>NC_086284.1:147195019-147499841 GCF_963924245.1 Chroicocephalus ridibundus
CCAAGACAGAGTACATCATAGGAAAACATTAAAATTTTTTCCGGGGTGGGGGGGAACGTTTTGTTTGTTTGTCTTTCATCTTTGACAGGAAATACAAAGCCGTTACTCCTCTATTACAGCAACGGCCACTCCAGGCATTCCAGAAATAGGGAGAGCAAGTTTTCCCACAGGAAAGCATGCAAGACAGATGATCTGTTTTCCTAGCACTCCTTAAAATATAGGCGAGCTACACAGCAGCTTTTAAATTAAAGCTGGCTGTGCATCCTCAGAGCAGAGGAGGCCTGATAAGTAGAGACTTTATCTTGCTACTACATTAAGCCAAAGCCTGCGGTTTACCTGGGAATCCTGATAGCCGACTACTGGCATGTCAAGGATGGAAAACGACAGATGCCCCAAGCATCAGTAGGAGCTGCAGGGCTCTGAAGAAGGTGACTGGCAACTCAGTAGGGGAGGGAGATAAAGGAGTATATAGTTTCACAAGAGTTCTTTACGTCACAGCTATGGATGCTGATTGGATAATCATAAAAGGAGCCATCTAAAGAGTCTGGGCATCCCTTGAAAGCTGAGGAGGACGTCAAGCAGCTTAAGAATGGGAATAGACTGAAGAAGAAACAGAGATGGGGGAAAAAAGAAAAAAGAAAAAAAAAAGATAAACAAAATGGTTGTTCAGGAAATTACATGATGCTTACAGCAAACATGGAAGACAAAATAAGTTAACCATTTCTATTCAGCTATTTCTAGCATTGTAGCCTCATTGTAGCCACATCTCCATTTGAAAAGAGAATCTTTAAACCAAGAAATACAGGAGGGCATTTTCAAGGCAGATGGAACAGGAGAAGTTGAAATAATTCAATCTGTTGATTTAATGCAACAACAAAAAACCCCACCACCCTGCTGGCCAGAAAATGTTTTATAACAATCTAGTTTCACAGCCTTCTTTTTTTTCCCCAAACGGAGCAGTGGGAAAGTGCCCTCCAGAATCCTGGTTAAAGCCAGGATGTTGTTCTCCACAGCATAATTCACCTTGCTAAAAATTTGAAATACCGCTAAGGTCAAGGCAACAGGCATAGCTCCTTCATGAAGCTCAGAGCTTCCGCAATAATTACTTTACAAAGACTTTGCCAGGGTTAAGTGACTCATCGGTGCCATGTCCCATCCCACCCTCTGTTTATCTGATCAGTTTAGATTCCAAGACCTGGGAGAAAAATTGTCTCTGGTCTTCTATATGTAAAAATTGTGTCGCGACAACACCTGAATCTCCACTGAGGCTTGCAAATACTACATAATATGGATTAATTAATGTCCTTCAGTATTAATTTAACTGCATGCAGCTATGTTAAAATTATTTAACATTAGGGGCAATTTTCTTGCATTTTGGGAACTACATGCAGCATACAGAAAAAGATCAATATATATACACAGATTTAAAGTTAAGTATTTTTTAGTTCTTAGAAAACTGGAACAACAGAAGACTGCAGTCCAAACAGCCTCCTCAGTTCAGTGGGGTTCATCCTCACTGGGAGAGGATAAATTCTAAAGGAGGAAAGACAATTCATTTTCCATGCATTTACCTAGTAGGAACTGGCCTCAAAAATAGGTCTTTTTATATATATTACTGAACACGCATCGAATGGGAGCAACACTCTTGGCTGCTCTGAAGATGAAAATTACGAGTAGAGGAATAAATCACCAGTTACTATGTTGTATGGATGATTCAGTGCCCACTCCATCCACTTTAAGGCAGAAAAAAGGAAAGCACAGATGTGAAAATACGTACATCCAGCAGTGCCTGCGTATGTACATACCAGACTTTCGGGGCCCTAGTTGGGTAACCTAAATTCCAGTAAAGTCTATGTTCCTCCTGTTCCCCAGTGGCTGGCTCTGGGCCTTTGGATGCTCCCGGTTAACAGGAAAAGAGCCTCAGGGAGTTGGCTACACCCTACTGTAAGTGCTGGCAGCACTGGAGTTTTTACAAATTCAAAGTAAAGCAGCAATCCAAAACTTTGCAAGAGCAGATACTAGAAACAGGGCTCTCGACTGTCTGTTTCGTGAGGGAGATGGAATCAAAGCCTGTAAGAAAACACTACTTAGGGGCAAGGAAGGAGGATACCATGAGCTGGAACTCAGGAATTTAAGTCAATTCCTATCTTGCCGCCACAGCTCTCATCTGCAAAGAAGCCATGAGCTAACTCAGATAATTCTCACTGTTTTCATGCAATTTAGGTATCCAAAGACACCTAGAGACCTCGAAGATATGGAGCCAGATCTCTCTATGGCTTGCTTTCTTCATCACAGCCTCCAAATAATAAAATAGAATACGAACATTTCTTTCCTCTCACTTTTAACCTGCTCTTCAAATTGTACCTCTTCACCAAAACAACTTCCCATCTCAGCTGGAGACACCAAGAAACTACAAATTACAAATACCCAATCATCACCAATTCAGCAAATACAACCGAAAAAAAGTCATTTGAAATGTTAAAAACTGAGTTTAAAACACAGCCGGGCAGTAGTGACATCTACTCAGGAGAGCAAAATGAGCTGGATCTGGCCACTGACAACGCACAATATTTGAGCATATCTGATGGTTTCAGAGCAGGGCTTCATGGGCCACGTAGGAAGAACTAATCTAATCCAGCATCTCCCAGCTCTAATCCTAACTCCACTCTTCACATGCCTCAGTGAAAGAAGCAGGAATAGTTCAGTATTTGATAAAGCTGTTTAAGCAGGGCAAAACTCTTATCTCATCAACCTGGACAACATGACATTTCATCTGAGATTTGCCTTGAAATACCCCAGTAAGCATTGCAACACCCATGTAATTTGCAAAGCTCACATCAAAAGAGAAGGAAAAAAAGCCACCTGGACTAAAAACTCTCGCTGACTTGGCAATGGCATTTGTCTTATGCAGATGGGGAAATGACCTGAAATTCTAGTTCTGTGTTAATACAATCTAGAATGAAACATGATTTGCACAAGGGGATGTTCTTCAGCGCCTGTTGTGATTGCATTCTAGGTACAGACTTTTAACAGCTGGCAGAGAGCGGCTGGCAGAGAAGGTTACATGGGAAGACCCCCTCCTGCACGGCGCGTAGCGGCGACAGAGCATTATTTTTGCAAGGCATGGGAAAGCTAACAGTAGAAGAGGCTTCACACAGTCTGTCCACATCCACACTTCAAGCACCAGAGTTCACCATGTCCGGGTATTCTGTCCCGTTCAGCCGCTGACCCTGTTGTGTGATTTCAGGCTAGTATCTTCTCTGTCCCTGGACAAGAGGTCAAACCTGACGAAAAAGGAGTGGGGAAGCCACCTGCCAAGATAAGCACGGCTGCTTTGGCTCTAGGGACGGAGGGGACAGCATTGGGGAGCAGAGACCCAGTTGTAGCAGATACTTTGGACTGGAGGCAGGTCACAAACAGCAAGTTCACAGGAGACATCTGCCACCAGTTCAACCAAGCCACCCCCAAAATAAACCCTGGGTGACCTTTCAACATCACACAAAACTGATGCAGCAGAAGCAAGAAGACAATCTGAATCTCCAGGGTAGCCTTTCGGTTGCCTTGCAGATGAGATTGTCCCATCTCTTTCTGAAGAACCTCTAACCTAAGTCACTGATCGCCATCGAACCCTTTTGGTGGGAGTCCTGACAGACAAAAGCCCACTGCCCCCCACAGGTGTACTCACTCCCCAGGGGAGATCCACCCCGGGAAACAAGCGGAAGCGCCAGATAAACACACAGCGCTTGGGATTTGTGGTTGTATGGAGCTTGTAAAGTGGATGAAAAGATCCAGGTCTGCCTTTAATCAACTGCAATCATATTAAATAAAATCATCCTAAAGGTGTTATTGTACGTCATTTACTTGACTAATAACAAAGAGCAATTAACAGCATTTTTTGCCTAAATAATTTAAGCAGCACTAGGCCCTTAAAAAAACCCTACGCAATCCAATCTGTAAGAACAATTAGGGCGCAATAACATTAACCACCTCAGAGGATGACAAGCCATTATACCGTAGGTAAATTAGATACGTTAGCCATTAGTGACTCTAATGACAGTCTCACTCCTATTCTGACCACTTTGTAGTTCGAGATCAAGCAGTTTACCATCTGACTGACAGACTACTATTCAGCATTTGTCAGAGAGATGTTTCCACAGCAGAGAGTTTGACTGCCCTCAGCCACTAGTGTCTTGAAATTTAAAGGATGCTAATAGCGATAGCTTGCTGGTAGGCTGCGCTCAACTCCGAATGCCCAGAATTTGGGGACTTTAAACAGTCTGTTCAACTGAGGAAAGGATTTGGACTAAGAGCTCTTTTAGTAATCTCAATTGTATCTTCGGGATTTTCAGCATCTGTCCTTCCATCCAACAACCCAGGCATCTCTTGCAGAGACACCCACTACGCTGCTGGCAGCGGGGCTCAGCGCACTCCCCATGCCAGGATTACTCAGGGAAGCCGGATATGGAGAGTCAAGGCTGAGAGCAGGCTTTAAACACGGACTCACACCGGAGTCGAAGGCTTGATCCTCCTCATTTTGTTACTCCCACAAACTGTCCTTACTCACAGCTGCAGTAAGGCAACCCACAACCCAAAAGCAGCAACCCGTGGCTATTTACAAGGATTCTTATATTTGAAAACCGATTCTGCAAATCCATATTCAAACACAAAACCCTCATGTAAACCACCCCACAAGCTCCAGGACACCCTGGGTTCTTGCATAAGCAAAAGTTTACCCGAGTCAGATCTTCACAGGATTTTTCTGGCTGTACAGAGAGGAGGAGGAAGGAGCAGCGGAGATTCAGGAGTTACTGGCACTCGGCTGCCAGGGTTCAACCCAAATCACCCCAGACATTTTTGTTACTTACTGAACTTAAGTTGTCTTTGATCCAGGTACAGAAGGCAAAGAGGGAAACAGCACTTCTGAGGTTTGAAAAGTATATTTTGATCAAGTTAATTACTCCAGGGACAATAATCTACTTCAACAATAGGCAGTCCAGTGAGTTTATAGGAGGAGAAAGATATAAAACCATCAGATGTTTTCTCTGCATAGCAAGGACTTGGTTATTCAAACACCTCTACAGTACTACAAATGCCACCATATTATACCAAGCAGTAATTTGAAAGCTTGCGTTTTCTCAAATAGATTTTTAGCACAGATAAATATAAATTTATTCATCAAAACTGAGTAAAACCAAAACCGTCTGGCAACCAGGATGTGGCAGGAGGGCTAGGGAGACTGGCGATTAACGTCGTTCTTAAAGAACAATATATTAATAATACATTAAAACTCACTTAATATTAGGCTATTATGGAAAGCTGTGTTACTTCGAAGTCCACACGCAGGATTTCTGTGATGCCTCCTTCCCAATTAAAAGAGAGACCCGCACTCATGAGCGGTAGGCACTGAAACTTGGAGCTTTTACAGCGCTCTTGCATACAGACGGCAGGACTGTGGCAAAGAGCGGGACGTTGTTTCTGTTAATCACCTCACAATATACAGCAGCTTACCTGACACAGACTTCAATTTCATAATCTTCTACCAACACGAAGAGAAGCAAATGTACGCAGCAAAAACGGAGTTCTACGTCACAATTATTTGACTATTATGGTATGCTCACTACGTATCTGCAGTGTACATTTCCGCTTAAAAACTTCACGTTTTGAAGCAGACTGATTTAAAGCTCATTGTATTTAGCGCTGCACCGACTCATCAAGAGACACAGACAAGAAACAATAGCTCCTTTTATTGCAAGAGACTCTCTTCAATAGCATCTCTGAGATAATCACTATGCTTAGGGAGTGGAAAAACATATGGGCAAGTAGAATAGTTGATGAGCTACACAGTTTTTTTGTTACTAAACCATGTGGTGGAAACGGTCTAAAAACTGTTTTTTAAACTGAAGCTGCTGCAGCATTATCCATCTTCAAGCAACACTTTGTTTACAAACGTGAAAAATAATGCATCAAATGCTTCCCTACATCACCTATCAGGGTAATTTTTTAAAAATCCGGATTCATCGACCCCCAAAAAGTGGGAATCTGTGGCACAAGAGGATTAAGATGATTTAGTATCCGAGAAGATCAACGTAGTTTCTAGTGTTAGTTAAGTGTTTTAGGAAAAGTACCTTACATCTGTACCTTATTGCTAGCTCTGTATTAAAGGGAGGACTTCTTCCAGGCCTACCCAATGAGATGATTTTAACACATGTTCGCTTATCACCTCTCGTTGCTTCTACTTCCTGCAAGCTTCAGTGATTAAAGGAAATGAAGAACTGTAAAGTTTCTGTTATCCCAGCAGACAAGATATTAAGCAATCCCATGCCGGCTCCAGTTCACGACAAACACAAGTTGAGTTGCATTCAAAAATATTGAAGAACATCAAATAAAGCTGTACGCTACTTTAAAAAAAAAAAAAAGGAAAGAAGTCCCTTGGAATTTGCATTTACTCCAGAAAAAAAAGGCCTTTTTGTGGGCAGTTTGATTACCACTCACTGATCTTTCATGTGCTACTTAAGAGGATAGGGAGAAAACCCAGCTTCTCTCCAGGAAAGAGAGGGAAATCGGCCTCTCTTTGAACTGTCTATATTTTACCCAGGCACGAGAGAAATTTTCGAGGGGATGCAAATCTCCACTGCATATGCTTTTAAGCCAGGGGTCATTCAAAAAACCTCCCCACTGCAGGGACCTGGTTCTCCACCATTACCAGATGTGGCACCCTGACTGCAACATTTCTCCTCTCCTGTGCAGCTGGAGAAGGTGAAAAGGTCTCTGAGGACTATCGCCATTACCCAGCAGCATCAAAGGAAAAGAAGATAAAAAAGGTGCCTTTTCACGTGGTTTCTATAATAAACTGCAGAGAGGCAAGGACCAGCGCGGAGCTTCCAAAGTATTCCTCGGAGCGAGGATGCTGACAGATGCTGACACGAATGAACATCCACCCAGACCTCCCCGTGCGCTTCCCAGGGAGATCCTACAAGCCCAGCTTTTCCCTGGCAGCAGGCGGGCACCCACAGTCGTTAAGCGAAGCCAGGCTCCCCAGCCCCTTGCTTTGTTATCAGCCAGAGGGGCTGCTAGTGCAGCTGTCAGCCAGGAAGCCAGAAGCATCCTATTGTGCAAGGCAACGCGGCGTGCCTCAGAAACCTCAGACCTCCTTGGAAAGGCATCCAAGATGGGTTTATTTCCCTACGAAGAAAAATAAGCCTCCATTCCCGACGCCGAGCCCCTTCTCCTCCCCGCAGCAAACAGAGTCACCCAAAAAAGTTTTGCTGGGCAAGAGGGGCCCTGCCTGCCCCTCGCCCGCTGGGGAAAAAAACAAAAACAGAAACAGAAACAACAAAAAAAGACCAACAAAAAACCAACAAAGGGTCAGGCAGGGGAAAAAAAATAAAGTTCGGGGCTTGGCGGGGTGGGGAGGGCGCCCGGCTGAGCTGCCCGGCCCCGGCTGTCCGTCCGTCCGTCCGTCCCCGGCTCCTCGTCCCCGCCTGTCCGCCCGTCCCCGGCCGCCCGTTCCCCGGCTCCCCGCCCGCCCGTCCCCGGCTGCCCTTGGGCCGCGCACGGCGCTACCTGAACAGGGCGACCGCAGTCTGGTTCCTCCTCCACGCCTTGCCCTGCTGCAGCAGCACCCCCTGCACGATCTCCTTCTCGTCGGGCAGCCGGTAGACGGGGAAGACGTAGAGCCAGCAGAGGACGAAGACGCCCAGGGCGCTGGCCCCCACGGGCAGGCGGGTGCGCGGCCACTTCCACGCCAGCCCCGCCATCCTCCTCCCGCAGCGCCGCCGCGGTGCCGGGCCGGGCTCCGGCATCAGGCCCCTGCCATGCGGCGCCGGCGGGCGGGGGGCCCGCCTCAGCCCCGCCGCCGCCCGCGCCCTAAACCCGGCGGCCCGCCCGCCTCCCGCGGCCCGCCGCCATCGCCGCCCAGCCGGCCGGGGGGCAGCCGGGCCCCGCCGACGTCGGGTCTCCTGCCGGGGCTGGTGCCGCTGCGCCGCGGCTGGCTCCTCTCTCGGCGGTGGCGGCTGCCGCCCTTCCTCACAGTCATTTGGTCCCTCGCTTTCCCCGCCAGACGATGCTCCGCCGCTCCCCGCCCTCCCTCCCTCCGCCTCCCGCCGTGCCCCCTCGCTCGCTGGCTGGCTGGCTGGCTGGCTGGCTCCCCCTCGCCCGCCGCCGCGCTGCGGACGGACCCGGTAAATTTCCACCCCGCCCCGGGGCGCGGGGTGCCCCGGCCCCCGCCGCCGGCGAAGGGAGGGAGGGAGGGGAACGGCGGCCGGAGAGCCGGCTGCTGCGGGGCTGGGCTCCGCGCCCCGGTCTCCCCCCGCTTGGCCCGCGGCCACCGGCCGAGCCGGAGCGGAGGGAGGGAGGTCGGTCGGGAGATCCCGCTCCGGGCTCGCCGCTGCGGGCAGCCCCCACCCCACCCCCCCCAGCCGGCGCCCACCCACCCGCTCTCCCGGTGTCTGGCGTTCTCCCCCGGCAGCCCCCGGCCCCGGCGGCGGCCGCGCTGCTCTCCAGCGCGCCCTGGCGGACACCGTCCCCCCGGCCCGGGGGCGGCGGCGACCCCGACCCCCTCCCTCCGTCCCCGCACCGTCCCCGCACCGCCTCTCCCTGCGGGGCGTGCGGGAGCGCTGCGCGCCCGGCTGGTCCCCGCCGCCAGCCCCGGGTTCAAGTCAGGAGCCTGGGAGCCGGGATCGCCGTGCCCGCCTTGATCAAAATGCATCCTATAAAGCTATTTTTTGGATAATTTAGCAAACTTGGGGCGGGGGGGTGGAGTACGGCAGGCTTAAAAGAAGAGCGTGCTCCAGCCAGCAGCGCCGTTGTCAAAGCAGCAGCTCTAGGTCACGTACCCACTGGTGTGGTTGGGTCTTTGAAGAAAACACGCCAGGGATTGGGATTATACCCTCGGGTGGGAGGTGGGCAGTTGATGGGGCATCGACTGGAGTTGTCGCTGGGGTGCCCCGTGCATGGGAGAGTGGGCAGAGAGGCCGCCCACAAGCCAAGAAGCAGCAGCGTGAGCCTTGCGCACCTGTGGCAATGCCCAGATCAGGCTTCCCACCCGGAACCCACCGCCTTCCCCGTAGGATGAGGGTGCCACAGGCATGGTCCTCAGCCCTCCCAAATCATCAGAGAGAGTGCGATCATTTCATGCCAACAGAGTGACTCCAGCAGTAGAAAGCACCTCTCTGCAATCATCATGTAAGCGGAAACAAGGGAGACATGTTGAACTTCTCGCAGTGAGGATCTCAGAGACAGTCCCCAATTTCAGAGCCCAATCTCTGGTTCCTGACTATTGCGTAAAGGCAAATTCAGCCTGGGTTGGTACCATCGGTTTGTGTTCAGCATTTCCAGGCACACCTTATCAGACCCATTGAGAAACGCTGGGGACTCCCACATCTACAACTACCCGAAAGGAGGTTGTAGAGAGGTGGGGGTCGGCCTCTTCTCCCAAGTAACAGGTGATAGGACAAGAGGAAATGACCTCAAGTTGCACTAGGGAAGGTTTAAATTGGAGATTAGGAAAAATTTCTTCCCCAAAAGGGTTATCAAACATTGGAACAGGCTGCCCGGGGAAGTGGTGGAATCACCATCCCTGGAGGTATTTAAAAGACAGGTAGACATGGTGCTTAGTGACATCGTTTAGTGACGGTTTTGTCAGTGTTAGGCTGATGGTTGGACTTGATGGTCTGAAAGGTCCCTTCCAACCTAGACAATTCTATGATCCTATAACCCTGGGAAGAGTTTTGTATGAGTTAGCAGCCAGCTGCTTTCCGGACTTTGAGGAGCACACAAAGGCTTGGCTACTTTGTGCACTTTCAGGGTTGAGTGGTGTAAGAGATGGCCTGTAAATTCCCTGAAACAAATAATGAGAGGTAAGAGGCAGAAGGCCCTCCAAGTCTTCAGTGGAATCCCTGAAGCATTCACAGGGAGATAAATAATGCAGGCCTGGTGTTAGCCTGATAAAGCTAACAGGCACCTGAAAAGTGGTGGGAGGACTGCCTCGTGAACACAAGGTAGTTCTGCCACTTGTGTGGTGAGCTTGCTAGTTCTCTTGTTCTCCAGGCCGTCATGTCTGATAAGTGGCCTTTGCTTCATTATCTGCAAAATGCACATAAAACTGCAGAGCCCTGCATATGCTAATGAGGATTATAGAGATCATGCTAAATATATATGACTCTGGCACTCATGTCTCCACCCAAACTCCACAGCTCTTTCTCCAGATGTCCAGAACTTCTCCCGGACTAAGGATTGAAGGAAGCTTTGAAACAAGTTTTGGGTGAGGGAAGGAAAGCAAGAAGAAAGTTTGACTGTTAGTTTAATACGTCCTGACCATAAGGTAGCAATAAAATAAGAATAAATACTGGCTTTTTATACAGCATTTTCAGCTAAAGATACCAAACAGCTACTACTTCGTTCTCAGTAAAATATAAGCTTGGAAATCTTCACGCCCTTTCAGTGCTTGAGAGGAGGAAAAACATTCTACTTTTCACAGTGCGTTGCTGTGTAGAAATATACACTGACAAAAAGAATATTAACATGATGATGTCTAACGAATAAAAAAAATGCCAGAAACTTGTAATCGCATAAGAAATATTGTTTTCATTCATAGCTGATATTCTAGAGCTGTCTAGACCATTAGAGCTGTTTTCTCTGGACAAAATGGGAAAAGAAATTGAGCAAGGCATTTTGGCTAACTTCTGGCCAAAAAAAAATATTTCGGGCAGGATAAATATTTTCATTTTGGTGAGGGAACTATTTACCAACAGTAAAATAAACCAAAACCTATTCGGTCACCTCAATTAAAACCAAACAGAACCATTCCATCTCTGGAGACTAATTCAAAACGTAGTTAGCTAGACTCATAAAAAAAATTAAAAAAAAAAAAAATTGTGCAAAACTGTATCCCAAATTAAATTCTGCCTCTTTGCTCACCTTTAGCTGAGAAGAGAGACAAACCAGAGGCTCGGTGTTGCTTGGGAAACCAGAAAGTGGAAAAGAACAAGAAAAAGTAGGAGTGACTGTTATTCTTTCACTGTCCAAACTGCTTGCAATGAAGTAAGTCGAAATAAAACTGATACAATTATTTTTTAATTTCTGCAGCAATGTAATCCCTCCCAAAGTAACATAGGGAAGGGTTATTTCTTTAATAAAGGGCTTTTGTTCTTGCCCATTAAGACATGAGATTTTGGGATATCTTTTATTTGTAAAATATTCCTAAGCCTTTCCTCTCCTTTTTTTCTGGATCTATTTCAGCATGAAGACCCCAGGCTGCCCCCTGAATTTACAACTGTCCATGGTCTCTCTAGTGCCATAGTGGTAGCTCCATCGCCATGTCCTGCCTGCCGCCCGCAAGGAGCTGGGTGGATCAAGACAGAGAGGAGGCAGAGCTTGTTATGCTGCTGCTCGCATGTCGTGGAGAACTGCCTGGCTCCATTCTGCCCTCGTGCAGGTGGCAATTACAGATCCGCCAGGACAAGCTCAAAGCCAGGTCTTTTACTCGACTGTCAAATCTGTTTCTAGGCAGCGTTATCAATTTCTGTCCTTTCCCTCAGTCAGCGATCCCTGAAGAGAAGCGCACTGATGCTTTCTGCTGAGGATAACGGTTTCAGGTGGAGAATAAACAGAAGGTAAGAATGAACTGCCTAACATGAACCTTGCTTACAAAGAAATAGTCTTAAGTATGTCAGTGGCGGTTTGCAATCATTGAGAAGATGTAGAGATGTAGTGATCAGCAACCGGTGTCTTTAAATCGAAGCAGAAAATTGAAATTCAGGCATGATTCTTCTCTGTTGCGTTCCATTTTAGTGAGAATTGAGTGGTGAGATTTAAGCTCACCTCCATTACTTTGGTCCCAAGTAAGTTCCCCAGCCAGAAAGGCTGGCTGTTCTGGGCATGGTGCATATGAAGTTCTACTTCAGGAAAAAAAAAAAAAAAAGAGTTATTGAGAGGTGCCTTAAAAAGCAGC
This sequence comes from Chroicocephalus ridibundus, assembly GCF_963924245.1. NCBI lineage: Eukaryota > Metazoa > Chordata > Aves > Charadriiformes > Laridae > Chroicocephalus > Chroicocephalus ridibundus. The sequence goes on from NC_086284.1 coordinate 147,206,970, forward strand.
ACAGAGAAAAGCAATGAGTGAGAACGCATACAACGTGCATTTTAGACATTCAGAAGAAATAGCGTGAGTGATCAGAAAGAAAACACGGTGTTGTGGTTTTCCCGGTCTCGCTTTCTGTCTGTGTTTTCTGTCTTTTTTTTTTTGCTTTTTTTTCTGCTCTTCGGTCTGTGTTTTCTGTCGCCTGTTTGTTCACCGCAGCCACAGAAAGGCTTTCTCCTTCACAGAGGGAACCACTTTGCGGTTCCCGCTGTGCCCCTGCGGGAGGAGCTGATGCTCTGCTCCGCCGCTCGAAGCCAAGGCTCAGGAGAGCCGGGCGGAGACCTTTTCTAAGCGTTATAAAGTTTCTCTTCTTTCCCTTACCCCCAGCCTAAAACGCACACGAAGATCAGAGCTGCATCCTTCCAAAAATCCAGGGTTTTGCCTGCTTTCATGTGGACAATCTTGTACTCCTGCACGCATCCCTTGGTACCTTGCCTTTGCTCCCTTTCGAGCCCTCTCACTTCCAAAAAAACCCAGGGCTTTCCCCCTCCGCTTCAGCATCCCGCTCACTTTCCGCTCTGCAGAATTTAGCGGAGGAGTTGCATTGGAATCAGCTTTCCAGCTACAGCATCCTTCCAGTTGATGAAAACGTTATCGTGCCATATACCTACAAGGTAAAACCGTTATCTTCCGAATGCACTCAGTTACCGCCTGACTGAAATACTTTGCTTTACGCTGCGCCCTCAGTTCTGCAAGTATTTCATGCTCCATTAGTAGAGTCTATGTGAAGGGTGGATTTGTTTTCTAAGGGAGAAGGGAGCTGAAAAAAAAAAACAACCCCAATTGGTATTTAGTGTCAAATGGCAGCCCTTATTCCCCACTGCTGTAAGTACTCGGTGCTCCTTTGGTATGTGTTTTGACCAAACGTACAACAGCAAAACGTTCAGAAATCGTCGCCTGCCTGAGATATTATTGCAGGTCAGCTTTTGTGTAGTGTCACCTTTGAACAGGCTGATTTCTCTGCTTTCCTCCTATTGATACAGTTTGAAAAACTGGCGTCTGAATCTCACGCCGTTAGAATAACACACAAACGGTGTGAATGCCTTGATGAATGGACGCGCAGTTGCCCGTGCAAAGACCTGTTGGCAAATTCCCATAATGCTTCTCCCTGTCAGGAGTTACTTTGCAGCTCTGTTAAAACCACCAACAAACATGTATTCTCACTGATGAAACATTTTAAGCCCCTTGTATGAGAGACGGTTTTATATAATCCTATTGGATGGTGAGAATTACAACTATGACCAAATGCAATGTCAAATTCATATTCCTGTAAAGGCGTGGTGTCCAAAAGCTAATCTGTTTTGCCTGGCTGTATCAGTTGGCCTTTGAAAAATTGTTACAAATTTTGCTGTGTTTTTGTTCCTCAGCTGTCCTGCTGTAATAATATCATTACTGTGACGACATCTACAGTCACCTTTTCAGCTGCAGAGAGGGGTCAGAAGGCACAAGGAAAGAGCATAAAATGGGAAAAAGGATCTTACTGATCAAAGGCACAGTCCATTCTCTAAAACAGAGAGCCTGTCTTATGAGCAGTGTTGAAAGGACTTTACAAATAAATATTTTTTTATGCGACTGGTGATGTTAGCTGGTAACAAGGTGGAACAAGAATGAGTGAAAACATGCAAGCGTAAGCAACATGGAGTGTATAAAGCCATTAGCCACAGGCACCTGGCTCCTTGGTTTTGCACGGAAAGAAATTTTTTCTCATAAAACAGAGGAGCACAGGGAATTTTTGACAACTTTGCCATCGCTGCTGTACATCATTACAGTATCTCTGGGAAAGCCACAAAACTCAGACTTCTGTTCCGCAGCACTGGCTTCAGGATACATATTTAGCATGTTTTAGTATATGTAAAAGTACCTGTGAAAGACATGGATGGGCAGGAGCACCGGTAAAACGAAGATAAGGAAGCACAGTGAAATTCTGGGTGAAATTCCTGCCATATGCAGTACAAGAACCTCCCTTTCAAAATCAGCACGTATCTATTCACAGTGCACGTCCAAATCATCCTCTCACGCCCGTAACGCAGATGCTCACACAACTGGTATAGTTCTATCCAATAGAAGCAGATGCATCCATAAATCACAACCAGCTTATTACAGTCTTTAAAGGGTTTAGACCTTCAGCACAATTGGGTCCAATAGGTCTGTCCTGTTGGAACACAGGGCAAGAAATCTGCTTCCAGCCCAGATCACTGCAGCATTTATTACTAAAAAGCATCAGAGCCTAGAAGAACCTCTGATTATAAAGCACGCTTCCTCCAAACTGAGAAATCAATTACAAAGAATAGCTGTGAAGCTGTAGAGAAAAAAAAAAAAAAACACAAAAATTACAGTGCACACATGAACATACATTACTGGAGACGGATGGGTTCACGGCAGCCTCTCTGAATTCTTCCATGCTGCCATGAACCTGAACCCCTGTGCGGCTCTGTGAGTTGTCCTTACTAACGGGAGCAATCTGCGCTGAAGTCCAGGGGTGTACCCACAAAGAGGAGGGCTACTCAGAACAGTAAGGGACCTGCTGGGTTAGTATCGTATATTAGAACATCCACACCAAAAATATTGTGGCTGGAGGGGTCCTGTTTTATTATGCACCATTTAAAATGGAAGTGAAATGCATGTAAAAGTAACAAAGGAACACGCACATACACAAGCACACAGATTTCAAGCGTATCTCTTGAGCAAGCAGGCACTTCTCTTGTTAGACGAGTTCCTTTTCCCTGGGGACTCCGACAGATTCTGACCTCATGTCTGACATTTGCTGAAATTTCGATCCGAGCTGTTGCTGTCAGGAAGCCACCATTCATAATTTAGCATTGTTTAAGAAGGCCTGTGCATGAGAAGGTCGTGTCTGATATAGAGAGGGACGTAAATTTGGTCTTGCAAGACGTAATCCCTCTGTACCAGGCTGAAGTATAGGGAAGAAAAGCAGAGGAGAGGAAAAAGCTTGTTGATGTTGTTGCTGTATCTTTTCTTCTTGTAACAAATGATCCTTAGCTATCGTTAAGGAGAAACATGAATTTGTGAGGTATCAGAAGTCCCCCTCTGCTTCCGAGACTAGCTGAGAATTGGCAGTAGGTCTAGACTATGTGATCTGTTCATTTGCCCACCTCTAAGGGGAACAAAGAAACGTGTTTAAAGAGAAGTTTCAGAACAGATGGATGCAACCCTCAAAGCCTAGACAAATGAGCATCTAAGAGGAAGCCTCACAGACACTTTCACTGTCTGTGGCCTCCTCTGGCAAGCACTTGGGCCCCAAGTGTGGCTGGGTAAAACCAGATCCAGCATGCACGGTAGAAATGGAAACCTGACTTAAAACGGGGCAAGAGACAAGGCTTTAGCGATGGGAAATGAAGCAGCCTGGCTAGATGAGACTTCAGGTGCAGAAACCGTGCAGAAATTGCTGAGTTATGGTCATATGTCAGATTTCCCCGAGCTAAGTCTTCCAATAGCCCATTTATTTAGGGCAAAATTTACATGCTGGCCCCAGAAGAGTTTTCCAAAATACATTAATTGAAACATACTCATGTACAGTAACAATATACATACACTAACATTTATACACAGGAACCAGAACCAGTACCTCTCTAGCATTTTTAAGTCGGTCTCTGAAGTCAGGTTTTTTTCCACAAGAAAGGCTTATCCCCATTTAACAGGGAAACAGAGACCTGAAAAGATTTGGCTGATGACCGAGATAGATCTGTAACAAAGACTTCTTCAAGCCTAGCGCGGTGCTGTAGGACACACATTACAGAGAAATTCAGCTGTAATTCGAACTCTTGGGTGCACCGACAGCTAATATTAGCTAAGTGCTTCAAGATTATTATGGTTGTTATTATTACGCAGCATCACTTCGTTGGGACCCAGGCAGGCAGACAATGTAAGGTCTGGTTAACGGGCAAACAACAGCGAAAATTTGTTTCTCCTCAAATATGATGAAGGCAAGAACAAAGCTTGGCATGGAGATTGTCCGTCAATGGACAGAGATGAAACTAGAAAAAAAATGAAGTCTTATTTTCTGTGCTGGGTAACAGTACAAAACGCTAGTGAAGGAGGACAGAAGTATCCTGCGACTTAACAAGGTTTCCAAGGGAAGGCAGCCGCACGCAGAGATCTGCAGAATTGCCCCAAAAGAACATCAGCGTCATCGCTGGAAGATCAAGCGATCAATCACGGACTTGGGAACCATTGCTAGGGCAACCTGCATGTTCCTCTGCTGAACTTCACCTGTACTTGGCATCCCAGACCACCGCAGCTCTTGCACAGTTGCCAGTTAATAACGTGGCCCTGCCAGCGCTACCCAGGTTACGCGGGCTCTGGAGGTACAGACATCTTCAGTTCTGGAGCTTCCTCGTGCTTAGTTTTCTCAAGTTACTTATTCAAATGTGATTCCCTTTAAAAACATTTTAAGGGCCACGCTATCACTCTCTTTTGAGGTCGGTCCTGCAAAACATTTGAAAGGCAAGGAAATAAGAGTTTTCTCTCCTGAGAAGAAACATAGGAGATGGATTACTTTGTCTTACAAAATGTCATACTGTGATGTCTGCCATCTAGAAGGCAAGTTTCACAAGTCATTAATTCGACCAGATGGTGGTGCAGAGTCTAATAGATAACATAAGCTGGCTGGGAATATAAATATCAACAAAGCCTTTTTTTTTTGTTTTTTCAGACATGACATACTTTTCAACCTACCTATTCACTTTGTTAGAATTGTGACACCAAACAGTTTAACTTGTATTTTAGCATTGTCGCACAAAGACTGGTGTCTTGGAGGAGAGGATAACAGCCGGTTGCCCGTACACCAGAACCGAAGCAAAGAACAAAATCCTTGCCGTGACATTAAGCAGGCATCTGCTCACGTGTCCCCTTGCACCAAGACGACAAGTGCAGTTGTGCCATCATTGACATGATCTCTGCTGAACTGGAAGGACCAAAATATAGGTAGGCATATAAAAAATGGCCGAATGCCAAACCATTAGCACATTCAATGGCATATTGGTCATTCAGAAACCAATTATTAAAATAAACAAAATCCCCTTCTGCGTAGTACGATGTCTTTTGCAGACTTAAAGATTCAAACAGACCTGATATCCCTGAAAAGTGTTTGAAAATAATGCGTTTGAATATTATATTTGAAAATAATATGTGTTCGAAAATAAAATCTGTTCCACAAGCAAATACAGAGGGGCCCTTTCCCCTGACTGCAATACTCAGCCTGAGGTACAGACAGGCATGGAAGTGACTACCCAAAAGGCCTGTGTATTAGCACGTATCATAAGTAGCTTAGGAAAACACGACAGAAAGACAAAGTTGACTGACAAAATTAAGCAACAGAACTTCCATTTCCCCTCTTCTCCAGGTTCCTCAGTTGCAGCTGAGCAGACACGATTGCTCAACCACTGCCAGGCAGTCTGTGCTCGTGAGATTTCCAACCCAGCAGCGCTTGGGAAAGCTTTGAAATGTAGGCCGCTTAACCAAGCTGCATGAAACCACCAAGCTTTTTGATGTCAGGACACCGGGAAGCTCTAAATTGCAGTGAAGCTATTATTTATAGTTACCGTAACCACAAACTGAGGGAAAAAAAAAAAAAGAAAAAAAAAAAGATGGATCTGTCTTTCTGGAATTGTGCCTTTTCAGAGAGGGAAGTGGAAATTAAAACTTTATCTATGAATCCTTAAGTAGTAGCTACCTGTACTTTGAAGAGTATAAAAGTGAGGGAGCCTGTGACTCCAAGCAAACAGAGAGGCAAAACAAAGAAACTTCAGTGGTTTGCAAGATGGAGGGTGGATTTCTCTAAGCTGACGCTGACTTCTCAGGATACTTGCCTCCAACTTCTTCTCAGTTTGGACCAGGTTTGGATTTGACTTGTGTTTCTACGTCGTGAGTATAAAGAGGAGCTCTCACAACCCCTGTGGTGGTTATTTGGTGGTGGGTTTGGTGTTGCCTGTGCTGGACATCAGTGCAACCATCCCCGACTTTCTAGTCCCAAACCAGAGAGGAAAGGTACGTCAGAGAGGTTTTACTACAACATTCAGTTGCTGGGGTGCTCTCCCCGTCCCAGTGGTCATGATTTATAACAGCTAACGCCAGAAATGGGTGAAACCTGCCTTCGGAAAGGCCCAAGACAAGCTGAGTGCCTGAGCTGCCAGCCTCCAAGGGGACCCGAGTGACTGAAGGGGCGCGTGGGCTGCGCGCGGGCTTGAGGCTTAGAGGGGGATTTTGTCTTGCAGTCCCAGCTGTCGCAGCTCGGTGACAGCATGTCTATTGGACATTGCGGTGTCCCACTAATAGCAGAGGAAACGTTTCCAAAGGGTGCTACTACTAAGGACAAATCTGGATACCGACCACCTCCTTCCATCTGAAGGGAAGGAGAGCACGAGAAAGGATTTTTAGTAGGAAAATGTGCTCATACACTCGAGATTTGTGGCAAACGTGAAAGCCACTCTTCAGCAGCAAAAAGAAAACACAACCCTGCCCACATGTAGTTACATACTGCGGATCCAACTGTCAAAATACTTCCCACAGCTGAAACCTGGAGGAGAGGCATACACTTTATTGCTGCCGAGACCTATTATTGGAACACATAATGTGCTGTGTTTTGCGGTTACAATAATTATAAGTGTCGCACATCTTGCAAAGTCTGCATATTTTTTTTTTCTTCTGCAGCTTTTCAAAACCCATAAACGCTGAATAAGCAGATAATTCCTCAGATGGAAAGTTGGGCGTTTTGTTTGTATATGTTTGTAGTTTTACAAAGATAAGTTAGTTGTTGGAGGCTGAAGAGGGAATGAATGCGTAAGAACAGCTAAGTACATCTTCAAGAAACACTTTACATCAGCACAGAACTGCTGTGACAAAGAATCCTCTATTCATTGGGGTTAGCGTCGTTGTGATTGCCAAGTGTGGAGCACCAATAAGGGCTACAGTCTGGCAAAATTTCAGTCCTAGGATTTAACTAAAGCCTTTGGTATTCTGCCTTGGGTGCCATGCTCATCTAGATTAATTCCAGTATTGTTTATTTTCCTGCATGACACAGATCAGAGAAGCAGATACACTTCAGGTTTGAGTCATTATCTGCTCAAACAGTGACTCCAAATTTTGGGGGGATCAGTTCAAAATATTCCCAAGATATCTAATTTCAGTGACTCATTTTATGATTATTCAACACGAGACATCCTTAGGAGTCAGGTTTCCAGAGGGGTTAATTACTCACAGCTCAAATGATTCGTAGAAGCTCTAAAACCAGAAAAACTCAGCAAGACATTTATGAACTGACTACCCATCGATGCCTCTAATGAAACAAAGACCTGGTAGACCAGGGTCTACCAAGCGTGTTACCTAATTTCATAAGGAAGCAAAACGTATCTCACAGCGTGGAGAAAAACATGAGGAGCTGATGGAGTTTAAATTGATTTTCAATGTGTCTGATAGATTCTCTGAAGATTTTCTTTCTCCTGACTCCTAACTTTGAAAAATACAGTGAGAAATTCGGCTTTTTGAATGTTTACAGCCTGTCCAGTAACAAGGTTCACCCAGTTCTAGCCATTCATTTAGGAACATTCCTCCTGCTCCTTTAGGAGCACTCAAGCACTGTAAAATGGTATACTAACCTATTCATTTATCTCAGTTTTCTAATATGATAGGAATTAGTCCAAGCATAAGTTTAAGCATTTCAGAAGTAACTGCCATGATATCGGTGACTCACCATTTTATTGGCTTCTGTGTTATCTCTGTAGCAGACCAGCATTTAATTTGCAATGTCTTCCTCAAATTTTGTCATCTGGTTTTCATGAGCAGTATGTTTTGTCGCCATTGCTCTGCAAGCCATCCAGTCATGCCTCTCAGCACAATTGCTGCGTAATCTTCAAATATTAACTAGGTCAATTATTTTGTTTAACAGTTTAAAAACCATGAAGTCAGACGGATACGTTTGCGTCGCCAGGTAAGAGTTCCCACAGCAACAATATGTATGGATGCGCTCAGTTACAATTACAGGCATCCAGAAATAACGTATATGGACTTGATATCCATCGATAAACCGGAAAGCTAAGGAGGAAAATAGATTTTATGAAGATTTTCATCATCCGTCTATGACTAAGAAGGAAATTTCCAAAAGTTTCCTCATTCCCACAAATGCTAATTCTCAAATCTTTTGAGTCCTTGGATGTTTGAAAATCTACGGCTAAGATCTCACTACTCATAGAAGCTGTACCTGCGCTTGGGTATTTTCCCTCTTTATTCCAGCCATACACACTTTGTCTGTCTTCTGTGTTACTATACGTTCTACTCACTAACTAATCGGTCTGAAGACTGTTCTGAGCCTCCAGGTGTCTTCAGCCCCCACTTACCTACAAGGGCAGGATTTTTTAGTAGCTGAGGAATTTTTTTGGACGTTATGCCAGAGAATGGTCAGAAATACTTGAATTCCCTGTCATTAAGGGAGTCAGGGCTAATAAAATATGAGATTTTCTTGGAGGAAAAGTAAGCATAGCTGGTAAAATGCAATAGGAGTGAAATTTGTATTTAATTTGATGTCCTGTCATCTTCACAGATTATATTTTTCTTTTCTCTTGCTGCTTCACTCCCACTCATTCTCATAATCTGCAAATTACTTTAGTCTCAGATATTTCCTGTGCGTTCACTGTATTTCATTGGCTGCCAATTCAGTCTTCTGCTTCTGGCACTTGCATTTGTATTTAGGCAACATGATGAAAATTAATATCATAATTATACCATTCAAGCAAATCACATGAATTAAATCTGTGTCTAGCCAGACAAAAATATCTTTGGTTGTCATTGGACTGTATGGGTTTTTTCCTCCTCGAGCAGCACCATGAGAAAAATTGCTCCTGTGTGGTTACCTTCCACAGAAAACTACTCCGCAAAGGAAAAGCAACACTCAAACTGGTCCCCTTTTGAAATATCATCTTTCAACTTCCCTGTTGTGTTATTTCTCGTGAAATATTTACTCCGATTTCCTTGAAGCTCCGGCAGGAAAATGCGGCCCCGTTCATTTTGAACAAACTTCTGAGCGAAACAAGCTAGCAAACCCATGGACCCCACTCTTAACTGGCGAGACACCAGGGGCAAAGCCCCACCATCTAGCACAGGGCTAAGGAAATGCTGCAGTGAAACGGGCTGTCTTGTGCTGCAACCAAGGCAAGTAGGAACCTGGTACTTCCCTGTGCCTGGCCCCACTTCAAATAGAATATACAAATTCTTTTGTATTTGCCCCGTTATGATACCCCGTTATGAGATGGTTTTGCCCAAACCTTAATGCTCTTGTGTTCCACCACCATATGAAGGTCTCCCGTATTGCCTTAAAAGGTCTACGTTGTGCTATAGCTCTTATACTGATGTTTCGTTGACTGGGCTTGAACTTTGCTGTTAAACGCTGTCAAAACCCCTCACCTGAGGGCTTCAAAGGAAGCAAACCGATCACAATAGCGACTGATTGCTACCACTTAAAAAAGAAACACATTCTGCACTAGCTTCACTTTACAGAAGGTATTTGAGAACAATTGGCCACACGAGTTTTTAACAGAATGAGATGCAGAGAATCGAATGACACACTGTTGGTATTTTTCGCAGACTGGCTGTTTGATATCAAACAAAGCTATGGTTAACCCGCCAAAGTCATTAATCACTGAAAGCCTCTAATGTCAGACTTCCCAATGGCTTGGGCAACTGCTTTGAAAAGTCTCCTGTCTAAGAAGGTTCTCTCTTAAGTACAGCCAGGGTGCTTGAGAGGTCAGCTGCTTGTCCCACACACCTTTTTAATTGCAAGGAGTAACGACATTGTGGTTCATTAAATTAAATGAGACAATTTAACTGTTTTACTGCAGAATATCAAGTTATATTTATGCGCATGTATTTGAAATAACATTGTCACCGAGCACTGAGAGAACTTCTGTCCAGGCTATTTCCACATTTCTATTTAATATAAGTGATTTGGACACTGATTTAATTGCTGTAGTAGAAAACCCTTTTATTTCAGAGGGGTTTTTTTAAGTCTAGACTCTATCATGAGTTCAGACAAGTCATAGTAAACCTTTCTTCCTAGAAAAGGAATAGCAACTACAGTGTGTTTCGTACCACCCTAATTACATTATTAAAATAACATCAGTTTATTTGTAGGCAAGGTGACTGTAAAAAGCGATGTCTGTTTCTCCCCATAAATAATTAAGTCCATTCGTTCCTGCCAGAAAGTCACCAGAACACAGGTTAGGAGGAGTAGCTCAGGCCGGGTCTGAGTAGTGAGGAAGAAGGATCTTTTTCTCGGTTCAAAACTGAATCCATGTAAAATCTACAGCGCACAAAGTCCTAGGAATAAGAAGGATCTCAGACGGTCATCCAATTCCTCCCCTGATCAGAGGCACGCACACAAGTCCTGAAAGATGCTCGTCTAACCAGTTCTGTAAGGCGTTTGGTGGAGGATATCACTAACCTCCCCACGCCGTGCGTCAGCGCTTCCTATTCCTCACGACCGCAAGCCCGTGCCTGTGCATGTGGCCTGAACATTTTCCATTCCCCGTCAAGCCCGTTACTTCTTCTGCTGTCTGCTGCGGAGGTAGGAAGCGGCCCTTGAAGACGGTTAGCCACTTCTCTGTTTCACTCACAGCAGCTGAGTCAGCCTTTCCTTGCAGATCACACCTTCTGAACTTCTGAGCTCTCCTTCCTCTCCGTCGGGCCCAGACCTTTGTTGAAGAGCAGCAATCAAAAGCAGGCACAGCACTCCTGCTGTGTTGCGAGCAGGGCAGAGCAAAGCGGCAGCAGCAGCGTTTCAGGTGTCTTCTCCTTATACCTTCCCACGTGGCATCTTCCTTCTCAGCAGCGGCGTAGCATTGTTGGCTCACATTCTGCCTGTAACCTCTGGGTTATTTTCCAGAGGTATGTGTGCTACCTAAATCCCGTGGTGTCTGTTGCAGATGGAAATATTTGGCACAGTTATGATTTAATAGCAGTTTGAAATTTATTAATGATCCGAGGTACATCAGGAGTTAAGTTTTAGCAGCACTTCATCATTAACCGATTTAGGGATTTACAAGGTGATTTAACAAAATAATTGAACAGCGACTCAGTTACAGATTCGAAGATGGCAAGATTCACACTAACGAACTACAAGGTTATTCTAAATGAATATATATATAAGCGTGAACATACAAGCATATACCAATTAAGGGGTCACACACACCCCTACACCCTACACCCGAGTTTTAACTATTAGGAGTAAAGGTACCTTCACCACAGACACCTCTAGTGAATCGACGGGTCCCCCTTTCACACGTGCACGGACAAATATTTGGATCTAGTAAAACAGAAGAGCATCCACACTTGTAAAAGCTAATGCGTATATAGAGAGGTGGATGGGAGAGGCTAGCCTGTAGTTAAAATTTCCCTCATTGAGTTTAGAGCACATACTCAATGCCATCGGCCTTCCTCAGCGGGCAATAACTGGAACTGGGTGGGGAGTTGACTCGCCCTGGCTTTTCAGGCTTCGAGGCGTTTGCCTGAGTGGTGTCGCGGCTCAGGAGAGTCGCTGGTCACAGCCCGCTGCGACCCAGGAGAGCTCAAAGGGTCTCACTAGAATCGCTACTTACAGGATCCGAGATAATTGACTTCCGTCGGGTATTTTTCCACTTTGGCCTAACTCGGATGATGGAATGTTCCAGTACTTTCCACCAGTTGTGCGAGCCTAGGACTTGCTAGATCTGCAAGTTCTGGTATAATCTCCCTTTGGGCCACGATCCAGGTACAGATGTACCAGGTTGTCAGGGAGTGACAGTCCCAAGCAGTAGGGGAAGCAGGAGCCAGGCGCGTTACGGGAGAGCCTGAACACTCTGGCCCTTTATCTTTTGCAATTCGTGCCTGGCATCTCCTAGGTTGGTATGCGGCCCAGGGATGGGGCAGGGGGGTTGGACTAGATGATCTCCAGAGGTCCCTTCCAACCCTATGATTCTATGGGCAATAGCACCAAGCTGGGGGGGTGGGGGTTGCACCACCACAGCGCCATGCCTCTAATAGAGGTTTCTTGCTGGAAACAACACCCTGGTCACATCCCGTCAGAATACTTCTTGCATCCTGCGGGTGTAAGAGGAAAGCAGGAGCTTTCCTATGCGGACGTCACTACACACGTGTCCGTGAAGAACTAAGGTCGTCTAATGACACTGCACCTGTCGTCGGCAGAGGCTGCAACTGTCATGGCAGGTAGAGCCAAAAAGCAGCGCGGAGGGAGGCGTGAAAAGCTGCGTAAACAACCTTCTGCCTTTAAGGTGGAAACATGTGTATATGTACACACAGAGAATATATGTATGTCAAACACACGCACTGAAAGGTTTGTTCATTGACTTCCAGAAACCAAGCCTACAAACAATGCCAAGATTTATATCAGATCGGGGATTTTCTTCAGACCTAGCTGTCCAGCTGGGTAGAATAATATGGCTATTGTCCTTCAAGTAAGAGGAGTAAAAGTGAGATTATATTTGACAGTGACCTCCTCCAAGACAAAAAGGCAAAGAACTAGACACCGCTCCGTGACATTTAACTCGGAGACACCATGAATCCCAGGCGCAGAAGTGCAGCGGGGACACCTCAGGCCATCAGCCATGTCTTTTACTGCAGTAAAACATAGCAGCTCTCTAAGTAGGATTCGAGAGGTCGAGTCCTGTTGCCCCTCGCCATAAATCCGGACAGCGGTCTAAGATGTTTGCAGAGTGATTCAAGCCCTAACAATGAAAAGTTTCATATGAGAGGAAGACATTACTGTAGCGGTAGCCAAAACAAACTTTATTTTCAGTATTTCTTGTTTATCTTGGTTGGGCAATCATTACTCATCTGTCTCTCCAACCAGTTATTTTCCTTCCTGTAATTTTTTGTTGGTAGACACTCCATTTTGTGCTTTTTCATTGTTTCCCCTGGCTACTTTATCTTCTTTTATCTAGCCCATCTCTTGCCTTTCCCTGCTTTATCTCAGCCCCTCTTCTTTTGCAGCGGCAATAGGGAAATAGTCTGGGGACACCAAACTCTTTCCGAGCTGTTAGCTGGCCCGCAGATGTGCTCTGCTGTTAGTCGTGGAGACAGACAAAACCAGCAACGGCGTTAGAAACACAGGAGCATTTCACCTTCAACAAATAGTGTTCTGACATTGTCCACAGAAACAACGGTGTGAACGCATTATTGCTAAGTTTCATTCTCTTCACGTGGCCTCTGGATAGGTTTACCAGTTGATATGTGTAAAATTAAAGCGACAATTTAAAAGCCCGTTTGCAGGTTTCTGGCATGAACAAGACATCCCTCCAGACCAGCGTACTCCGATCACTCTGCACACAGAACTTCCATTGACAGGGTAAATTGGTAACGAAGCACGCGGTACGCAGCGCAAGGGCAGGATCTGAGCACCGGGGAGGACGGAGGTGGGAGATGACGGCAATTTAATAACAAGCAACTCTTCCATTTCGCCTTCTCTCAGCCATTTCCACTCAGGCAAACAGCACCAACCCTTGGACTGAGGCCAAAGTATAAATAGACCATCAATCTCAGTAAAAGCCTGAAAATTGAATTACAGCTCCGCAATGCAGATAGCTCCGCCGTCCTGCAAGAAGTGTGAACAGAATCTCCAATTTCCGAACTTAAACACGGCGGCCTCCTCTCCTCTGCGCAGAGCAAGAGCAGAGGGTAAGTGCATGTGTTGATGCCGATCCCTGGCTACCCAAACCCTCCAGAGACGGGGCAGGGAGAGAAAGAAGAGGGAAGCGCGGCCCAGGGCAGGATCCCAGGACGGGAAGGTGCCACAGGGCTACGGAGAAGGCAGAGATAGCCTGGGCAGAGGAGGGAGGGAGGGAGGAAGAGGAAGGGCTGCTGTCTGCACGCGCTTTCACTTGCTCCTCTGGCTTTTAGAGTGCATGCCAGGAGACAGCGACGCCTCTTCAAAGCTCACCAGGCTGGGCTGCACTCCCTCAAAATTTAAGAGCTCTTGGGGGGGTGAATATTCTGCTCACAAGGTTGTAATTACTCTGATGTTTCCAAAATCTCACAAGGTTTCCAGGCAAAGATTGTCTTTGATGGAAGTGTTAAGACATCTGATTTCAAGAAAATAAAACCAAAATTGGAATCACCCTAGCTCCTCTCCTCCCTACAATTTAAGGAGATATTGATGTGCATGTTAATGGAAATGCTTTTGCAACAAAAATAAATGTGCATCGTTTAATGAGAATGTGCATGTTTATGCTAAAAACCAGCAAGTCAATTGAAATGTGACTCCTGTTTCCAAAAATGAAATCGACAATTTCAAATTCCAGCTTCTACTCAGCAATTTACCCATTGACGGATATAACACAGTAAATTCTTATCCAAGACCATTAACTCCATCTATATTGGTGCAGGCTGCGGTCCATTTTTCAGGCCGCGCGTTCATCCCGTAGGTACAATGGCCACAGACCCAGCACCGCACAGATCTGCCTTCAGCCCGTTCTCGTTTGTCACGCCGTGTTGCCAAGGACAGCATTTTGACGCCTGGAGAGCGACCTGCTTCTCCCACCGGCCCCCAGCACCACCTTGGCGCTGCGCTTCGCACCTCTCCGTCTCGGTTACTTCAACCGTAAATTGGAGAAGTGACACCAGCCGGTTTTGTGAAACGCTGGAGGTATACCAAGGGCAAGTGTTACCTGTTGGGGTCATTTGTATAACAAGGAAGAGCAGCAGCCCAGCTTGCCCTCGTACCAGGCAGGGTTTATACAGCTGACTTCTCCAAAAGCCTGGGAAGAAAGCCAGCCTGCGTGCGGAAGAAAGAGCCCTAGAAAGACAAGAGTCCTTTCCTGCTCTGAAAACCTTCAGTGTGTCAAGACTTGTCATGACTAACGCAAGTTATGCAAGTTTAAAAATGAATGATGTTTCCATATTTAAGCCACTGTGTCGGCCTACGTCTTGAAACCCAGCCCTTACCCCTGCGTCACGCTGCTGCCCAGGCCCCCAGGAGCGCTGGGGGCTCCCCGGGGCGGCAGGGCAGGGAGCAGGGCAGCCGGGGGGGCACCGGGGGCTGCGGGGAGCTGGAGACCAACCCTGCTGCAGCATCGCAGGGGCAGGAGCTGGCAGCCCCAAGGGGCTGAAATGGGATCCCGGGCCGTGGGCAGGGTGGGCCGAGGCCAGGCAGGGACTGTAAGACCTGCTGGTGCTGCCAGGACCTGACACTCTTCTGCAGACAGGGCAAGTCACTTCGTCCTTTTTTGCTTCGTTTCTGCTTTGCAGAGCCGTCAAAACTGAGCTCTCTCCTATCTACCATAACTACAAATCCTGCGTGTCCAGAAAGTTTTCTTGCCACACAGCCCAAGGCTCAACAGAAGATCTGCAGCTGCTGCGGCAGCACAGTTGTTCATAAAGCGCTTGCCAAGAAAACTTTGTTACTCACTCAGATCGGTCATCAAAGCTTCTGTCTGTCCTTATCTGACCACGGAAAGGGAACTGAGAGCTCTCCAAAAACTTCGCAGTCACAATTGTTTAGTTCCTTGCATCTGTCTTCTATTTTCATGTATCTGCCTCTCAAATAAGTTGCTAGCAGGATACATGCAGAGCCGTCTTTCAGTTTGACGGAAGTGACCGAGACCCTCAGGTTTCATGTCCAACAAAATTCTAATTTCAACTTAACACCAAGAAACAACATTTGATTGCACTTGGGGGACCCACAATTAACTTCACACCATTCACTAGAGGACATTTGCTCTCCCTTAGCACCTTTCACGCACGCATACCACAGTTCACAAACCAGAAGGTGAACAAGGAAAAAAAAAAATGCAAGCTGAGGACTTTTCAACCAGTTCTGAAAACAAACTCCTAGTTGAAAAGAGAAAGAAAACAAAACAAAACAAAAACAAAAAAAAGGGAAGTTATTCCAGAAGGCATTCCTAATGCATCAAGCTGGTCAGGACTCCACCAGGAAGCCAGCATCTCCCTCCAAGTTAACGCCGGCCCACCTTCAAGCTTGAGTTGACTGACTTAGCAAGCACTACGCATCTCTTAAAATAGTGGTGGCCAGAGAAAACTGTGGCATCAGCAAGCAGCAGCATCACCTGCAGGTGCTCTTCCTCAGTCTGCTGCCATTCTCCAGAGGATGGGACAGTTGTTCAGGCCCTGAACACTGCCCAGCCACCTGAAGGCCTGACATAGCCCTAACTTCACTGCTGCAAGCGAAGCGGTCCCTGGAGAAGTGGTCTCGTACAGCAGACATTACCACTCCTTTCTAATGAAAAGGGCGATACCACACGATTTATTCACAATATTGATGCGAAGGTTTTAAACCCGAGCTTAGTGGCACTTCCCAGGGCTGCAGGAAGGAGCAGGGCTACTTTCACTCTACCCTCCGTCATTTGGATTCCTCGAGCCAAGAGAAAGCAGCGACGCTGCGGGATAACCCCGGTAGGCAGCCACACGCCACACAGCTGCTCGCTCACGCTTTCCCTCCCAGCGGGATGGGGAAGGGAACGGGAAGAGGGAAAAGCGAGAAAACTCGTGGGTTGAGGTAAGGACGTGTTTCTCGGGTAAAAAAAGACAAAACAAAAACAAGGGATGCAAAAAAAGCAGCTGTGCACCACCAGCCAATCAACGCCAGTCCCCACGCAATGGCAACCAACCCCTCGGGCTGACTACTGAGCAGGAGCCGTACGGTGCGGGACACCCCTTTGGCCAGCCTGGGCCACCTGTCCCGGCTGCCTTCCCTCCCAGCCTCTCGCCCACCCTCGGGGTACTCGCAGAAAGCCTTGACGCTGTGCAAGCACCGTTCAGTAAATTGCTAAAACATCCCCCCCTGCCGTTAACAAGGCAATTTTGGTCACAAACCCAAAACCCATATGAGCAAGTTGCATTGGCTCCTACCCCCACAGAATAAATTCCTGATGAAGCAACGTTTGTTTGAGCCACAAATATCTCAAGTGGTACCATTTGCCTCCCCACATCCATAAGTCCTATTCGAGTAAAGAGCGCAGGGTAACTTGCATTAACTGCTCCCATTTCAGCAGAAACTTCAATGATTCTCCCGCAATCCAAACTGTGTGTTATTATGTCATGACTAAAGGCACCTTTGCATCATTTCAGTCGTTCTGAACGCAGCAAGAGACATAAATCAACCTAAGTTGTAGGCACACAGCTCCTCCAAGGTGTTTTGTGCACTGATTTAGATTTTTAACTTGTATTTTAGTTTTCCTTACATATTCTAATAATTCCCTGAAGTTTGTCTTATGTTTATAGAATCATAGAATAGTTTGGGTTGGAAGGGACCTTAAAGATCATCTAGTTCTAACCCCCCTGCCATGGGCAGGGACACCTCCCACTAGACCAGGCTGCTCAAAGCCCCATCCAGCCCGGCCTTGAACACCTCCAGGGACGGGGCATCCACAGCTTCTCTGGGCAACCTGTTCCAGTGCCTCACCACCCTCACAGTAAAGAATTTCTTCCTAATGTCTAATCCAAATCTACCCTCTTTTAGTTTAAAACTGTTACCCCTCATCCTATCACTATGCTCCCTGATAAAAAGTCCCTCCCCATCTTTCCTGTAGGCCCCCTTTAGGTACTGGAAGGCCGCTATAAGGTCTCCCCAGAGCCTTCTCTTCTCCAGGCTGAACAACCCCAACTCTCTCAGCCTGTCTTCATAGGAGAGGTGCTCCAGCCCTCTCATCATCTTTGTGGCCCACCGCCGGACTCGCTCCAACAGGTCCATGTGCTTCTTGTGCTGAGGACTCTAGAGCTGGACACAATACTCCAGGTGGGGTCTCACCAGAGTGGAGTAGAGGGGCAGAATCACCTCCCTTGATCTCCTGGCCACGCTTCTTTTGATGCAGCCCAGGATGCAGTTGGCTTTCTGGGCTGCACGCATGCAAGTGCCGGCTCATGTTGAGCTTCTTGTCCACCAGCACTCCCAAGTCCTTCTCCTCAGGGCTGCTCTCAAGCCATTCTCTGCCCAGCCTGTGTTTGTGCCTGGGATTGCCATGACCCAGGTGCAGGACCTTGCACTTGGCCTGGTTGAACCTCATGAGGTTCATGAGGTTATACGATCCACTTTCGCCTCTGAGAAATGTATGAGGTTTGATGTTCCAAATGACAATGGATTTGCACACACTTAAGCCTTTTTTTACATCAGAAAGAAGAAAAAAAAATTAAAGTAATTTAAGCGTACAACTTCCTAGAGGTTAAATTTATTCGTTTGGACCAATTAAGAAAATCTAAATCCCAATTAGTAACAGTTAAAAACCATGTTTGTCATTTCTGGAATAATTAGAGAAGATTTTAAATTTCTAGATAAGAAAGCTGCTCCTCAATGTCTAATGAAACACACTATAAGAAACTGTGACCTTTTAAACAGCCAGAAATTAAAAGATGGCATTAATACTTCCAGAGAAGCTACCAAAAAAACCCAAAGCAAAACAAAGCAATCAAGAACATCTCCTTCAATGTGCTACTTCTGAATACTTCTGCTAAAAACAACTTCTTGTGCCAGATCCAAGACCTTCTTAAGTTATTAATATTCTGCCATCAGCTTCAAAGGGAACAAGATTTGCCTCACAAAATAACCAAGAGAGCTGCAACTATTTACAGGCAACTTAATTTATGGCAGCTTTGGTTGCAACAGCTACAGAATTTAGAAAGACAATTAGCTGTACGCGTAAAGTGTTCTGGTAAGCACCCAATTCAAACACTTTAAAGATAATTAACTCTCCAAATTTTAAATAATCAGGTTGTAAACATTCGGTACTAAAAAAAAAAAAAAAAATGTTCCTCTGAGGAGAACGGGGGTGGGACATCTTTAATATGTATCCAGCATACACATTTAACTATTACACATATAAAAACACATAAAATTTTATACAGAAATTTATTGTGCAAGAATGATTTTCATGCTCATTTACAATGAAATAATTAGTTTTAACAAATATTCATGCCATTGCTTAATTTCAACACTAAGCAGAGTATTTACATTCAAGTTTACACGTTTGTTCAAGTTCCACATATGGTATTGTCAGAATTAAGTAAGAATGCATCTTCAGATCAAAGTTTGCATTTTTTACACTAAAATATCATTGCCTTTCAGACATTTACTGGAAATGACAAATTTCCTTTCTTTGTGGTACCTTCATTTCCCAGCTACTGTACTGGGAAGAAAAAAAAAAAAAAAAAAAAATCAGCATCACAAATATACATCAATCTCTAATTAGCCAGGCATTTCCAACTCGTTAAACAGAAAGGAGGCTGGAGTATACCGCTGTATAACTGACTTTTGGAGGACTGTTTATGTCACCTTTGCAAGACATCGTGCCTTATGAAAATGAACCTCAGGGTAATTCTTTCACAGAATCTTGCACCAAAAAAAAAAAAAAAAAAAAAAAAAATCTGTTTTGGCAATATTGAAGTGAACCTCTTATAACAGCACCAAACACAACTTCGGAACTTTTTGTTCGTTTTTGGTTGTTTTTTTTAACCATGGGGATAACTAGGAACACAGCACCATGATCTGCCACCTTTTTAAAAACAAAAGCAAACAGCAAAAAAAACCTTGAAACATATGCCGTATAGTAGAAATTAAAAAAAAAAAAAAGTAAATCAGCAGTTCACAAACTGCTGTTGAAAAATGTTTGTACTGTGCAGAAATTCAAACTGTGACTTTTTGGTGGTGCTGCTTCTTCCTCTTCACACTCTAGGATCTAAGAGTTCAGACTTCAGCCCACATTTTCTTAGCCTGCACACAAATCTCTTGTGCCTTCGGCAAGGGTTGCTAATACAGGCTTCTCAGTTATCCCCCACCCAACCCCTTCTTGTTTTTTAAACCGAGCTGAGAATCAGCTAACACAATATGCAAACTCAGAAACAGTTCTGAATTACAACTTATCAGTCCTGTTGAACAGCTGAAAAACGCAACAGAATTTTTGTTTCCTTTCACAGTTCCATGCGATGCCTACTATTTTAATCCACACGTTCTATCAGTGCTTCGCCTGCTGACTAGATTTCACAGGGGCATGTAATTCTAACAAAGGGATCAGAGCGTACCTGCCAATATGCTGCCCTGACTATCACATAAAGTTAAAGGACGAAGTATAGCGATTGGCTTGGATTTTGGCTATTAATGTTATGGGGAGATACTGATTTTGAAGATGCAAACCTAAACATTCCCACATTTTAAATAATCTTTATATTTGGCAGACACTATTTCACTTTTTTGTCTTCACGTTGTGACATCTCCTCCAGAACTTGTGGGTTGAGAAGTAACTGTAGAAGGTTGTACTGGTAACATTTCTAACTCAGATTCACGTACGAAGATGACTGCATCGCCACTGACATTTATTAAACACTGAGCCTGAAAAAAAAAAAAAAAAAAAAAAAAGACAATACACAGTTACCGAACATGAAATAATAAAGTATTTCATGTTTACTTATATCTGCTAGATACAACTAGATAGATAATAGAAAAGTCAACGGGGATTAGAGAAGGACAAATTATTAGAATGTATTAGTGAAGCAACCTCTGCCATGTTTCCTTTCACAACCACTCAATTGTGTGATATCAAACACGTAGACAGATTCTCGTAAGACCACCGCAAATGAAGTATCTAGCTAGCTACGCTTGCTTTCACTACTGTTTTGAGCATATTTCATGTACCAAAACAACCACATTCCATTGTTATCTTTACCAATGAACTTTTGTCTCTTTATGTCCAAAATGGAGCATTTTACAGCAGGTATTTTGTTTATTTACTTATTTACTCAGGTATTTTTACATGGGGTTAGGATGAAAATCCTAACATTGCAATACCAGAAAAGCTAAGTAAGTTCAGCACTACTATTCAACTGTGTCCTGCAAATTACTTAATTCTAGTGAACTTAGTATTTTTACCCATTTGGGTATTTATGAAGCACATTCATAATTTTGTGTTAACTCAGGCGCTCAAGAATGCTCTTGGCTTCTTTAAACAAACATTATGACCAGAGATCCAGAAATGTTATGCAGACATGGCTCTACAGGGTTGCTATTTTTTAAATACATAAAATGTGGATTTGTGTCATACTAATCACAATACTGCTGGTATTTCATATCATAAATTACCTGATTTTTGTTTGGATTTTCCATGAAAACACACTGCTTCATTATGTATGAGACAACTGCATTCCCCCCTAAAGCTGCAACATGAGCTCTCACCATTGCAAATACTTCAGCAATAAAAGCATGGAGAAAACCACTGACACCACCCTCCTAAAATGGAAAAAAAAAAAAAAAATATATTTTACATTAGGTATAGCTACAAAATGCTGAATACTTTTCTTACATTTTTATCAGCTGAGTATTTCAGTAAATCCTAAATGGTATACTGTACAGAACTTAAAAGTTATTCACTGTTTAATGGGTCACAGTTAAAAATCAGACCAGTGAAACTTACTGTTTCAGGAAAAGAATCACAAGTAGGTTATTCATTCGTGACTGGAATTATTGGCAGTCAGTATATTACATACAGTCATATTTCTCAGACATTCCTATACCTCTGCAGGAACATATAATATTCCAATGACAGTTGAATAACGACTTTTTCCTTTCATCAGGAAGGATGAAAGAAGGATCATTTTTTTTTGATAACTAGAAAGCAGATAAAGAATCATTTCTCCTGAGGATTAAAAGAGATTTAGACTTCTTGGAAATTACTGGTAAGGAGTGACCACTACCTTTGGTCACTGCCACTTCATGTATGCTAATGATTGTCATTCGTTCTCAACATTCACTAAAGAAATGATCCCTCAAAATACAAAGTAAGCAAGGGACATAGCAGAGACTTGACAAACAAGCTACTCAAGCCTTTTCCCCCCCCCTTGAAGCCCAAAAGAACTTCTAGCCATCCCGTTTAGTGAAGTTTTTTTGACTTGATGGTGCTTGGGGGGCATTTTTACTTCTTTGGTTCCAAGCTAAATAATTTAAATTGCTGCAAAAGGAGGGGAAGGAAAACAATGAAGCACTTTTTTTTCCTAGGCAATCTTTATAAAGAATGTGAGCAACTACGCTGGGGGTGGGGTGGGGTGGGGAACCCAACACACAAAAACCAGGCAACCAACCAAAACAATAAAAATCCACAGAAAAAACTAAGGGACTATCCCGATGAAACAGAGCTCAATATTGGTTTAAAATATCTGTAACATTTCAAAATGAAAGTGAGAGGCAAGACCACTAGACTTCCCACATGTGTGCGCGACACTGGAGAAAATGAAAGAGGTAGGCAGAAGAGGCAGCTAACTAAGCTGAACTTCAACAAATAGGGACTGCCCTCCTATCTACTGGAAAAAGTATAATCTACCCTGAACAGACTGATAAAGATATTAGGAAACATATCTTGCGGATGAAAATTAACAAAAGGCCAGTATAATTTCACCAATCCAGGCATAAAGCATGAATCAAGTCAACTGCCACCAGAAATCAAAATTTCAATACAAGTTTGTCATTCCTCATGAAATTTTGGGTTTGTCCAAGTGTTTTAATTTACAGTAACCGATGGGGAAAAAAAAATCTGAATATTATAAACCTAGTACAGAATTTGATGACAACAGATAACAAAATATTAGAAATATACACCTGTAAACAGCAAAACCCAAGAGCAATGGATAAATTTGACTTAAAATTATCATTAATTTTTGAAGCACGGTATCTGGTATATACTTCAGCTTATGAAAGCGTTCATCGGGCTTCAATATTCTGTAAACTACCATAAGCAAACCATAAAGCAATACAAACAGAAATGCTCCTAATTATTTTTCTGTAGAATCCGAAACACATTGCTCAAGTTGGATACAATGACCACTCTGGTTTGACTCTGTTACAGCCTGAGGGCAACACTGTGCAACTAGCATTAAAACTGGTTTGCAAGTCAGCCCATGCAGCTGATAATAGATTTAAATTAACTGCTGGAAATATCACACTGACAGTACCACAGAAACTGTACAACCGTCCGAAATTCATGGAGGTGTTGTATCTAGAGAGCTCATAACTCATTTTATGAAGGTTGATAATTTTTCTTAAAATCTGCTATGTAATTTTACCAATGTGTAATTAGCAAGAAAGAGCACTGACAAACCAGGCAAGAGGTATGTTCTATTTCTGTGGCCAGAAATTGTAGAAGGATGCAGCTACTTTCCAAAAGGACATGAAAACGGTAAGTAACGTGTCTTGAAGGATTACGCTCATGCTCAGATCTGTTGTCCAGATCCAGCCTGAGGATCATTGTTTGAGTATCACTAGCTACACCCTCTAAGCTGCTTGTGTGGTTACAGGCTGTATGGCATGCTTTTTAGACATTCATCACAGAGAGCTATGTTATGAGAATGCACAGAATGTAATAGTAAAAATCAGCATAATAGTTATATGTCATATGGGAAAGCTTGTATTAACCAATGAATTCTAAAATCCAAATACACTGTGAAAGTTCATCATTGAGCTTGCTAAATGAGAGAAGAATGGATTCTTTTTTTTTTTGGCATTTAAATTAATCTCAGTTTTGGGTTCAAATGATCCCAACTACCACTGTCAGTCAAAGATTTATTTTTTCCAAATAGTTCTGTTTAAGAACTCATTGGTTTAGTGTTATATCTACATTCAACAACAGTGGCAATGGTTAAGTAACCCCTTCCTAACATTGCCAAACACAAAGCAGCTCTATATGCTCTGCGACAAGAGCAGTGCAATGTGACTTACTCCCCATTCAGCACCTACCCTCAAGTGACAAAATCTCTATTCCTTTGCTGTACCATACCTCGGCTCAAACATCTTCAGATACTTACCCTTTGATTATTATTATTATTATTATTATTAACAAAAATTGCTAAACCCTGCTATACAGCTCACCTCACGCAAAGAAGTGGTTTCTCGTATAAAAAACATGTTGATTATCCCAAGATATTTGGTTATTTTTGCCCCAGGTAGAAAAGAAAGAGGTGTCATCTTAACAACTGAGACGGTAGAATTGGCACACGATGGAACAGAACGGTGCTTTAAGTATCCCTCAGCCAATGGACTTGCTTTCTCAAGTGAAGCAGCTGAAAAGATGGGAAAAAAGAAGAGAAAGTAACTATCAAGTAAGATCTATTACAGTTTCTCAAAACACAAAAACTCTTCTTTATGGTTTCCAAATAGCTTGGTGACAACATTCAGCTGCCTGTGATGCTCAGCCATATCACGTGAGAAAGGAAACTATCATGCAATGCATGCAAAAGGAGACAAAAAGCTGAAATGGAATTTATTTGGAAGAGTGGCATTCCTGCAAAGGAAAACATTGAGGCGAGTAGCGGCACATACAACAATCAGTTATAAAGTGAAGGTAAAGAAAAAAGTGCCAACATTTTGAAATACGTATTTTGCCCGAGGAACAAATTATAGGAAGTGTGAAAGTTGTTGTGTTTCCCCAGTGCAGCATTTTCCGTTAAAACAGATATTAATCTCTGCTAATTTAAGCAAGATAGTCAGACCTGTGGCCAAAGAACTACTAAAAAATAACTCACCACTTGCTAATTTAGTGACCATTGCCTTGACTGTCACCTTGGTGATTGCTTCCTGTTTCTCACCAAAAATTTTCCAAGATCATACATACACCTACATCCATGCAGTGTATGTTATATAATTAGTAGGCGTACACATTTATTGATAACTAATTTTTACTAAGTGAACAGAAATACTATATTTTTCTTTTTATGATACTGGTACATAAACCCTATATTAGCTTACACAGACATTAACAATGTCGGCAGTTTTCACACTCAGGTATTCATTCTACATGTGATCTGCAGTACTATTGCTGGTCAGGGAACTCCACTATTCACCACTGGGAAATCAGAGATATGTCTCAGATTATCATAACGTGGTAGAAACAGCCGCCTACTTGTCTTAATTGATCCGCGCCTTATGGTCTGAGCTTTCAGTTTAATGAGCTCTATCCAGCTGTTGCATCTGTCTGCAAAGGAACTGTAATCAATTGACGTTGCTGAAAACACAGACAGAAAAACAAAAGAAAAAACAAAGAAAAAAAAATATGGATGATGTCTCTTGCTCATCTCAATGCTCCTTTTGTGGAAGAAATTATCTGTGTCTGAGAGAGAACAAACATCCCTTTCCAGGTGTGTTTAAAGAAAAAGTTACAGTATAGGTTTGGACTTGTCCAAACCAATGTACCGATTTCTGGTGATGTCCCAGCTGTGAACCAACTGCCTGACTGGGACTTCATCACTGAAAAAACATGCAAATACAGTCATTAATGACTTATGCTAGATTATTATTATTTTTTTAATCTCATTTTAGCTATTAAGTTTGGCTTCTTTAAGTTTATTTAAGCCTTGTTTAATTTTAATTTTCATTGCTATTCTTTTCCTCACGAAGAGCTGCTGATCATGATTTAAACTTCCTGACTATCTTTATCAATATCTAATGTACAGACTGAAAAAAAGGTTTGGTGGTGAGGATAAGAGTCACAAGCTGAAACAACACCTTGGTTTTAAACACAAATGAATTTTCCTCACAAAACACTGTACTTCCCCCAGCATCCCCCCTCCAATACTCCCCCGCCCCTTTATCATTACAATGAGAAGTAGAGTTGTTTCTGCTATGACTTTTGGTATTAGTTGCAGGGGTGTTTGCGTATATCCAAAAAAAAAAAAAAAAAAAGTTCTGCAAACACCGTTTCTTCATTATCCTGAAGAAACGGAAGGAACACATGCTAACTTCAAATTAAGACAAGCAAAAAAGCTCTCTCTCAGGAAACTATTTTTCTGTCAGATAAAGCGATATCAATATATCTGACAGAGACACACTGTTGCTATTAACAAATCTGACTTTCGTAATTCAAAACCACATCAAAATATTATGATATCATTAAGCCACACCAGAGCATGCATTCTCAGTTAACTAGTAAACACTTCCTGGATTAAAACACATCCAAAAAGAGTATACCAATATCCCAAGAATGCTCATTCTGTTCTGGCATATGGCTAAATGAAGTAAACTCACCTCTCTGAGTCGCAGGAATACCTGTGTGGGAACTTGCACCCTCCAGGGCTTCTAGTAAGACAAAATAAATTCCATACAGATAACACATGAGCAGAGCCGTGTAGTACAGCACAACAGCTTTCTTCTTATATAAAAAAATTTGGAGTAAAATATGAGGAAAAAATCTATATATACTATACTATGTACTTTGATAGCACATAATAAATTGGTATAAATCATTAACTTTACTAAATCTGTCTTGCAAATTACAATATGATCATTTACCAAAGATCACTACTGTATAAGGTTGTATAAAAATATTTTTAAAATAACCACCTTACAGAAAAGTATGTAAAGGAAGTATCAATATATTAAATAAGCTGCTAAGTAAACGTAACTACAATGAAGCCTCGAGTGTACTTGTGAAGAAATGACAGACGAAATAATTAGCTAGGTGAGAGCCTCTAAAGTGACGTACAGCACAATATAGAATGTGAGGCACATCAGGAAAAGCGATCTACGCGAACAGGCTACCCTCTACTGGTCATTGCCCATTAGACAAGTAGCACAGTCGAGTAACAGTGAAAAGGCACCAGCCAGAAATTTCTGGATAGCTCCTCTTTTTGGAAATTAATGTTAACAGTATAACAATGTGACCAGTTAGAAGTAACACACACACAAATGCACAAAAATAATAAAAAAACCCCTAAGCAGTAAGAATATCATTGCTGAAACTAAACTGACCTCTGAAAATACAAGTAAATGTGGTAGGCACCCTCCTTTATACAACTTATGCAATGGGCAAAAGAGGGAGCTCTTTAACATTTTAGTAAAAGACCATTTACAATAATTCACAAATACTAGATTTCCTATCACTAGGCATTTTAGCGGGTAGATAATCGAACAATGGAGAAGGAAGTAAAGACAGGTAATTTCAATGAATGACAACCTAATTGCATATACAGTCATAGAAGAACTGTGACAACCATTCTTAAAATGCAGGTGTATCTCAGGTAAAATAAATTTTTCTCAGGTAAAATTAAATTTTTCACTTAAAAAAAATTTGCATCCAATTTTGCTCAGCTGAACAACCAGCATTTCCTAGATAAAGTATTTCCCACCATGAAAACTGTGAGATTAATTATTTGAGGCTGACGATACGTGGAGTTACTTTACATGGGCCATTTACAGAAGCAACACAGTATGAGGCAAGCCTAATTATTAAGTAGTTTATAATTCTTTAAGTTAAATGACATCCAACACACAAAGGTCTGCAGCATTTTCAATACTCTAAATGCAAAGATAGAAGAACTACAGGAAATCTACAAGAGAATCTGTACAGAACGATTAGCCAACCCATCTTATGTGACCCTCAATAAATTTGACTTTAGGAGTGAACATATCCGTTATGCCTAGGTATCAAAGAGTATTTAAAGCATGTGAAAGTACAGGTATTTTAAAGCTACTGCAACAGTGAAAGAGCAGAACTCAAAATCAGTAAAAAACAATAGCTTAGCATTTGTCCATTTAACTGACCTTTCGCTGGTGAGAATGGTTGAGAAGCAAGGGGATCAGAGCAAAGTTCCAATGGAAATTGTAGCTGCTCTTCATTGTCTGTAGATGCTTCAACAAAGAAAACAGACACAATTGATAATTAACCCTCAAAATAAGATTTGCCAGTAATAATAAGCACTACAGATTCCACTTAGTCAGGTCTGACTGAAACAAATTTTTTCAGCATATGCATATAGTGATGCAGTTCTGTATGAACTGTTAGGTGTCTGACTATAAATCCAGCTGCAAAACTGAACAGAACTTGTGCTCTTTTGAACTGGATTTGATTTAGTATTTACAGGAAAAAAACATTAAGTCAAATCATGCATCTTAGATTTGATTCTGCAGTTGGATCCGAGTTAACTCTATGTTATGGCAAAAAGGAACATTTGATTTATTTCATTTAAAAGAAAACGAAGAATTTACTGTTACCATTGAAGAAGTAAGGTATAACTAACGTTTTATAAACATATGGCTCTGTTCTAATACCTAATTCCATTCTTCAGAATGGAGTATCTTCAAAGTTCTGTCTAAATTCCCATATCCAGATTGCAGACATAAATTTCTAGTGCAAGATGGTGCTTCATTAGGAAGATGACATACGCAGATTGCAGCAGTCTCTTCTATTTCTTACATAATGCTATATGCTTCACTGATCTCCAAAAATATTACTGACCTACTTAAGGTGGTTTTTAAGGTTTTTTCCAAGTATTATGAATAATTTATTTTCTGCCTTCTCGAAGTAAGGAGAAAATTTGGTACTTATAAGAACAAGTATTCTCTAATGACTTATACCACATGTTTCAAAATCAATGGAAATGTCGTCATCTGTTACACTAATTCTTTAGAGAAAAACACTCAAAGAAAGATGGTACATGGATAAGGAAACACCAAACATTTTTTCATGCTACAAGTTTGTTGATTACATAAAGGAAATACCTAGGTCTTCATAAGTAACTCATCCTGCTGGAAGTCACACATACGAACTCTAAAAAACTCCATGTTATAACTTTATCATTTTATAGAACCTCCCCTTAAAAATGTGTATATGTAACTGAAATTAAGATGTAGACTCATTAGGTACTGAGGAAAAAAATAGGAAAGAAAAATATTATCTCTTATTTTTACATGCCTCACAACTTTTACCTCTTTGCTGTGATTTTTCTGTAGGGGCTTTGTTGGCTTGCAATGCTTGGTTTTTGTCAAATGTAATTGCAACAGCTGTGACTGCAATCTGCAAATCAGAAATATATGCTGTATTAGGTAACAATCTCTCATGCAATCTGCAAAAATAACTTTGTGAAGAAGACAGCTTTTTCCATAGACAATTAATAGGGGGAAAAAAAATCGCCTAAGCAGACATATTAAAAACCCTTCACAACAGAGCATAAAAGGTAATACTTAAGTCCGTTGTTAGAACATACACCTGACAGTGTTTGTCCCACATTCACATGATTTTGTTCATCAGTTCTTTCCCTCTTTCTTGTTGAGCTGACATAAAAAAGAATCGTAAAACCTCATTATCATTGTATTTGTAAGAGAGAAAGAGATGTTTAATTGAACACAAGAATGATGCTATACTTCTAAAGAAAACATTTTTCGAAATAATGAAGTATATTGCATCATCTTGAAACAGCAAGAAAAAAAAAAATCAGTCAATTATAATGACAGCATACTTAGAAAACCAGTGTGCCATATTCCTGTAATGTATGTGGTAACACCTTTTAATGGATATCTAGTCAGGGCTTTTTGTTTCCTATCTAACTAAAAAGATACACACTATTAAGATGCACTGTACTCATGAAATGCCATGTAGTCCCGTGATTCTCAAAACCGGTGAACTCAATAGGTAATCCTTTTTCTTCACCAAACTTTATGGCCTTAAGTTTTACTTCAGAATTCACCAGACATACTAGTATATCAAATCCTTGCCTAGTTTACTCTGAGCAGCAAACGTTAAATAAAGGCCAAAACTGGCATGCCTACATACTTACCTGAACTAATTCATCCTCTGGTAGAGCAACTGTGAAATTTACATGACAAAGGCAGCAGGGAACCATAGATCGTAGTTTAAAATACAAGCTCTGTTGAATACAAGACATTATTTGTGTTACTCCAAAAAAAAAAAAGGTATGGTTTATTTCAGAGAAATTAAAGATCAAAACTCTTTTCATAGTAAAAATAATCTAATCGTATTAATCTAATCATATCAATAATCACAATAATCTAATCATATTAATTTTTTCTTGAAGAAAAATTACAGGTGTGAAAAGTCAGGATAGAACGCAATCTACTGTGTAGCAGTCTTTATATACACTGCAACAGGTTGCCCAGGGAAGTTGTGGATGCCCCATCCCTGGAAGTGTTCAAGGCCAGGCTGGATGGGGCTTTGAGCAGCCTGGTCTAGTGGGAGGTGTTCCCGCCCAGGGCAGGGGGGTTGTAACTAGATGATCTTCAAGGTCCCTTCCAACCCGAACCATTCTATGATTCTGTGATATCTCCATTTCTAGAGTACGCTACCAGTCAAATGACTCATGCGGAATCAAAAAGCTTTGGAAATCCTTACTATACTAAGAAGGCTGAATCTACACACTTTGTAGTCTAATTCCAAAAAGTAATTATGAAGAAAACAACATTTTCAGTATAGCCTGATTTTATTTTGCTTCCATTTGAACAATTCGAAAAACGTTTGAAATGGGATTCTTACCTTCAACAGATTCTCACAGAGATCGTTAAAGTTCTTATTAAGGGTTTGATTTGTTAGGTTAATGTTGCTTAATCTGGATACTCTTACTGCTGTGAACATCTGAATTAGAAACAAACACACTTTTTTTTTTTTTCAATATATGCCTGCATGTTATATTAAAAACAGAACAAATTCATAAAGAAGGGAAATAATGCAAGGAGAGGGAGGGGGGAAAGTACAGGGAGAAGCATTCAAAGAAAAGGAAAAAAACTGTAGCAACAGTAAGTCAAGTAAAGTGCTTATTACTCATGAAATGTTACAAACAAAAGGGCAAATTTTCTGTGAACTAATGTATACAAGTATATGAACAAGTGATTAAGAAAGATATGAAATATTCTGCATTCTTTTCGCTTCCTTCATAAAGAAGTCATTCTACCTGCTACATATTCTGTTAACTGCTGTTGAAAATTTTATGTTAATTGTGTACAATAATGTACACAATAATGGAATGTCACATACAAAACCACAGGCAAGCCCATCAACCTGAGAGCATGCTGCTGGTACAGTTACATTGTTTTTAGGTTTGAGCTGTGCATCTGCAAAGCAAAGTCTTGCATTGTGCAAATTAGATATAAAAACTCAATTAGATCTGTTTAAACTCTCTATGTAAGACTGAATTGTGTTGTACAAACATGACCAAAGTGTTTAAACTTAATAATAAGTGGAATTTTTCTCTACTCACTGGGTTGGCTTTATCTAATTCTTATTTATCTTAAGCTGTTAATGGTATCATATTCAGTATCTCACGCTAAGTAACAGCCAACAATTTGTTTAACAGGCTTCAAAACCTAGCCAAGCTCTTAAGAATGCCCAAAACCTTAAAGTTCATATTTACTGTAGTTATTTTCTAATTTTTGTGGGTTTTGTATCAGGTTCTCCTTTACATAACAGCATTAAAAAGAAACCCCACAAAGAAACAGGTTCTCATATCCTATTTTTCTTACCAAAATACTACTTTTGTTTCTAACACAAGAGTATCCTTTTAATTTATCTTTAAAAATTAGTTACCTCTAATATATATTTAAATTACTACAGCATAATTCAACACAACTTGGAAAATAAAGTGTTAATTTTCTTTGAATAACCTTACTTGAATTTCTGGTGTCCAGTTATTTATACCAGGCATAATTTCTGTGTTGCAACTGTAAAAACCTGTAAAGAAAATATTGGGGGAAATCTATGTTGCACACTGAAATACAAAAATACTTTAAAAAAAAAAAAAAAACATATATGACCTTACTTAATGTTTTGCAAGTATTTTCCCCTCATGTGTTTTTGAATATTCAATAATACACCAGAAATAAGACCAACATTCAAAAAACAAATGTAGCATCTGAAGAATACAGTGTAACATAGAAAAGAAACACATGCTTTCTGTTATTCATACTGCAGTGAAAAAATGCATAGGAAAGATGGAACTCTAAAATTCTAATTCACTACAGAATTCTTATTCTGAATACTTCTTCAACCCCCAAAAAGCAAGGCCAGAAACGTCATCATGCTGAGGAACATAGAATCTTCATGGTTGGAAAGGACCTTTGAGATCATCGAGTCCAACCATACACACACACACAAAAAAAAAAAAAAACCAACAAACCAAACCAAAACCAAAAAACCCAACCCCTACAATCTCCGCCACTAGAGCATGCCCTGAAGTGCCAAATCTAGACATTTCTTAAATACCTCTAGGGATGGTGACTCAACCACCTCCCTGGGCAGGCTGTTCCAGTGCCTGACCACTCTTTCAGTAAAGTAATTCTTCCTGATATCTAATCTAAACCTCCCCTGCCACAACTTCAGACCATTTCCTCTGGTCCTGTCATTATTCACCTGGGAGAAGAGGCCAACACCCACCTCTCCACAACCTCCTTTCAGGTAGTTGTAGAGGGCAATGAGGTCTCCCCTCAGCCTCCTCTCCTCCAAGCTAAACATGCCCAGCTCCCTCAGCCTCTCCTCATATGACCTGGTCTCCAGACCCCTCACCAGCCTGGTAGCTCTCCTCTGGACCTGCTCCAGCACTTCAATGTCCCTCTTGTACAGAGGGGCCCAGAACTGAACACAGTACTCGAGGTGAGGTCTCACCAGTGCTGCGTACAGAGGCACGATCACTTCCCTGCTCCTGCTGGCCACGCTATTCCTGATAAAATGAGAGAGGCTACAATAGCATGAAATGCAACAGTGACAGCTGCTCCCAATGGAGACTGGGTAGCTCATGTCATCTCATGCTAAGACATTAGTGAGACACGGTCCCTGACTGCTTCATGGAAGCACTCCTTGTGGAACCCACAAAACAAGAAAACTCTTGACTACTTGGTCCTCAGCAGGAACAACCATTCAAAGAAGTTTCTTAGCTCCGATCCAGATACACTTCAGCATTCTTGCAGAATGGGTAAACACCCAAATTCCACTACTGCTCAGCCTAGCTTCTAAGAGACAAACTACGTACGAATAATAAGGAAACTTATTAAAAAGGTGTGACAGGAAAAGCTAAAAAGCTAACCTTTGACAGACAGCTTAGAGATGCTTTAAAGATACTACCTAGAGACTGAGTGCAAATACGTAGCACTTACTAACAAAGACTTCAAAAGACAAAGAAAGAAAAAAGTATAATGACTAAACAGCAGGGTAACGAAAGTTATAAAAAGCAAATAGCACAAAGAAGACTGATACAAAGCAATGACTCACTATTCTTCCCAATATAAGAAAAAGGAAAAAGTAGCTGATCCACACCAAACAAAAGAAGCTGACTCTTCTAAGGGTACAGATCCTGATGCAAAATTCTACGAACACTGAAGATGCGCACGGACTCAAAATGCAAATAGCCAAATGCATAGAAGAGTTTGTCAAAGGCTATTGTTTACAAAGACAGTAACTTTCTTTCAGGATGCTGTTGAACTATGAACTGCTTGCATGCTATTCTGTGGGGTATTTCCCCCCCGGCGCCCCCCTCGCTCTTACATTAATGCAGTGCTTATTCTCATCTGATCCCTATCAGCAAGTAAACATTGAGGGATTCAGTACACACACCCCTATGTTGGGTTCTTAAATAATTTTTAAGCGCAGACAACTTAATGGACATCTCTATTGCAAGCAATGCAGTCCCAACATTTGTATTCATACTGCAAAGTGATTTGATGATATTCGTTTCAAGTCTCGTGACTGAATTTTGAAAATTATTCGCTTTAATCAGTTTTACATTCTCAAGTTGCAACATTTTTTAAGAATACATCTATAAAAGAAACACTGAGATAATTAGAAACTACTCTATTTCTATTATTTTACTTTACTGCCTTCTACAGAAAATGACCAATACTGACTTGGACAAAAATGCTGTGGATGATTTAAGAATTCCAAAACATTTTAGAATTTGCCTTTTTAACAGCAAAGACTACAAATGCAGTGAACACAAAGACTTAAATTGACAATACGGCAGAATCACAAAGCAAGGAAAATACAAATGCACTTGTTGGACTGGACTGCTGGAAGGGCAAATTGCTCACTTTAGATAACATTTTTGGATTATAACACCAATATATCACATTATATGGTTACAAATACTTAAAGACCATTCTGTTGTCTGCACTTCTACTTTCATTGACCCTCAAACCTACCATTCAGCCTAAAAACATTCAGAAACTGCTATAGTAGTAGAAAAGATCCGATTGCTATACCCAAACAAAGAAACAGCAAATTTTCAACAACCTTACGTATCAGTGAGCTACAAAATGCCACACAAATACTGTGTTTACCTCAGCTTTCAATAAGCAACAATCCTGATAAAAGGCTTAATGACTTCTTTTTCACGTGTATATCTGACAAGCTAAACACTTCAAACACTTCAAGAACGTCTCCAGAGGTCCCTTCCAACCCTATGATTCTATGATTCTATGATTCACTGTTACTCTTGAGCTTTTTCTTTTTTTTTTAAATAAAGCCAGTTCTATTTTGTCATTTTGCACAGCCTACAGCATAAATAGGAAAAATGTGGCTTCAACTGTACCAGAAGGTGGTGGAACATCTGTCAGTAAAGAATGTACGTCTTCCATTGCATCTGTATCATCAATCTGGAAAAAGGAATAATTGAGAAAAATCAGGTTGCTGTTCCAGTCGTAAGTCTCAGAAAGATGTAAAAGCTTTGCATCAAGAGATCTATATCTGGCAGCTAAGTTTAGATTTTAAAAAATTATTCCATCAACCAAGACCTCTGAATCTTAACTAGCAGCCTATGATATGCTTAACACTTGAAAAATAGTTCACTTAATTAAACTGTATTAAAAATAAAGCAATGTGCACAGAACACACAGAAACTGCAGTACGTAACACCAGAACGATAAAAAAGAGAATTTTTTGAACAGTTTAAAATGCTGAACAAGGTTCCAGACAACAACTTAAAATTTTTTCCAGCTAAGGACCTTTGCCTACTAGAGCTCTCATAAGGTCTGTATTATACTGATGTGATCGTTCTCTGCCTATTCCAATGACACATACAAATCTTTCCAGGACTTTAAAAACCTTGCTTAGTATTAGTTTTTCCTATCCAAATAAACTCTACTCCATCCAGTCTTCAAAGACTTTTGTTATGTTAGATCAGACTGAGAGGATAGCTGCCCTGCTAACTTCTGTAAGTATTTGTGTTGTGTCTTTAGGTTCATTCTGCCTTACTGATCAGCAAGAGATCCATGTTTAACTTCCAACATTTTCTAATCAAGTATTTTGAAAATTGTTTATATTTTCACTCCAGTATTAAGGGCTCTCTGCCAGGTATTGTTTCTCCTTCTTCCTCCCAAAGTAAGAGGAGGAGTCTTCTCCCCCTGGCCCCCAGAAAAAAATATAGACAGCCATGACTGCTTTCCCAGCATCTTTTAGCATTTCCTCACCACAGAGAATTTTTTACCACTTTTTCTTAGACA
Organism: Chroicocephalus ridibundus; assembly: GCF_963924245.1. Classification (NCBI taxonomy): domain Eukaryota; kingdom Metazoa; phylum Chordata; class Aves; order Charadriiformes; family Laridae; genus Chroicocephalus; species Chroicocephalus ridibundus. The sequence goes on from NC_086284.1 coordinate 147,242,206, forward strand.
TTCCCAGTGAACAATGATTTTACTCTTGAAAGGTCAGAGTCAGGAGCTTCACTAAAGCTCCTGGAATATTGTTTCTGATACCCAATTTCTCAACAAAGACAGTAGTAAGTGGTTCCACAGATTAAAAGTCCTTTTTTCTATAAATAAAGATTGAACTACCAAAACACAGGAATGCATATTCTAGGACCAACACATTCACATAATGTAAACCAGTAAAGGACAGTCCTTAAACATCACATCTTTCTTGCTAACTTTATCACCATTTATAATGTATTATATGGTACACTACAGTGTACTTACATTTCTCCCTTCCACATGGGGATCTCCTCCTATCCCCAAGTGCATATACTACAGTTAATAAACAAGGTAGAAGGAAGAATTCTCCAAAACTACAAAAACAAGAGATGAACACTGCTTGCACTATATAATGCAGTCCTCAATTATTGGATCCTTGCTTATAATGTATCAAGCTTCTTTAGGAGGCAACAGGACAGAAGTATGATGAGCTTTTATTATTCTCTCTCTCTTTTATTTGACAGCCTTTAGAAGTGAAATGGAGGCTGGGCTTATGTTTTTCTGGTATTTTTCATAACTTGGCCACAGGGTCTCTTGCAGTAGAACAGTCTTTGGGTTGGGGGTTTTTTGTGCCTTACACAACCCTCTCTTTTTTACAAAGGCATTCGACCCCTTTTTGCATTTATCAAAGTATTTTCTGATCGGCTCATGCATTTCAATACAGTGCCTCGGCATCTATCATAACTTTTGTTTTGAAGATACAATTCCAATCCCGTCAGTCTACACAGCTGATGATATTAAAACAAAAACCTGTTAAGACCAGCTGCAAAAAATACTTGATGAAAACTGACCTCATTTCTTTTTAAAGCGAGAGTTAACTAGCATCAAAGTTACTTCTAGCGACTTCCCAATTTACTTACTTTGATACTAGTATACCTGTAATGCACCGGAGAGCAAAAATGTACTCAAAGAGCAGAAGGACCAACCAATCTCAATTTATTACACCAACCCCTCCCAACCTGTTATTTTTTTCACTCTCCTTTCTTACCTCTGTTTTCAAACAAACTGCTGTTACAGCACTCTCTCACTCTCCCTATCTACAACCTTTCTTCCAGATTATTTTCTATGAAAACAGTGATTTGTGAAGAGTAACATAAAGGAAAGTCTTGAACATACCTTACGCTGCAATTACAGGCTCTAATTTAATTAAATTGTTTCCTTTTTCTTAGTCTAGGACAGGTATTTGTAATACCTGCATCTACAAGAAGATGATCAAAACTCTAGCCTTCTTTAGTACTTGTCTCCTTTCCTTCAAACTGTACAATGTTAAAAATCACATCTTTGAATTTTAGTGAATAAAGAGGTAAAAGAAATGTATGTTCTTTATCTACAGGTGTTGTACTTGTTTCTAGTTGTAGCTGTAGAAAGAATTAGAAAGTGTTCTCTGAAGTCGTAAATTCTTTAACTCTGAAAAGCATCAGCTGAAATTTAGAAAAGCAAAGTCTTCTTTTATGTGCTCTCTTGACGCTTGTGTTTTTTTGAATGCTTTGAATACTACCCGTTCTGGAAAATAATAATTCTGAATATCCAACTACAACACTAAAAGCTTTGACACAGGAAGAATATACGAGCTTTTTCTTTGCTAAATATGAAGTGTGACAACACAGAACCTTAATGTATACAAAAATTTATGTTTTGGATCAGTCATGACAGCTACTTGAAGTAGGCAGAAGGGCATCTCTTAACAGCTCTTAGTTACTATTCTAGACATTGCTACATGTTCATGAATAGCAGGGCAATCTTTTTTCAGATATGTCCCTAGGCATAATATAGCTATGCTTTAAGCAAACAGAGTAAGAAAAAGAGAAACAATGCAAAATCCAATACATTTTTTTACTGATACAAAATGGAAAAAATTATATACAATTTAAGAACTGTCTTTGGAGATAAGTAAGAAAACTTTTCTCCATTCTTTTAATCTATATTTAAGAAGAAGTATGAAAATGAGTACTGAAAATATTTATCACCTCCAAGACAAAAGCATCCTTTTTCCCATGTGAAAGGTCTAGCTCTGTAACTTCATCAGAGCTTTCCGACTGAGATCTTAATAACCTGGAACGTTGTCTTGGCTCTGGAATGGGAGACCCAATGACTTCTTCAGGTAGCTCCTAAAAAGGATATAAAAATCAACAGTTGTTCTATGTAGCTTAGAAGTAACTTCATTTACAAGCAATTTGATAACAGTTCCAAGAATCAGTGCATTCTGAAAATTTTACTGAGAAATAAATCTAAAATAAGTACAAAATGATTGATATGTGGCTTAAGAGATCTGAAAATTCCAACAGGTTCCCAAAATACAGTGAAAAGAATCTAGAATCTCTATTAAAACACAGCTTATGTTCTGAATGATTCAGTCAATAAGAATTCATGGATATACATGGTGTATATTTGTTTGACTCAGAATGCTTTATTTTTAAGAATATAAAAGCTTTACTTACTGGAGGATTAATCTCATAAAGTTCCTTGTTTTTTGCTATCGTATCATTTATTTTCTTTTGCATGTGAGATATATGCTGCTCGTAGGTGCCATCATTTGGAGTCTTCCCAGCAATCTGAATACCACCAGGTGTTGGCAAAGCTGCTAGGTACACACCTGTTGCAGACTTTTAGAAGTCATTAAGAAAAGTGACAATTACAAAAACATGTCCTCCTAATATTTTCATATCAAGTTTTCCATAATGCTTATGCTATAACAGACAGGATTGTGATGTGCACATTACAGCCTGTCCTCTTCCCATAATAAATGGATCTCACTCTGCTGTTCACTTATGGGAAAAAAACCCCACTATCCTTTTAATAAATTCTCTCCTTTTCATGGGTCTCTTCCGCATCAGAGCTCTTCACTTACCTAAAAGTTCCAAGCAAAGTATGAATTAAAACCTCTGCCCTAGTCTATTTTGCAAAGGCAAGTGATGGCTTCAAGGATTTAAAACTCGGCCAAACCATTTACAGTATCACTGTAAGTTGTGACAATCCTATTTCTATTTACAGAAAACAGATCATCAGCTCAGACAAAAAAAAAACATTCAAGCTTGTCAACATTACCCAAGCATCCTCTTATACTGATGCTGGAAGAAGGAGCATACTTCACTATTCCAACCCCACATGACAGAATGAGGTTAGAAAATATTGTTAACGAACATTTTTTTTACTATCTCTAAGACGTTTCCAAGTTATCGTCTATTTCTTCAGCACCGCCAAAGAAGAGGCAACAGACCTTTCTTTTGTTGGCAACTAACCAAAAAGATTTATTGAGAAACTTGACCTTATTTGTCATGGAACTGTAATGCAATTTGAGAAACAGGGGTCTCTTTGACAGGGCCTTTAAGAACACAATCATTTTTCTATAATTTATGCTATTAAGCCACTTAAAGTTTCTTTTCCTCCCTTTCTAATAAACTTGTCTTTTAACAGATTTTCTAGATACTTGAATCTACATTTTCTGGTGCTGAAAGATAGTCTGTCCTAATTTGTCAGCAATTAGACACCTCATTCATGCCTTTTCTCACTTCATTTATTCTTAAAATGACATTTTAATATCTCTAGTTACTCTGAATTCCACAACACTTGTATGTCTTTCTGTCCTGAAAAAATACTGTAAGAAAGCGAAAGAATCCGAGATTAAAACTGTACTTACTGCCAACCCCATTAGCATATTTTCACCCACAGTGATCTGAATTCTCAGCCCAAACAGAGCATTCATTCCTCTCAGCTTAAGTTTATTCATCAGTTGTGTGTGCACTTCATATTCCATAAATGGCAAAAGATTACTGATAGATGTCGCATTTGCTTCAGCTTGAGCTTTCTTCTTTAGACGGCACAACCTGACAATATAAAACAGTACATGACATCAGCAGATAAACAGTTTTAATGGACTGCTGAAGACTGAAAGTGATCACAGGGTATTTTGATTTTTCCCCTCATTCTATAACCTAATACAAACAGTTTCTTTTTAATGTATTTTAAAATCCTGTAAAATACTAAATTCCCATCAGGAAGATGGGAATTTAAAACAGAACAATACATAACCTTCACAAACATTCAAAAATATTCCCTATCAGAGCAGAATACAAAAATTACAAATACTGTATTTTTGTAAATCACTGAGTGAAGTCAATGAAAGAAAGCAAGCCTCCTTTCTTAAAACACGCTTAAGGACTATTATCAGACAGAAACAACATGCATCACATGGGGGTTTTATCATAATAGGCTGACAGCACCAAATAACTACACAATGTAAAGAAGTTTTCTACAGATTCCAGACAACCATCTACTAGATGTTTGGCTAAATATATTAACACTCCTATCATACAGCAGTGATCCTTAAAAATTTGCCCTGCTCACTTCTGTCAAAGCAAATACTGAAGACCAAACAGAATTTCTTTGCTATCGCAAGTTGTCTGGTATTTGTTGAACACCTCCTCACAAAAATAGATTATTTCAAAGGACAGTTACGTCAGCCCTTTTCAATTGAGCCTCAGAACTGATGAGGTGTATTCTTCTAGATTGCTGCAACTGTAAAATAAAAATGTCAGTTCTTTACAAGAACTCCTTTAGACTGCCTTACCTGAAAATTTGTGTTTTCAGCTTTTCTTCTAGTTAAGATCCCAAATGCAAACACCAATTTCTGTTGCTGCAAACCTCTTAAAAACTTCAGGCACAAGAATAGGAAACTACACTACCGGTAGAACTTTTAAAATTCCTACTAATACAAGGCACACTTTGGAATAAAGAAAAAACAGCGTGCCTTCACAGCTCAAGCATTAACCAGACCAAAAATATTTATATTAAAAGAATAAAAGAAAGAGCACAGAAATCCCATCTCTGTCTATATTATGTTAGTTATATTCCACTCTCTGGATTTAGTCCCATAAGCTGAAATTCAAACCTCATACTGGAGTGATGATTGCCAACTTTCACTCAAAAATCTTCATTCAGAAAGAACACATGAAAATGATGCGTTTTAGTGATATGAACAGACAACACTTCTTCTAAGGACCTCATTTATTACATGACCAGGAAAACACAGTAATTCACCCAATCGTAACAAGTTCACCTCAAAAATCTTTCTAACTACAGCTTCAGGTCTTCTTCTTTTTTCATTCTTTTTGGGGAGTGGGAATGCCTGAGGAATCATTTTAGATAAAATGGGACATCTGCAAGTGCTCCGGAGACAGACTGGAGACCACTGTGTGATACTAAAAGTCAATTTCCACAGTGGTACTGAACACAGAGTTGAGTAATACAGAAAATACCAAAGGAGGAGCCCAGAACACATCTCTACAGTACCTCCAGTAATTCTGCTCTAGCAGCAGTCAAAGAATGATAATGATAGAATCATAAAAAAAAAAAAAAAAAAAAAAAACCACAAACACACCAAGAACTCAGGTGAGAAGAGACTTCGGGAGGTCTCCAGTCCAACCCGGTACAGAGAAAGCAGAGCCAACTCTGGGTTCGGACCAGGATGCTCAGGGCTTTATCCAGTTGGATCTTGAAAAGTTTCCAAAGATGGAAACTGCACAACCTCCTAGGCAATCTGCTCCACTGCCTGATTGTCTTCATAGATAACTAGTTCTTCCTTGTATCAACTCTGAATCTTTCTTACTTCAACTTAGGCCCACTGTCTATCATTCTCCCACTGTACAGCACTGTGACGACCCTGGCTACATATGCTCCATAACCTTCTTATAAGTACTGGCAGGCTGCTATTAGTTCGCCCTGAATCCTTTCTCCAGTCCAAAAAAGTCTAGCACCCACAGCTTCTCTTCACAGGGCAGGTGTTATCAGCACAGATAACACAACTGACTTAAACAGTTCATTGAGTTTTCGGTACAATAGCTGTATCTGACCACATTAGCAGTCCCAAATAGCAAGTTAAAGCATGAGAACTCTTATATCCAGGCAGACAAAACACAGCAATTCCCATAGGCAGAAAAAAAAAAAAAAAAAAAAGGCAGAACATTTAGCAAACATCCATCAACATGGATAAGTTACCAGATGTCCATCAACAGACATGACACATAACACAAGGGGAGGAGATGGCTGTCCTCCTCCTCCTGTACCCCTAATACACTGTCATTAACTCCTAGCAATTCAACATAAAAATTTATGGTTTGATGACATACTGGATTTTAGCAACAGGAATTCTTTCAAAGATCTCCAAAACTTCACCAAGAAAACATTTTGATAGATACCTGGCTTGAATAAGACATCCCTTCCCAATAACTATTGCCTCTACAGGAAGATCAATTGTGGTGAAAAGGACATCAGGAACTTTTTGCTTCCTGCAGTTGTAACAGTAAGTGAGGTGAGCAGGGAATGGCATGTTCAGTTCATCATATGGTATATGGCAAAATCCACAACCTGGTGGTGAAGCTTCTTCGATCCTAAAAATACATTACGGAAAACATACTTAAAACATCTGCATCTCATTAACAATGATCAATACATGCACATGTGTAAACACCTACAGATACCTATTTAAATCATACGCTGCAGCTATACTCTGCTCCATTATAACAATGTATCAAGTATTGAATTTTATGAATTAGAACAAAATAAGGATGCACGCTATTAGCTAAAATGCTATAAATAAAACTTGCATTGAAACTTGTTATGCAGGGATCAAGAAAAAGTACATACAAATGATCAATGATTTACATAAACCTAAAACATGACTGAGCTGACTTTAGGCATTATGATTTCTAAATGTAATCCATGGTACAACAGTTGTACAGAGAATTTTGCTGTACCAAATACAACAAAAAGTCTCTTTTACATGGATTGTGTGCAAAAAAATACACAAACCTAATAAGCAGAACATAAACAACAAACCAACCATCCCATTGTAAGCAGCGCAATATATATTAACACTGTAAGAAGAATGGGAAGATTATTTCCTAAAACAAGGTATTAGGTAAAACTTGTTATTCACTTAGAACACTTAGTCCAACTCCCACAAAAGAAATATCCAGGAATGACCACTACAGAATATGAACAAGGAAAGCACAGGCTAACTGCATCACTTCAAATTTATTCTGTTTCACATAAGCAATTCTTCCCAGTGAATTCTGAAGAGATGCTTAAGCAAATCTGACAGATTTGGAACATTAGTTATCACAGACTTGGGCAAATATATTTTGTCTCAAACACGGGCTTTGTCTGTTTAGTTGTTTTACCTTCCTTTGGCACTTCTAATCTATGACAAGACTCTTAGTAGCACTGAAAGGCATATTTTGATAAAAATGCAATTTTCTTCTTATTACGAACGTGACATTTTCTTTCTCTCCATCATATAGTGAATATGGAAACAGATATTTTTGTTCTGGCTACAGTTTTCAAAAGTCTATCTACACAAGAAAATAATGGCCTCCTGCTAACAAAGTAAAAGAATAATAAATAATACTATGTTGGCAGGGTTATTATGGAAAAAGCAACGCAAGTGCTAAGGTGTAGTAAATAGCCTTACTTATGACCACATAATCCCTTGAAATATTTGATGACTATCATGACAAACACATAATAAATTACCAACATGCATTAGTTAATCTACTAATTTTTTCCCAAAAATAACTGTTTGTCAACACTCATTCTGCAGATTTTATATGCAAGAGCAGAAACAAAGGGCAACTTCATGTTTTTTCTTCAGTTTCATGATTTTGTTCATAAACGTCAAGTAAAACATACATCTTTTGTAAAAATTTGGCACCATCTTTGTTTTACAACCAAGCTACTTTACCTCCCATACAGCTCTTAAATAGTATACATAGAGCATATATATACATATTACAGCCACAGCAGGTTTTGGCTTATGTAATTTATCATACATCTGTCATTTTTTATAGTGTGATATAAAGTTAAGAAAGATACCTGAAGAGTGGCAAAGAAAAAAACTGAGTTATGATCTGTGGTTAGTAGTCAAATGTGTTACCTTAGTCAGACTGTTAGAAATAAAAACAGAATATCTAATTTGGTGCAGAGTTCCATTACTTCTGTTGTTGTTGTTGTTAGTGAAAAGCAGTAAAGTGGTTGGTCCCGCATCCTGCACTGTAACACTGTAACCTACCCTAATAGAGAAGAACTATCTTGGCTCTGAGGAAAAAAATCAACCTCTCCCTTCTCTGACCCTATGGAAAAGAAGCCAGGCTGCCAAGACAACCTTTGTTCCAAACAGCCTTCCATGGTGCCATCCTGAAGAAACCTAGGGTTCAGTACAGCTGCTGTGCCAGACGCGGACAAAATACAGACCTCTTCACTATAAGAGAAAAGAATTACAACAAAGTGAATTCCTACTACTTAGTGCTACTTTTATTTAAAACTATTAGATTAAAAGGCTGGTACAAAAGTCTCAATGAATTCAATAGAACTACTAATTTTGTGCATTTGTACCACTTTATGCATTAAATCTTACAAGCAATCCTCTTCTGATATTTAAACCACTGTATAAGTAAGAGATGCAGGAGGATTGAACAGAAAGATTAAAGAACTTTGCCCTATTTTATAAATAATACGCTATAACATCACAAGGGCTAACCAGGTTTAAGTGTGGTTTTCAAGGCAAAGAAATTCAGCAAAGCAACATTTAAAAAAAACATGTCATAATTGTTTACCAAAGTAAAATGAAAGTTGAAAGCCTCATCATCTTATGAACATTCACTCTCAAAATGGAGTTACAATACAACACTGACAAGGGTGCTTCTTGGAGGATAAAAAGCAGCAAAACAGTAAAATTTGACTATGAACAACTACAATAACAGTACATATAGCATGTAAAGTAACTGACCTTATTCATAACTTAGCAGAGTTAAAGCTCTCACAAGTGCAAACTACGATCACAGAGCTTTTAATATTTCTGAAATTGTCAAATAAACAAATCTCTAACACTCATTACTTAAAATACTATATTGGAAAAACCGTGGAGAAAAGCCTTCCCACATTTTCTAGAACCATACACATGCCTTCTTTACTTGTTGTTTCCCTTTCCAGAATATTTTTTTCATATATAACATGTCTGGCAGACCAGTACTTAGAGACAGAGCCTTGCTCTTTACGCATGGAATAAAGCCGAACTGGCAAGTAAGCATGGGAATTCAAATAAACTATTTTATCAATGATCAAATACTACCACATCAAATTCCTTACGAAAAATGAAAGCGTGAAATAACCCAATAACTGACTGCCTATTCTATACTCTGTACATTCTTTTCCCCATAGTTAAGTCAATATATTTGGTGGTGGGTTTTTTTTTACCTGCAATGAAGCAAATAATGTGAAGGAGCAACAGATGTGAAGTAATCAGCTCTGCGGATTTCAGACTGATCATTTCCAGTTATCTTACTACTTTACCAACAGATGGTGTGTACTCATGACAGCACTGTTTAACACTGTATTTCCTTCTTCAGCTTATCAATCGCAAAGTACAATGAAACTTCTTTTTCCAACTTCCCTCTTTAAAAAAGCAAATCCTTAGTGCTTTTTCTTTAAAGAATTTAGGCAAAATCAACTTGACAGAAAATAAATTCAGATGTCTGAGTTTCCTTCAGTCACTTTCCTAAAGCAATTCAAAACAACTAGTGAGCCAGAGTACTTTTCTATTTGATACCAGTTAGACACACTTGGCCCCAGGAGAAGCTCTTCGTGGATTACTTTCCAGAGCTAGAAAGAGACACAACCTTTCCTGGGCCAGAGAGAGAGAAGGATGAGTAATTAGATTAATCCCAAATTATTTCTCCTTATCTCCAAGCCTCTCACAAAGTTTGCTATTAAGCCACCAAAATACTCTTAGTCAATGGGAATTCTCTTAGTCAAAGGGAATACAGTAAGACACTGGAGTTTTGGCCTGAACAGGACGCAGGTCTGAGGAATTCAACCTCAGAAAGACTAATGCAGAGCTGCAGTTTAGTATGTTAAACATTACTGTAGGATTGAAAGATAAAAATAATTACATATATTTTCCAGAAAAAAAATATAGAACCTTTATACCTAAAGTATTCTAGATCTATCAGGCAGCATATTTTCCTTCAACTTACAATTAATACATGCCTAGTAAAGAATTTAATGCCTTAAGTTTGAAGTTTACCGTTTAAGTGCTGGTCTGCCAGTTGTTACCCAATAATGAAACTACAATACATATACTTTTAGGAAATCTTAACTATTTAGGTAGACGAGGTTTAGAAAAATTCATAAATAAATTAATATTGTTACTACAAAAGCAAATACACAGGTTTGAAAATGTTTTGAAAAATAAAAATTGTGACGTTCATTAGAAAAAACTTAAAACCAATAAAAACCCAAACCAAAACATACTAAAAAGAAAGAAAGCACAATACTGAAATCTTAGAAAGTTACTTTAACAAACTCTCCAAAGTAGTTATGCTAGACAGTATCGACAACTGTGTTGAAACAGTTCCTCATTTTTAATCCACTGAAGATGAAATAAATTTTCTGTGTCATTTTGAAAATCAAATCATCATCATGATTTACCAAATGCTAGTTGATTCACTGTAGCCCACTACAGCATGACAACCCAATGCCTTGGCATGGGATTTTATTTCTTGTCTGATTTCTGCCCACCATGCATCTCGTGTCTCTGGTTCATCTGAAAGACAAAGTATAAATCAGTTCACTATTCCGCACTATGTCAACATAAAGCTTCATGCAATTAACCTGAAAAGTCGAATTTTTCATGTTCAAGTGTTTTGTTGTATCTGGACCCTTTTTATTTCCTAGCTATCACGCTTCATGCAAACACTAATGGGGTTTTTCATTAACTTCCTTGTTTACCACCCATGTGAACAGGTGCTGACAAATTACTGCATTCTTGTTGTTGTCCACATGACAGATAACACCAAAATACTGTAGACACAGTTCCAATGTCTACCCACTTGAAGACCATGCTGTCAAATTTCCAACAACACGAGAGCAGCATGTAACTTGCAACAAAGCATCACATATAATCTGTAATATTGAAAAACTATTAGCAGTAGTAGTGATGAAACAGTATTTGTAGTAATAAAGTAATATTTTACTTCTGTATACACTTGACATCTTTGAAATAACCTCCATAATTTTTCCTACTGCAAGCAGTTCTCTCTGTTAACCAGATTTTAAAAATATTTAGGACTGTATCACTAACCAAATACACAGCTCTGTGGTCTTATTTCAGCACTTCTAACTTTGAGAAACCATAGGTATTTGAAACTACTTCTAGATTAACAATATTTAGAGGTACAAGATGTATGTTGGCTATGTATTTGTCTATGCTTTTTTGGTTCGGTATCCTGGCAACCGCACCTTTTTCCTCCCCCTCCCCCCAAATGGATTCTAATTACATTTATTGCCTTTGAGGTTATATGCTAAAATGTATCCTACCTGCTTTTCTTGAATACTACATTAAAAACACAAAAAAGCGCTGCTAGAATAAGTTTACACAATACATTTATTTTAACTGTTCAGCAATTAGTTTCCCAAAACTAAAGCTTGTCTTGCAAGTTTACATATGAAGAAATACTGTTGTTCACAATTAGAGTCTGTCAACTGTTTCTTCTTTCAAAATGGCTTACCTGTACCAATGACCTTAGTTGAAAACTATGTTAATTGTTGATTCATAAAATAAGAGGAAAAACAATAGCAAACAATAGGCACTCAGATGCTACAAAGGGTTCTGAGTAGATAGATTCTCATACAATTTTCCTGGAAACAACTGAACTTTGCACACATAGAAACTTCTAGCCATTGAGACCTCCTTGCTGAATCATAATTTAAAATATCAATGTCAAAACTTGAGATTCACACTGGGAACCAATTTTGTACTATCAGGAATATCTATAAATATAGTGTATGATAACTCCATATCATACACTAGGTTCTCTGACATGACAAACAAAAATGAAAGATGCAGATATACACATATTTTGAAATTTACTAAAACAAAAATATTGTACAGCAAGATGTATTCATTCATGAATTTACCTCAACTCTTCAATTAGAACTAGGCTTTCAACTTTCTAAAATAAACTAATGACCATTTTCTAATTAAAAACGAGCACAGAGGTATGTATATTCAACTATAGCTAACTTTAGATGCTAATGCTTATGTAAATCATAGCATTGTACTGATTAACAGCAGCCTTGTGTGTCCAGACTGAAGTTTATCCAACCTTTGCTTGAAGAAATGAACACTGAACAGAAAAAAAACCTACAGTGATAGGTCTTAGGAAGTTTCTCCACAACCAAGACAAAAATATACATGTTAAGACACAAAACAGACTAAGGATTTTCATGAACTGTTATCAATCATGTTCCATTGTATCTGAGTTCACCTTCAGCAGGTTTCAGTGAATTACTAATAGAATCTCAAGGCACTGCACTTTGCTGTCTCTTAATGTGAAAACACTGTTTAAATACTTTAACTGATTGAGAAAATCAAATGCTTGAGATGATACACAGTAATCCTGACTCAGATGGCTGAATTACCTGCTAGCAAGGTCTCACTCTTTTCAGCTTTTAAAAGCTGAGAATCAAGCAGAAATAACCCATCACATCGTAGGGTTGGAGTTCCCAAGCTCAGCTATGAGAACCATCAGCAGTACACATACAGGAAAGCAGGAGGCAAAATCTCTTTTGCATGCGCTTCTCTGTCTGAACAGAGGCTGCGATTGCTGACACCAGTTAATGGCAGTAGCAGTAGGTGAACAGAGCAACTTTGGAAATCCATTTTAAGGAAAAGGCTACAACATCTGACAAAACTCAGAGCTGTATGGGAGATGTGAGACCACCAGCATGTTCCATAAAAGTTATCACTAACTCTTCATGGTGGAAGGGACATGGATCTTGGGAGCAATTTCTCCTTCCCCATCCAATCACAGATAAGAAGACTGCTTATTAATGTGTGTTTCTCTCTACAACAGGGAAGTGTAAGCAGTAGGAAAACTAGTTCACTGACTATGCAGAACAATTCTTGCTCAGTTAGATTTGATCACAGACAGTTGGCTATAAACATTGAACAGCCACACAGATTTTCATACTTCACAGAAAAATGCCTGCAAAGGAGAAGTAATCTTTTTCTAGACATAAGCAAAGACAAAAAAGCCAATTTTACTAAATCATAACTTTTCTCTTCACACCTTTAGGTACCATTTGGCAGAAACTGCTCCTACTTGTCACCAATGACCATTCTATGACAAAAAGTGCAAGAAAATGCAAAGTCATGACAAAGGAGTTGAAAGTGAGCAACAGATGAAGCAACTGGGGATGAACAGGGAAAGTGCTGTGGAATAAAGAGTAAGATTACAAATAAGAATATGGCACTGAAAAGGTATGTAGCCACAGTAAAAACTGAAACAGAATGAAATGTTGAAAGGCAACAGATAAGCTTAAGGGGAACAGAAAAGGTAGAAATAGTGACGGGTCCCAAACTCTATGCAAACATTTAACCTTCCTCCACATAAATTTATAGTTTAAATTAAACTTTAGGAATAAGTTCCTAAGAGAGTTACCACAAATTTCTTGCCTAACTTATCTACAAGAACACCTTATCATAACAGAAAGCACATATTGTTGTACGGTTGCTCAACACTATGTCTTGCTAAAGCAACATTTAAGCCTTTACTCTGAGAATCTGTTCAACATCAAAATTAACAAAGCTATTAACTACAGTAATACACTGGATCATTTTCATTCTTAGAGATAAGAACAATTTTCCAGCCATTGTCTTCAGTGTTAACAGGATCAGGCCCAACTTCTTTCAAAAAATCCAACAAATTCTTATTGCACAAGTTTAAAAATTTCTATACAAGTCATGCATAAACAAGTGTTTGTGAAGAAGACTGGGTCCTCTGCTTAAGACATTTAATCAAGTATTTCTTCTTCCAGAAAGAGGCCAAAAGTACGAATCAGTATCTTTATATATAAATACTGTACATTCATAGTTTACATGAACTTACCTTTGCATATTAAAAACACAAAATGATTGTCTACAATTAAAATCAAACACCATGACATTGCAATAATAAATTGATACAAAACACTGAATGCAGTGCAATGTGTAGCATTCATATTCTTCTGACAAATATTTTCACAAGCAGCCTTTTTTGACACATGAGCCACACAATTTCACACGGGGATGCCATTGTAGCATTTACAAGTTTAGTAAAGCTAAGGATTTACATAAACAATTAGAGGAGTTAGGGAAGCAGGATGGCATGTGTCCAGTACACTCTGTAAGAGTGCCTGTTGTTGTTTTTTTGCTAAGGCAAAAGCTTAAGAACTAAGGGTTTGCAAAGCAGATTCAGCAGACAGTAGCCAGAAACGGTGGGTATTTTGGCGCATGCTTGGATCAGGTGACAGTACAGACTGAAAACTATGGCAGCTCACTGAAATGGTTACAGAAAGTAATGGCCCTGGATTCTAGGTGGAAGCAAAAAGGCAAGCATACATAGCACTCAATCACAAGCTTTTCTAGCAAATCTACTGAGTAGTTTATAGCAAGGATTGTCTACAACTTTAAGCAAAAAAGTTTGCAAAAATTACACTGCTATTATGCGCCCTTTATTGGAAACCAAAGACTGAATATTAAACCTACTGGTCCTAATGTTTCAAAATTGGCATGATATTTATAACGAAGTGGAAACAAAGCACACTGTTTCTAGAGTTGAAGACTTGAGAAACAATGTCAACAGTAGAGTATTCTATAAAAATCGTGCCAACTCAAACCTCCTCCAACTGAAACTTTCCGAACTTATTTCATTGAACAGCTTTAGAAGATACAAGCAGCATCGTATTTATTTTGTGCGCTAAATATTCTTTGAGTCGGTTCAATCCACCACCAATTCACCTATTTCTTTCCTTCAAAATATGAGGTTGACAACATCCTGTCCAAATATTTCACCGGGAGATAATCCTTGACACCACCACTTTCTGACTCATAAGAAGTAACACCTTTCCAAAGTTATTTGCTAGACGTTCACTTGTACAGGGCCTTTCAAGATTTAGCCAGAATCTGCATTACAATAGGACCATACAGGTTTTTAAAAATTGAAGAAAAATTAATAAGAATGGTCTCTTGATTACTACACAGATCACACTCAAGAGTTACTGTATTAAAGCTGAATCCCTAGACATCCTGAGACAATTACTCTGAAGTAGGAACTGTATGATTGACTTGAACCTATTTTAATATGCTGTAATTTCGTATTTACATTTATAACTTAACGTTCTGAAATGAGGAGGACAATAATACTATGAAAGTTTTCACAATCTACAAATGACTCATTTTTCTATTGTCTCAAAAATGGTAATGAAGGCACCAATAATATACCTTCAAATTCAATCTCTGAGTCTTTCACTAGGCAGAGACATTATCCACATCTTCCTTACTCCCTAATTCTTCTACCTTCTTCATTAAAACCTACTAATCAGCTTATACAGAAAAAAGCGTGGGATTTTTTTTTGTAGGTTTAAGAAATACCTTTGTTAGGTTTACAAGCACCCTTCCCTGGACTTCGAAGTTCAATTTAATCCTCTCTGATTATCCCATAAATATTGAAATTTCCTGTCATCTTTCTAAAATATTTAACAACTACATTAATCAAAGACAAATCCTCTTGGCTGTAAAGTTTAAACACAAAACTTGGGTAGCAAATAACTAAACTTACAACAGACTAACCCAAAACTTTCAAAAGATTTCTCAAAGCCACTCCATCCTTTTCTAAAAATTACTCCTTATATTATTCTTTAAGACTAACGTGAAAAAGAAAACTTTGCTTATGATATGGAAACTGAAGAAAATAGATTATTGGGATTTATCAAACGAAAACTAAGATACACTATAACAGTAGAAAAGAGTGCAACCACACTACCAAAGAGAACAGGTACATTTACTCCTACAAAGCTTAAACTACAGATAAAACATCCAGCCTGAAGAATAATATTGAACCAGTGCTCTTCTGCCAGATGAAGTCAGCACGTACCTCATTTCTCAAGCCCATACTGAAAGAGCAAGAAAAGCAGGTTTCATTTGGATGTTGAAGACATTCTTCAATTACTAAAGAAACAATTTTAAGATGATTTAGGATTAAAACTGCATCCAGCTTTCATGCATTTACAGGATGAGATATTTCAGCTGGATGATTGAACACAAAACCATTCATTTGCAAGGCCACTTTTCTATTGGGTCAGTCAGGCTAAATCACTACATGACCACCAGAAGACTGCAAGGGAACACGGCAGAAACCATACAGAAAAGCAGCATCATTCCTTTTAGTGGCAGCTCACTATTGAGGAGTGTTAGCTTTAAAACCAAGATATCCCAAGATGGAGAAGCACCGAAGTGTTCCTCTTAGTAACATTCCCATCAAAACTCCTGAATTCTTTTCTTACATTCTGAATTCCACGAAAAAAACTTACATCACTGCTAGGAGGCTACAGAATACGCTGTTTTTTCTTCAATAAAAAAAATAATGTTATTTTAAGTGTGAAACAGAATTAACAGAATCTCCATAGTTCCTACATCTCTGATACGGGTGAATGTATTTGTGATTTAGGCAGAAACATATGGAATTATACTTTCAATAAGGAATTTTAAAATAGATCAGGGGTTGTTTTTACCTGTCTCACCTCTAAAAAGGAATTATAAAAATCCCACTTCAAAATTTGGCTTTCGGAATCCTACCTAAACTTCCAATCACACCAACAGCAAGTCTTGAGATGTCTCCCTGCATTTGTTCCTCAAGTAAATGTTCCTTGGAATATTTTAATGCTCAGACACCCAAAGATTAGCATCTTGTAAGCCTTATGACTGACACCACTAAACACAAGTATTTTATACAGTCCACTGTGACATAACATCTGTGACCTAAACTAATTCAAGTTTGTAAATCTAAACAAAATGTCCCAGATCAAAAAAAGAGAAACTACTTGGATTTTCACACTGAAAAAAGCAAACTTCCCCTGTTCTACACTTTGTCTCAGTCACACATTGTAAGTTATAGACGTAATTGATCTTAGGAATAAACATGCAAGAACCACTTCGACAGACTACAGCATAATTTAATCTTTTCTAACTATGGAAAGCAATCTTTGAGGCAAGAGTTAAAACTCTTATAAACGAGTTATAAACTCGTTCAAAGTCTGCTGCGAATACCACCAAGCATTAACTACACAGCCATAACAGTAATACATCCTATAACTTTTGCTTCTAATTCTAGATGAAGGTCTGATAGGAACGGCACAAAAGTATCATCTTTAAAAAATAAAAAACCAACTAACGCTGCAATAATGCCAAAACTGCAGTAATAATTTATAGTTAAAGGAAATCACCATGTAACACAACTTAAATAAAACTTAAAAATAAATAAAATCAAAATCAAAAGATAGAGCATTTAAACACCAAAAAAAGATGTTCAGAGTGTTTATATATGTATATATTAAAAATTAAACCTAAAATTAAACTACTAAGATAACACTTAAAAACTAAAGGTTTAAACTTTACCATACTTCCTTAGAATTATAAAAGTTCAGAAGTACTGCCCAAACATAACAAAATGTTAAATATCGGAAATTAATTTGTTTCTGGAAAATTAGTGTGCAAGGCCTAAATACCTAACTTTGTCACTCCAGCTTTTAGTTATTATTTCGGTCATTCATCCTGTAATAGTGAAGTCCTCACAGCTGTGCATAAGGTTCCTCTAATCATGAGTGGGACACTAAAGATGTAGGAACCTGTTTTAATTCATTACAGCATTACCCTATTACAGTAACATGGGCAAGGTTTGTCACCTTGAATAGTTGCTAGGTAATAAAGAGACTACTTATTCTAGCTCTCTGTTGTTTTGTCATCTTGGCACAATAAATACAACCTATTTTAAAACATGAGCAACCTTCAAAGGACGTCTTCAAATGACAGCAACAAAGGGGCTATTACCGAAAGCTGGAGATGCTATTCTGTAACAAGGCAGGTCGTCTTAAACGACATTTTATCTATTTTATAACTAGTATCACAAAATGAACTACAAGTAGGATTTAAAGCTTTAAAAAAGCCACCCTAGATGGAACCTTAAAACAAGCAACAATAATGTTAACTTATCTAACACAGTCCTTGAAAGAAACATATAGCATTTTACACACACAAAAAAATTATCTCTCAAACACACACAGACAGATGGTCACAGACAAGACTGCCGCTTTCTTGTTGGCTGCCACGCAGACTATCTACCTCACTGCACAACTGCAGAAATGGGACGGCATTATTTGGCACAAAATGATACTGCCTCTGTATTTCCTACTCATTGTTTACACTCCACAGGCTTTTACTTGTTACGTTCACAGAACCTCTGCATTCATTATTTCTATGCTCTCACAACTGTTTGTTTTGTTTGGACACAAAGTAGCCAGCTAAGCCTCTCTAAACTTCTGGATACAAGGAACCTTTCCTACAGTGCTTTTTGGAGACCACATTAAGACAGACAGAAAATTCAAAACTTACAAAAACCACTGAAAATATTAGTGCAAAACAAACTGCACTGTCTAACAGAATCCAAAGTACAAACTGAACCATAAAAAAAAAACAAAAAAAAAAAAAACAAAAAAAAAAAAAAAAAAAAAAAAAAACAAAAAACCCCCAGACCTATAGTATTTCCTTATAAGAAACGTGGCACATTGAGGAACTTCAGTCTTAGTACTTCGAAGGAGAAGCTCTTTTGCCTAATTCAGCTCAAATAATAATCTTATCCATTAACATTTAACCAGAGTTATTCCTATAATCCTGTTATGGCCAGTTAGAACTAGTGTTATCTGCCATTTTCCTACGACACTGTCTGTAGACATTTTACAAGGACGTGTTCACCTGTAATTACGTAGTAGTTAGAAGGTGTCCTTTCAACTACAATCATTCTAGTTTTGTTCTAACAATAATAGATAATTTTGAGCCAGGTAAGGAGTTCTACAACTATATCTTTGCAACCACGCAGCGACACGTCATAAGGCTCATTCATTGTAACCCATGAAGGAAATTATATCAAGATAATAGTTTTAGTCAAGCCCTGTATTTTGAAATCAAGAAGAGTTATGTGCAAGAATAACAATTTTCTGCAAGATCAAGGTTCTCCCTTTTACGTACTATCAATTCAAAACCAAACTGCAGTGGTGCAATAAGCAACAGCTTTATTGGAACATTTGTGCAGTGAAAAGACTATGATGACTTTCACCCCTTTAGACAAATTTCAGGGAGACTTTTAAATCAATATGAACAGATGAAACAGCATTACTTACTATTAGGCAAAGAATTCTAAACCAAAGATTTTAAATCTCAAGTTCATTAATTTATGAATCTCTAACAGAACATGGGAATACTATTCCATACTCACTGACAGTGACCACCCTTTGCTCAATTACATAAATATCTACTCAGATCTCTCCAAAAGAAAATAATACATGGTCCCAAATAATATTTTTTTTTTTATTAATATAAGGGTGCATCTGCTTCAAACAAGAATATTCAAACACCACTCACATTAACCATAAAGACCATTTAGAATATTCACTCCTCTGGAAAGGCTGCAGAAAAGTAGAGTAAAATATTACTGGAAAACATCGCACCCCTCACTCTGTTCAGGAAAGCCTCTGACAACTGCCTTAACCTCCCATTGTCACATCAACACCCACTGATGTACAATAAGTTAACCCAGAAATTCTCCAAGTAAAGGCGAGAGGTCAAGCTTAAAAATGTCGGGTTTCTACTAGTTTTCTATTAGTTCTGAAGCCACATCAGACAGTAACAAAAACATTCTGACGTTTTCTACTGTGTTATAACAAGTATGCCACATTTACACCACAGACAGCAGTACGAAGTGTAATTTGTACATTCATTGTATGTTTGTATTTCTGTGAAACAAAAGCATTTAGTTACAGAACAAAAACATACTCAAGCTTTCCTCTTGCATTTCCTTACATACAAAGCTAGCATTCTGGAGAATTTCACCCTCCAACCGCCAGTCTGGATATCACACAAGGAGGTCAGGAGACCTTTAGGAATTTTATTAACAAACTTTTCTCCTTCCACGTTTCTGACTACTGGAACTGAAGAATCACTGCTGAAGCAGCTTCCTGAATGGGGAGTTTACAAAATGTAATTATGTGAGAAGACTGTATGTGTTAGTGCTATGAAACAGTCATATGTAAAAACAGTCTCTACTCAACAAGTTCCTTGCACTTCCTAAGGAACCTTTCTTCTCTGTATTGAACCTCAGGGAGAAGCTTTAAAAAAAAATCTTCTGGATCCAGGATTCCTTTCATGTTTTTGTATTCATATTACATCTTTAACACCCTTTTTCAGAGACAGCACCAGAGTATTTGTTCCACTGCATTATGTGCCCACCTTTCTATGAATTTGTGCACTTCTCTGTACTTTTATTTGCAGATTCATCTTGATCATCACCTTTTCCTAATTTTACAAGCATGTAAACAATTTTGTCATGGAACTATATGCAATTCTCCAGATGTTTAAGTAGCTCCTTTTCCATTCATCAAATAAACTCAGTCTTTACTTCCACGTTCGATTTTCAAACATCTTCAAATGTCTCATACTTCACCACCATCAGATGGCCTTATTGTATCTTACACGCTTAGTTAAACAAGCCTCCCTGCCATTGGCAAAAAAAAAAAAAAAAAAAAAAATTCTTCTATGCTACACAGGTTACCAGCAAGCTTAAATGAAGCCTGAACATTTTCAAAAAGGAAAATAATTTTAGCCTACTTATGATTGTGATTACATTTTTTCTAATGTGAATATAACGTAAAGATGTAGTATTGTTTTCCTTAAGCTGTATAAATCCCTGCTCTCCTTCAGACCATTTATTAGCCAGCAATGACAGAGCTAGCAATAAAGCCCTAAAAGGGGGAGATGAACAGAAATCTTCTCCTTTGGTTTCTCAGTGATAACAGATCTGCAGAGCATACTCATTACTCCAGTCCAAGACAGAGTTAACTTGTATGTAATCTGCAACTCTACTAGCCATCACACATCATATGTAATGACTGATCTACTCTCTTCCTCCCATCTTCTTCATTCAGCAATACACCTACCACTGCAAAAGCAGCGTACTTCCAGGAATATAAGCATAACCCGCTCAGTCCCTAACTGGTAGGATTAATCAAGACTGTTACTACAGAGCTGCTGACGCATGTCAAGGCAACAAAAGTACAGACAGTTCTCAGTGAGGTATTAACTCTAAAATTACTGTTTGGTTTAGACCTCTATTCCAAAATTTTTGTGTAACAACCACCTCCAGACATAAAATGCATATATCTATATATATCTATATGCATATATCTATATGCATTTTCCTTCTCTTTCCTGTTATCTTGAAAAAATTTAGGCTACTGTTTTGGTTATTCTGTCAAGAAATTAATTTGTCACTTCCCCTTAGCTTCCTAGGCTTACATTTCTGGATTACTTTCTAGCCTACCTCAACGCATGTATTTAGTGTCTGTACATACCTCATTTACACCATTATTCTAATACAATTCTAATTCTAATACAATTCTAATTCTAATAAAATTATTCTAACAAAATTATTCCATGGTAATATCCTACTAAACACTATCTTGAAGAAGCAACAATTAATTCAAACTTTTCAAGGTAGCATACAAGATGAAAAATTTTGACACATTTTTAACACCTTGGATCAGACTATGCTATACCAGTAATAGATCTGATAATTTCATAATATTATTTTCATATGGTAAGTAAAATTCATTTTAAAAGATCATCACTTTAGAACAAGCAAGTAAAACCATCAAAACCAGAAAACCTCATAGTTATAGTATCACAGGACACTTACTGTAGCAAGGAACAAGGATACAAAAATGAGCTAGCAGTTCTAGGCACTAGCTCTTATTGAACTATTTGTAAAATAAAAAATGTATACAGATAATTTAAACTGAGCATGACACAGCTGCACTGCAACAGTGAAGTACCAAGAAGGAAAGATTGTTTCCAGGGGAAAACAAACCCCCAGAGGTCAGCTTTATACCTTTTTACTGTGCCAGCTTTAAAAAACATCGAAGTTTGGCAAGGTCGGCTGGCTTAGATATTACATGCAGAGAAGTTCTGCCTGCCTTTCTTCCAAAGCACGCGACATTTCCAGAGAGGAAGGGGCAGAAGGAGGGAGGGGGTGGGAAGTCCTTACTTCTCTCCCTAACACAGAATCACAGAATGGTAGGGCTGGAAGGGACCTCTGGAGATCATCTAGTCCAACCCCCCTGCCAGAGCAGGGTCACCTAGAGCAGGTTGCACAGGAACGCGTCCAGGCGGGTTCTGAATGTCCCCAGAAACGGAGACCCCACCACCTCTCTGGGCAGCCTGTTCCAGTGCTCTGCCACCCTCAAAGGAAAGAAGTTCCTCCTCATGTCTAGGTGGAACTTCCTACGTTCTTCCTATGTTTTAACAGACCAGAGTACTCTGTGTAGCTTTTATCTATCAACTCATCCATTCTCTCTGCAGCTTTACAAAGGAGTTACACACTTTGATCCCTGAAGCTGCATAAAAAAATAGAATATTGGGGCTTTTTTCAAGTTAAGTGTAAAAGTGATTAAAAAGTTCAAATAATTATGCTCTAAGTCCTGAAAGCTGATTGCATTTTACAATACCAGACTTATGAACCAAGAGATCCCAGACTACATACTACCCTTCTCTTCAAAGAGATAGTCCTCTTCATCTGTTTTGCATTCTCTTGGACAACTTTTATATCTATTAGTTAGAAGAAACACATTCACCAGTCTCCTGAAATTAACAGAAGTACAGCCATCCTTGAAGAAAGTGCAAGCTCATGCAAAACAAAACTAACCAACAGCGTCGCCCCCCCCCAAAAAAAAAAAAAAAAAAAAAAATCAAACCAACCAACAAAAAAAATTACTAAAAAAAAATAAAAAAAAAAGAATTCACACCTGACTTGATCCCAACTGTATAAATAAGAATTCACTCTCTTTCCCTAAATTTCTTGCTTCAGGGACACTAAGCTGAAAGCTACTACAAATCAATCATTAGAACAGTCAGCTTTCCAGATTGATATTAAATTATCCTTAGCAAGACTATTTTATACTAAAACAATGTTTTGCAATTTTAAAGAAATCCTTTAACAACATTAAAACAAGACACTTAGGCATTTGATGATTAAATAGATTTAAATTTGAAGCATTAACCTAAATATCCTACAGCATTTCTAAGAACTTCACTGAGCTGCCATAATTTCTGTCAGCATATGTAGTACTGAATGACTAGTAAAATACCTGAATTGAAACTATTCCAGTCTAGCAGTTTGTATGATCTTGTGTTACCCATAATTCCGACAAAGGCTGAGTTCAAAACAGCAAATTAGTAGATCAGTTATAGGAGCAGAATAGTGAAAAAAAACTACCAACAAGAACACAATTGACAACACCACTCCACAGGAACTGGAAAGACACAGACAGCAGAGTTAATAAGAGGCTGAAATAGAAAGGGAAAAAAGGAGCATGCTATAGCAATCTAGCACTAGGCGTGATCAAAGTGTACAGTATATAGCAATTATTGTCTTATTGATAAGTTCTCAATACACATTCAAATGTTCTTTCCTCTTCTACATTTTCCTGTTTATTCATTTGCCAGTTCGTTTCCTTTAATCTTTTACAGAATTGACTCAAATGCTTAGTATGATCATCACTATATCAGAAAATTTTTCTCTACTTCTTCACCTTCCCTCCAATAGACATGTGCCTTCATTCCCCCTTTTGTCTTCATTGTTTTGCAATATACTGAGTTCAAAGTATCATGCATCTTACATTCACTTGTCAGGAGCAATCCACAAGTCCCATAAAAACACTGCAATGAACCACTTAGTTGTGCAAATATGCACAACTTCTCTCATATCGTATCCTGCCTTCAGTCAGTTGGTAAAAACAGAGGAGTGCATAATGCAAGAAATTACTTTTTAAAACTTCTGAGCAAAATCGATTTATTTTTTCATTTTGTCTTAACTAAATTTATCACACAGTAAATTTTGCACCTACATGACCCGTACCAGTAATCTGTTGAAAATACAGAAGCCTAAGACAGCTTTGTGACAAAGAAAGGGAGGACTCACATATAAACTACACTTATGACATTTCTCAATCTTCTTCCACTGTGTAAATAAATCTTAAAAATAGGGGGAAAAGAATAATATTGTGCACTCATATGCCTTAAAAAAAATTCCTTAAAGTCGGGGGGTGTAGTCCAAATTAAGGCTCAGATTTTATTTCATGTTGTCAATTTACTGAATCTTTAGATCAGCGACAATCTACCTGCTTGCAGAATTACTCGCCTTTAGCCACAGGAAGAAGAAAGACAAGGAAGAAAGATTATTTTTTTCTTTAAATTGCTTTTAAAGATGCATTTCCACAAACTTTGCTTTATTACTCCTGACTAGTGCATGCAAAACCAATACAGGTGCTATTTTTTACTCTCCTTTCCATTTTCAAGCGTGCTGTTAACTCCAGCTTTTTACAGAGTATTCCTCAGCTTGTCTCAGTGAATATAACAACAAAATCTCCAGAGTCAAAAGCCACTTAATTCTGATGTCAGAACTAGGACATGCAAAATACACATGTTCCAGCAGTGGGGTTCCCAGATAAATATTAAATAAAAATCTTAAAGTACTGTTCAGAATATGTTTTTAATAACAGAAAAAAAGCTGTAAAGGTTTTATCAAAAGAGGTTAAAAACATGTATTGAGCTAAATTGTAGTCATTAGTCCTTAAGGATATCAAGGAGCTGTAAATTAGAAGACATTCATAATTAAAATCAAGTATTTCATCTTATTTTTGTTTGAATGGAAAACTTGCATCAAGTTTTAATATTAAGAAGTGGTGAAGAAATAACTAAAAACTCAATAATCCAAAGACAGTTTTTAGTGCAAAGTTATTGGATTCAAAGTACTTTATTATTTCATTAACTTGCTGAAAAGTTTCTCACTAAAAACATACCCTCTGAATAGCTATTATTTCTGAAAAATATTGCTTTTAATATACATTGTTAGAATATATTTCTATCTATTCAAATACTATCTATTCAAATACTGGTATGTTGTAAAGTTATAAAGATTATAAGTACATGATCATTATGACTGGACTTGGGAAAGGAAGTTGTTCTTGTGTTAACATACCAGGATTGTGAATGCGATCCAGGAGTTTCACAGACCGTGCACTGACAACACCGCCAACGTGGACAAGAAAGCCTGGTGGAAAGGTCGTCAACGTAAAAAATGGAAATTCCTGTTATGATTAAAAACAAACATCAAATGACTGCTTACCAACCACTGCTGATTGCCAATAAACATGCAGTGAATTGCTAATTTCCCTGAAACACAAGCAAAGCAGTTACATTAGGCCAAACATGTCCTTCAAGCTTACTAAGCACTACGTAACCATACCTCTTCACGTACCCATAGTATAACAAAAGAAGAGGTGTTACACAATGTAAGAATACTTTTCCCCCATAGAGTTGTATTTCAGCACAGTATCAATAAATAATCAAAACTTTACACATTTCTGTTAACAAAGGCTCTACTGGTCCACTTTGAGGATAGCAACTAAACAACATAATTCTACTTTCATTAGGTGATAGGAAAAAATGAACATTTTTCTCCATTTTTAAGGTCGTCTTGTTACATCTGACTGCAGTTTGATCCTGAAGCACAGGGTAAAACAAACTGTAGTCTTGCAAGAATGATGAACATCTTTTACAGGAAAACATAGCTAAAAAATATTAACTGACTTGTTTGCCCGTGTCGTAAGCTCTAAACGTAACAAGCAAATATCCATCTTCTACAATACAGTACAAGTCTTTGAAATACAATTCTAAGTTCCTATACGGAAACTCAATTTCAATTCATATGCATGAATTAATTTTAATTATGAATTAGTAAAAACTAAGAATTTGTAAGTTTCAGCAACTACTCAAAAACATAGTTCATACAAGAGGCAAAGTAAGTGACAACTGTAATTTTTCATGACACACGTGATGAAATAAAATAGTCATATTCAAAGGAGGTGAGACCAAAACTGGAAGATTTTATTTTCCACAGAGACATTCTATGGAATGTCTAATATACAGGCGATAGCACACTTATGGGGGAAAGGCAACAGATTTACGTTCAGCAATTCTAAATGCAGAGAGGCAAAAAAAGAAAAGAAAAATCATGCAGTCATGGTGCATGTCTAGTCATGATGATTAAATGGAAAAAATAAACACCATAATCTTATATGAGAGAAAGTACAGTATAGATTCCTTTCTCACATACTGGAAGCACTAGCAACAGTACAGTTCAACTGAGCTTCTACCTAAACAGTGTACATGCTGCAGATTAAATGAGGATCGTGGTTCTTCCAGCAATACATGGCATGAAGAGTCCTCTTAAACTAAAGCCCAATGTAGATTTAAAAAGTAACACTTCAGAATTCTTAGCACCTTTCTTATAAGAACTCTTACAACTTTTAAAAGGTCCTACAAACTTCAAGTTTTCTGCGTTTTTGTTTAGCCTAGACTTTCAAAAGTAAGAGGCAAACTTTGAAATCAGCAACCATAGTATCAGCAACCAGAAGAAAAAACCAAAACCAACCCCCAAAACCTGCAGTTGTGCCTTATAATGCAGTTAAAAAGCAGGAAGGCTTCACCATAGGACTCTGCAAACTTGCTTGACTAACCTGTCTTCAGGAGCACCGCTGGATCCCTAGAGAGGGCTACAAAAAGATTCCCCCAGAAAGTTTTAACAGATCACAAGGTGCTCTGCAGGTTATCAAAATAGTCAGAAAGCTCTGACTACAACACAGTCTGAACTCCTTTTCTGTACGTTTCTCATGCCAAAAAAATAGAAAAAGATGTAGTACATCAATACTTTGTTATAATCCTCCTTCACTGTGGGGTTCTGCAATATCAACTGCACAGTGATGCACAAGTATACTGATAGTATTTATCCCTGTGTAATTCCATGACACTCGTTCTGCGTAATTTAAATTTGTATATATAACATACACATTTGCTCGGTCCCTTGAATGTAGTTAATGACATTAAAAATAATGAATTCCCCATAACTACAGAATCAATAAAAGAGTCTACTGCATATGCCACCTGTATGAAATTCCATTAAGCCTATACTACATTTATATTTTATACATACATATATATACTCACACTTAAATTGTGCTAAAGCAGTATGTAGTAAACAAAGTGAACAATACTCCATGCTCTAAAACATAAGCAAATGTGATGCTTTTTAATCTATGTGGAGATTCATCTTTTGTTCACTTTCATAAGGCTGTGTACTGCAAGTAATTACAACGTGTTCAGACTTGCAGTTTGCCTGATTCCCTACACCAAAAACCAGGAATAAAACTTTAGTAACATGGTTTTATCACAATCAATATATTGACACTTGCAAGCGTCTATTATGATACATGCTAAAATTAGACTTATGTCTCACCAGTTAATTTCAGCCAAAGACAAATCCGGGTAACTGACTCACTGAACCCTTCTGACATGCTCCTTCTCCATTAACAATGTCTCATTCATTCTGATGCAGATAGAATTTCATCCCTTTGTATGATGGGCTTTCCCCTCCTCCCCCCATTTTTTTTTTTCTTTTTTGAGCTCATTTAGAGGTTTGGGGGGTTTTATTACTATATTACTCAAATACAAGTTTCAGCCTCAATTACATGTGGTCATCCACAATATTTCAAAATTATAAAGCTATACTTATTGCATGGAAAACAGAGATTCCATAAGAACCAGATGCAGCATTTCCATATTACAAGTCTCCCCTATTACTGCAACTTGCAAAGGACTATCTTGACATCAAGGTGATGTAAGCACAGAGTATTCCCACGTGTGAGAAGACACGATGATCTTAAAATTTCCAAGCTACAACTGAAGACGGTCAATCATTATACCATTACTAATTCACCATGCCATTTCACAGTCATTGACTGCACAGACCATGAAAGAACCACCACTGGTTTAATCCTTGAAACTACATATGAGATTTTATAATTGGCATTTGGGGAAAGTTTGATAAGGCTACAATAAAATCCTTATAAATATTTGTTTAATACAATATTTAAAAACGTTTGTGTATACGCGTACATGTATTGCTAGTATGCTTTTCTAATTACATTTCATATAAAGACACACAAAACAATGAAAAAGCACATGGAACAAGGGTACACACACGTATCATTTGGTGTTAGTGCCAGCTGAAGCAGTTCTCAGATTCCCTTCCAGCCATTCACTCATTCCCATCATTGCACCGCTCCCTCAGCTAATACTCATAATGCTCAGGTATGTTCATAGAGCTTTTGGGATTGAATCAGAGGAGGGAACTGGTCCCCATTAAAATACTGCTAATTTCCTGGTTGAATTATTTTTATTCTAAGCACTGTTACTGTGTTACCATCTCATAAGGCGGTCAAAACATCTTACAATTTTTCTTCAACCAAACTGAGGGGAAGGGCTAGATAGTAACAAGAAGTTGCTGGAAAGAAAAGTTGCTTAAGTCAGGCAAAAGAATCACACAGAGAACTGCACTCTAACACAACAGTTATCTAGCAGTGCTCTTCAGAGATGAAGATCAACAGATCTCCACTTTGAAAAGGCAGCAGTAAAAATCTCTCAAGCACTTGCAGAATGCAAACGTGGAGGAATAAAACAGCATTTATCCAAGTTGAGGTCAGTAGAAATACAAAATACCACCAAGAGCAGCATTTGGCCATTTCTACAAAAACATAGACTAATTTTTTATGAGTAAAGTAAGCTCAAATTTTCCCACTGCTGGAAATACAGCATACACATGTATAGATAAGAGTATACACAAAGATATCCGGGCTATAGTTACACTTGCTACCAACAGGCATGCTGCGAATTGCTAAAAATGTATTAATGTAGAACATAACATGTATGTGAGTTTTCCCACAGCTGGTGTATTTTCCTGGAAGAAATCGAGTAACGTTACCCTTCCAACAAAATCTGTTCTGGTTTGCAATTAGGGTTATTTGAGTAACACATTAAACATACATTTGATTTAAAAAAAAAAAAAAAAGCTGTGGAGGCATCCAGTTAAATGAACTGGTTTTAATATGCCTTAGCATTACCATATACCCAAGTAAACTGGACTAAGACTCGAAAGAACTTACTATATATATAATAAACGTGGAAATATATTATAGATATCGAATTTGCTCTTTGTTTTCCCAAATAAGCACTACGCTAAATAATCCAGAGATTAGAGTAACTAGAGTGCACTATTTACGTGTGCAATATTAAAACAGACAAAATAACTTGTAAATGTTCATTTGAGTTAAGTAACTCAACCTTAAGGCAACCAAAAGAGATAACCACAGCAAAAACACATCCAGTATGACATTGTCAGACAGTACGAACATTTTTTTTGTATCAATTAACTGTCCACATGCTTTGCTACATCTTAACAACAAAATCAGCATGTTTTACAGACATTTTTTTCCAGTAGACAATATACAGGCCTTATCCAAACAATGTGCAAATAATTCAATCTCTAAAAATACATTAAGTGCTCTTAATTTACATTTTTAATTGTTTTTAAAAGCTTCCTAAACAAATAACAGATAGCCATGAAATGTCTGAACTGCTAGCAAAAAACAAAGGTAAACAGAGAAAAGGTTCTTTTTAAAGCACTTTTTTCAAACTGAAACATTAAAAGCAAAAAGCCATGGATTTGTATTTAAAGAGAAATTAAAATTTTAACTTATACGTATCAACATGCAAAATACTAAGGAAAATATGCCAATCTGATAAATGATTTTAAAAATAACAGAACAAATAAAAAAATCCTACATAAACAAGATTACAAAGAAATCTGCAAAATCTCACAAAAAAGAAAATGAAAATACTTCAAATAATTGTTTAGAAATCCTTAATACAAGAAAAAAGGGCTACAAAGCGTCACACAATGTTTTGGAACATACCCGCCTTCTACAGAACCTATGAGGCGATCCTCCCTTAGCAACGGATAACACAAAAAATGAGAAGAGAATCATCCACTTACTCAAAATAGCAGCTATTCACTTATATTTCACAGTTGTAGCCAATTTTGTTTTCAACAAACGTATATGGTTCTAAGCAAGTAGTTCAGGTAGACAGAAATAGTTAATTAAACTAGAATTTATTTCTAAATAGGTAAACGTTCACATTTCTTCCTTCAAGACACCTCACTGATAACATTTTGACAAAAGCAGTACATAATCTATTACAAAAAGTGGCAAGGACTCATTCCAAAATTTAAACAAAGAATTTAAAACACTGTTTTTATTATACAGCCTATTCAGCATAACAATAAACAGCATTTTGGGTCCTACAGAGGTTCTCCAAAAAGCTGTAAATCTATAAAGCCCCT
Source organism: Chroicocephalus ridibundus (assembly GCF_963924245.1). Lineage (NCBI taxonomy): Eukaryota > Metazoa > Chordata > Aves > Charadriiformes > Laridae > Chroicocephalus > Chroicocephalus ridibundus. The sequence continues at coordinate 147,272,715 of NC_086284.1, forward strand.
TTATTGCTTGGGAAGTGAGTTAGGTTTAAGTCACCATTTTCTAAAGGCTACATGCACGCCACTTCATGTAGTGGAACGAAAGCTAAATTATGCATCAATTCCATTTTTCAAACTGAAAGTTTTGCCATTATGAATGGGATTTTCACCTTGTTTATAGCCATTCCAATGTTTCTGAATTTGCCTTCTTTAAAAACTTCACTAAACAAATGATGGTAAAGTATTAAACTTACACAGAGACTTACAGAGAATAAATAGAAGTAATTTTTGCTATAACTCTTTCTTATAACACCAACTGTAATCACTTGAGTGCTGTGCCCATTACAGTTATTTGTTCCACTTTTCTAACACTTTAGTAATACATAAAAATTTAAATAATTTGTGTATAAAAGGGCTATTAAGTGTGCAACATTTGCAGTAAGTTTTCAGACCTAAAAATTACACTTATTTTTAAACAGAAAGTAACAGGAATCATTTAACTTACTACAAGCTAAATTCACTTCAGTAGATCAGAAATATAAGCAGAAAATGCCTTACCCTTTGTTCCAGAGCTGACTGAGTCTGTTGTCTTAAGAGAGTTTTAAATGGCCCCCCTTCTTTTCCAGCACTCCCACTGCCCATTCCTGAAGAGTATCGGTACAAATGACATTCAAAGAAACATATATTATAATTTGTAATCAAGCTTTTATTTAAAAAATATATAAAATAGTCACTGAAAACAGTCAAATTATCCCCATAATTTTAATTTTCAGAAAAAAATACTGAGCATCACAGTTTAATTTGGGGTTGGGGGGGTGTGTTTTGGGGTTTGGTTTTCACCTGATTCGTAGTGGGTTTTTAGCATTTTGACAAAATGCCCCTGATCTAGGATCCCTCTCTTCTGTCAACCTGAATTAAAAAAAACCAACCTTCAAAATACAAAGACTTCAAGATCTGGGCTTGAAATTCTTTACTATAACTTTTTTTTTTTCTTGTTACTATTGGGAGTTTTGACTATGATTTCAATATAGATCTACCTTCTCTGCTTTTCATAGAAGGTTTCTACATAATCAGATTTTCAGCCCTTATCAAAAAGGGCTGCAAAGTCACCATTAATTCCACATTGTTGAACAATGCCTCTCAGCCGAATTACTCTATAGTCAAGTATCTCTCTCTCCTGTCATTATCATTAAAAAAAAAAAAGTAATAAAAAACCATCTTTCTGAGAGTTTCAGAGTAACTAAATCACCTTTCCTAATGACTGGGAGAAGACCGTACACATAATTACAGTAGTAGCTATACAATGCAAGATTGGGACCAAAAAGAAAATTGCAAAGGCAATGCACATCCTTTGATTTGAAATATAAACTCTGAAAAATATTACCAATTAATTTGATTTTCTTTAATATCTATGCAATGAAATATTCACTTATCTGATTCATTCAAATACACTAAAGACTACTGCTCAGCATTTAAAACTGCCACACTTAATTTGATTACTATATTTGCACACATAACCTGCAGATTAACTGTAAATGACAATAAGAAATAAATTCCGATTTTGCATAATATGGGTAATTCTCTCTTTCCTTCTTTCATATATTTTACTCCCTGCCCTATCACCCAGCACAGGAACTTTTCAGAAGAGACAGAAAGTTTAACAGATATACTAATATCTTTGCTATTAACTAGCTGTTATCAAGGAACTGAGTGTGTTGAGATGCAGGTTACATGTATGACAGTAAGCTATTTGCTCTACAGTTAGAAATCACAGAAGTAAAAAATAAACACATACCAAGATTGTGTTTTTCCTAAAGTAAACACAATGCTGGTGAATCAGATTTTCTTGGCAATATTTCATGCCTAAAAACATACTATCGTTGGTATTTCTTCTATCTAAAACCATCAGTGCTAACTTGACAGAGCAAAAATAAACACTTAAGTTGTATAGGAAAGCACAGGATAAAGAATAAAAAGAAGTGTCAGGAGCAGGATGAAATACAAACACCACAGTGCAAACAGTTATGAATGAAGCAAAGATTTTCTTTTACAGAATTTATAACTACTTTAACGTAACAATTCCTTGCTAGTTTCCTTTTTCTTCCGATCAGGCATCTAATAAACATGAATGAGATTGTACATATACATCAAAGTGCAGTTATTTGTTTTAAACAAAGACTGGGAGATCTGGAAATAAGATCAGAATTACTAATGTATGTTAATTAATTCCTAACATTTTCAAAAATTACTAGGCTATCGTTACCATACAATTATATATAAAAATACTATCGTTTTTAATGAATATTTTTAGCTGTTCTTGGATAAGGAAACAAAAGTATTAGTATCTGTATAGTCCCATTAAGCAAGATTAAATTGCTTTTACTATTTGGCATTGATTCTAAACATTATTGTCAGGGACTATACAATATTAAATACAGACAAACACAGTATAAATACTGAACATGAAACAAACTCAAAAAATACAAACTAATCAAAATAGTTTCTACAGAACAAAAGCAGTAATATCAATTATTTAATTTAAATCTATGAAAATAATGCATGTCAGTGAAATGGAAAAGGAGGCAGTAAAAATAAAAAGTTTGTACGGGTTTTGTTTAAAAGATTAAATTAAAAAGCAGAGTTGCTAGCCATCTGATAGTCATTATTTCAATAAATTATGAATGAATTAATGAGCAAGTGCTTGTTCCATGCAAAATATAGGAACAACAAAGTGAAGGGAATGAGGGGGATTCCAAAAAAAAAAAAAACCAAAACCCAAAACAGTAAATTATTTTAGTCCAATTACCAAAGGAAATTTTGGGAGGTAAAAGGAGAAAGTTCTGCAGCATAAACTACGTATGTTTCAAATCCTTTAAGTAGTTCTGAAGCTGTTTCAAGCTTCTGGGCAGAGGTGAGAGATGGTATGAATAGTCATGTAGCCAGCAGTTTTCAGAGGCTAATTGAACAAAAACATAGGGTTATAGAAGGCTGTGTGTTAAATGCCCCCATATCAACTAACAACAACATTTTCTTAAAAGTTTGTTTAAAAGGCCATAATAGATTGATCCTACCAGAAGCAGCCAGAAGCAGCTCTTCAGTGAAAGAAACACTTTTCCTCAGAACAACTGGGCTGACATGGCTAGAGTGTAGAGGGTTAAGGCTAGACCCCGAGAGGAGGAGACAGGACTTTTTAAGATGTGGGGAATCACAAGAGAGTGTAGGGGAGCTGGGAAACAGGAAAATCCTAGGTCCCTGCGGGGAGGGTGCTGTGGAGGAAAGTAATAGAGACAAAGAGATGTAGATTCAGAAGATGACTAAAAAAACAGACGGAAGAAATCAAAATGAAGCAATTTTTTTTTTTTCTCCAAATGAACCAGCACTTACTGCTAAGTTATTTCTCAACATACACAGAAATGGAATGACAATAAAGCTCCACAATGTGAATGAGAAGCATGTTCTCAAAAATCATGACCTGATTAACTTTATTTTGAAAATTTATTTTTTTTAAAGCCATGGTAGTCTAACATTCATTTTAAATTTTCTACATAATTTGGTAACAAACTATGGAGTAAACACTAAATATCACCATCTTCTCACATACTTAATCTGATTACTTTAATTACTTAGGTAGAAAAAGTTATTTTCCAGAGAAGTCATGGATCTGTTTTGTGATTTATGATTTTATGATCTTGTAAAATTCTAAGTTCCCACACAGAAAAGGAGTTCCTGCCTTCTCAATTTCCTCCAAACATATACTACATCACATCAAAATGTGATTAAAATTTGTCATGTTTTTGGTCAGCTTGATATTCTGTTAGTTTGCAGTGGCATAAAATATATCACTATTCACAGAAGACATCTAACTTCAAACCAAAACAAGCGCTCTCAGCACAGAATAATTTCCCCTCACATTAAGACCAGGTATAGACAAGAACGGATAACAATCACAACTGTACTTTATAGAAGACATTAAGGTAATATTCTCCTGATTTGGACCTACTGAAAACTGAAACTTGGATCTGCTGAAGTGTCTAATCCCCTCTATTTAGTTATCCATAACGTGAAATTGTGGTATCTGCACTCTTTTTCCAGGTTAGTCTCCATCTCAAACGCGTGACCACACTAGCTACCTGACTGAGACATGGAGAGGAATATAATGTACTGCAGAAACATCAGAAAATACTCCATTTTTCACATCAGCCAATCTGAGTAACGAGTATCTCAGATTTGATAGTTTAACATGTCGCGAGATGTTTGCATTTTTTTGATTTTTTTTTTTTTTTTAAACACTAACATCACCAACTTTCACACTGAAATATTCCAACATAACAACAGTCTTAGGAAATTAGAAGAGGTCTAAACATATACAGTAAATCGTTAAAAACAACATACTGAATTTAGTATGTTATGGAAGTATCTTCTGCACATCATCAAATTTTTGGTAAAAGGTAAACAAAACAACTCAAGAGATGCTGTCCTTTTAAGCTATTAAGATTCAAAATCTAGTATGTAACACCAAGATACAGAATTTTTAAATGCAATCAGCAAATCCTCTTAAGACAAGTTTCAGTAGCAGAGTTAAAAGCTGCTAAGATGACAGTGCTTGTAAGCAAAAGTGTGCTCACTGTAGCTTTAATACTAAAAAGATGGCTAAAAAATATCTTCATACACTTGAAAAATACCTAAAAATAAGAGGTACCAATTACACAATCTGTTTCCGTTCTGAATTAACTGACTAAAGATAAGACGGGCCATCCACCTACATAACGACACCAGGAACGATAAAAGGTTGCTGCTTTAAAAAACTTGACAAATTCACAGTGAGTTGCCACCCGCACAAATTCAGAACATTTACATCCATAAAGATGACCAGCTATGTTATATTTTAATCCTTTACACAGCACAATTCTTACCATGGAAAATTTGATCAAAAGAAACAGGTTTTCAAATATTCAGTAAAGCAAACATGAATTTGTGGTTCTCCTACATAATAAGTATCCAGTTACATTTGCGGGTCCTTTAAACAAGTGACTACCACAGCTATCCACAAAACAGTCATCATTTACATAAAAGGACAAAAAAAAAAAAGGGTGCTTTTGGTTTTTTTGTTTAAAAACAGGACAGAGAAGATAGTACTAAGAAAGACAGCTTCCTACTTGGGAACATTTTTTAACAGATATATAGGGTATAAACTGGGTAAAATATTTAATATAACTGCATTTGAACGCAACATTTAACTTATCTACTTGGAAAAATTCTTGAAAGGGGTGCTATCAAGTAAAGCTGAATCAACTACTTTAATATGCTTAAAAATTGTCTAGATTAGATGGAGACAAGAACATTCTGAGCTTCAAATACCACAATTTAAAACACCATTTCAAAAGCAACCAAACTGTTAGAAACAATTCTGCAAAATATTTTGTCCTATGGTAGCAAAACTAAGAGCATTGGTCAAATAATGGAGAATAAACAAAAAAATAATTCTTTGAGTTGTGCTGACAGTATTACTGACATGATTCTAACCACAGACTGAAAAATAAGGAAGGAGGAAACAAAGTGTTGAAGAAATTATGACAGACCAATGGAGAAAGAAAAATGGTTTTTGAAGATTGCTGGAGTATAATTTAAGTTACTTTCAAAATGTACGTAAAGCCATTTCCATATACTAAGGAGAATAAAAAGACAGCAGCTGCTACATTTCTAGTACTGCATTTGCACAAAGGAGTTAAAGATCACAGAGAAATGTATGCAAAATACTTATAGCACAAAGCATTAGGTTTGAAGACTACATAGGTTTAGTAACACTGTCCTTAACATACTGTGGTGAGAAATGTACTCCCATGATTTGTAATATGAAATGGAGGAAATATGAAAAAGGCAATTACTTAGGACTCCCTTAATGCTCTAAAATGTTTTATTTTGACTTGAATACAGTTGTGTTACAAATGCCATTTTAATGTTATCCAGAATAGCGTAAATATAAGCAGGATTTAAATTTTCACCCTTTCAAGCCTGAGGTGTGCTATCTGAAGTCTCCAATTTCCACATCATTTTGATAACTTAAATGCCAAAAAGCAAAAAGGGGTTGAATGAAAATATAAAAAGAGAAACACAAATTAAACAAAAAGTGGGTGGAAGCGCCTTACCAGTTTTGGGTGTCAAACTCAAATCTGTGTCAGAAGAAGAGGACTGTCGACTGTAGGACTTGGAAGGTGAAAAGGAATAGGTTTGGTTTTTCAGAGGGGTGGAGGGTCCTGATGAATGAGTATTGGGATTGGGATCTTCATTGAAGGGAATCCTGCCAGAAGAAGGTGGAAACATATTCAGTAATCCTGTGCCAAAGGACCTGGCTGACAGCAGCATGATCCAAACACCAGGATGGGACTGGGGCAGGGCCAGCAGCTATTCCTTAGGTGCGAGACTGGGGATGAGGCCAGAGGCAAAGAAATGCTGGTTTTACCCATTCAGCATTCTACGGATAGATGCTGATAATCTACAATGAAACAATTAAGCCAAATGAGAGGCATGAGATGTGACAAAAAAATTATATATATGCAAAAGAAAAAATTGAAAACAGTTTATGGCTTAAAATCTGGTCAAATACACAATGCTTTGAGTTAGTTTAGTAAAGAAAAAATGATTTCAAATTATATTTGTGTTTATACATATTCATACATTTATGTATATACACACATATGCATTTTAAGGAAAAAAAAAATGTTTCCTTATCCTATAGCATCAGCAGCATGCCACAGCTAAAAACAGAGCAAAGAGGAGAATCTTTATGGGAACAACTATATTGACAAACAGTTCGCTTATGCACAGATTGACTTACCTGCTCTCTAAAACCATCTCTTCCACAAATGGCACATACCCTTCCTATAACCATTTTAAAACCTAAATATCATACCGAAATTATGCTTGTAAGCAATTATGAACTCCAATCAAAATGTGATTTCCTCCAATGAATGTAAAATAGCGAATGTTCCCCAGATAAGCCAACTTATTTTTACTTAATTTCTTAGCAAGTAAGCACGTTAAAAAGAAATGAAGAGTGTGGCTTTGTGGAAGAGACTCTGAGGCATTTTCAAGAAACTATTGCCTTTGTTTCAGCAGCTGCACACAGAGTAGTTCTTCACTGACAACAGGTGTCTCCATGAGAAAATGAGGGAGGAAAAGATGGGTGGTACCTGCCTACACTGCCTGCCTGCCTGCACTCTGCGACCACTGTGCCTGTGGCCTGCCTCTCCCCAGCTCTTGAGTCTGAGCAGTCTCGTACCAGTGTAGATGAGAGTGGGAACAGACACAGAGAAGTTCTGAGTAAGTCGTGAGCCAGTAGCAGTGTGAATTGGGCTGTTGTGAGTCGAGCGGCATCCATGGCTTGGCGGATGAACCAGCGGAGACCTGAGAGAATTTGCAGCCAAGGTGGAAGAAAAGAAAACAATACATACAAACAGGTTGCAAAGTTATGTTATAAATGATTTCAGGGAAGTTTAGCTAGAGGAGATCTCTTACTTTAAGCAGACTCTAAGAATTTAAATTCCTAGCATGCAAGAGTCCAGATGAAATAAAAAGAGAAAAAGGAACTGCTTAAGCACTAGCTTGTGAATGCGTAATTAATTCTTTGGCAACAGGGCATCAAGTTAGTAAAGCCAAAAATAAGAAGTATTAGTTGATTTTGCTGGCTTTGAGAAACATTCCTATTTTTTGGACTGAGGGACAATGATTCTGACAACATCCACCACCAAGCTGAATACAGATTCTTTAGGGGGTGGAATTTCCACATTTTGCTCCATAGCGAAAGCTAATGATTTATTTAAGAATGCTTTTTAAGTTCGTAGTTACCCGGTCCTTTTTTTTTTTTAAAAAAATCACCACTGTTATTTTATGCTGCATTGTATCCAGAAGCTCTTTTGATGGCAAATTTTTAAAATTAAGACAAGTTAAACAAGCTATGGTTTGCAATAGAAACCAGTAATTTTGAGAAGTCAGAGCATACTGACGCCTGCACAACAAAAATGCCTAATTACTATTGTAATGACAGAACAGTTCAAGTTAATGAAAATGGCAAATTCAATTAATACCTCTGGAAACACAGCATAAGTAGTACACTTTTTGGTGATGTTTTTTCCTTCCAGAAATTGGATTGCTCTATCAAACACAAAATAATTAACGTATCCAAGCAACAAAGTAGTAACAATTTGAAGACGACTGCAAGTACTTTTCTATTAATTTGTATGCACGTTAAAAAATTGCATTCGAACTGTGTTTGGTGCTGCAATAGATACAATAGATACCAAGAAATTCTACCTCTCATCATAAAAAGTTTTCTTTGCAAGTACACTGTTTAACTCTACCTGTTTTGCAATAGCCCTACTTGTTTTGCAACAGTAAAAGCAAAGCGCACACAAAAAAGACGAGACTACTCCAGGATCATTCTCTAAATCACCGACAGAACTGTCTGAATTTAAATTTATCTTTTCTTATATGTTCAGCATAAATGCCCAAACCTGACTGTACTGAACTTGGAAAATCTTGAACAGAAGGTATATCATAAGAAGCCCTCACAAAAAAGTTTATCATACAAACACAGAGTCAAGGCAGACCTAATTATTAGTTAGGAAATTGGTGGATCACAACACAAGGATACATAATACCACTGCTATATAGATTCAAAAAAGTCATATTAAGTAAGGAATACCACTCCAGCTTCTAAAGAAATAACATAAGTAATCCAACCTAAAACATTTCAAATTTGCGGAATATAAACTGAGTTGCAGACAAATAAAACTACAGAAGAAAAACAAATTCTGGGGGAAAAAGAGAAATCACACCGGTTATGTAAAACTGAATGAGTATGAAAAGAAGAGAGATGAAACTTGTTTCCCTACAAACTATTAATTCATACTTACTCCTTCATTTCTTTGGATGGGGAGTTACATGCAGGTAAAAATGCTGATGTGTTACTTAATTTATCCAACGTGCAGGCTGTTCCTATGGCTCGCACTACTAGTCCAGACTCTCCCTCCAAATCAAAACACTGCAAATAACCAACAACAGCATTTCCTCTCATTTCAAGCACCTTCAAGCCAATCTTCCTTTGCAATTCACCTACAAAACAAAAGGTAAAGAGCTCATAATTGCAGCAAACTTCCCCTATGCTCTTTTGTGGTCTTTGGCCTCTGCTTTTGGAATTGCCAACCAAGTCAGTAAAAGAGGTAATAGATGCAATCTTCCATAATTATGCCAAGCAGCCGGTCACAATCTCTGCCTCCTACAACATATAATGATATTTATGATTTGCACAGCTTTTTCCCTTTTTTCTCCCAATCTTTTCTGAAAACAACACGTTATTTCAGAAATATATTTCTCTGGGGTTTATTTTCATTTGTTTTTCCCTTTTTTACTTACTTAGAGAGAGAGAGCGATGGTGAAGATGCGCGCTGGAACACACTTAAGTTTCAAAATACTCCTTCATAGGGTTCAGAGCAATGCAACATCTTTGAAATCCCTGTGGATAGTCATCTCTAATTTTTTTATTTACAAACTTATTTAAGCATATTTCAAGCCAATTCATAATTTTTGCTCTTTTTAAATTAGTAGTGTTTACTATGGCAGCCTCAACTACAAAATGTTAACACCAAATAAGCAAAACAAGATTACCAGATATGTCATTCTCTCACTGCAAACAAAAGACTGCCACTTCTCCTCTATTAGCTGCACATAAAGCCTGAAAGACTGTAACTACAAGACAATGGTCTGACATAGATTCTCACTTAGCATGATGTTTTAAAAAAAGAAAAAAAAAAAAAAAAGGTCATTGATCTATATAGCTAGATAGCCTTGGTAATACTAGGTGGAAAATATCTCTCTGATGAAAATGAAAGGTTTCCAAAATCCTCTGTTAAACTGAAAAAGCCTCACTGTCCCAGAGGATCCCCATGTCAATGCTGTTAAGAAATCAAGTGGAATGAAATTATCACTACTGCTTTCTAGAAGCTTGGTTTTAAAGTTACCAGAACAGGTTCCTATTGTAAACTTCTGAAGAGGCTGAAATTATGCCTATCCTAGTCTTGGAAAAATCTCTAAGACTGAGTTAGAGTATGGAAGTTTCTAGCCAAGTGAAAATTGCTACAAATTCCATTCAAGCTAAGGTTGAGACTGAATTCTTTTTTACACATACAACACATAATATGACAGAGATCTATGGAACAGGCTGGTTCATTCATAGCACCATAGAATGGTTTAGGTTGGAAGGGACCTTAAAGATCATCTAGTTCCAGCCCCCCTGCCATGGGCAGGGACACGTCCCACTAGACCAGGTTGCTCAAACACCCATCCAGCCTGGTCTTGAACACTTCCAGGGAAAGGGCCTACACAACTTCCCTGGGCAACCTGTTCCAGTGCCTCACCACCCTTATAGTCGAAAACTTCTTGCTGATATCTAATCCAAATTTACCCTCTTCCAGTTTGAAGCCATTACCCTTCATCCTATCGCTACATGCCCTTATCCAGGCTTCCCTCTCCAGCTTCCTTGTAGGCCCCCTTCAGATACCTTGCACTTGGCCTGGTTGAACTTCCTGGGATTGGCATGGGCCCACCTCTCAAGACTGTGCAGGTCCCTCTGGATGGCATCCCCTCCCTCCAGCGTGTTGACCACTCCACACAGACTGGTGGTCTCAGCAAAACTGCTGAGGGTGCACTCAATCCCACAAACCCATAGCCTCGTAAATTAACAGATATCTTCAGGATTCTTTAGGCGTGGCCATCAGTATCAGTCATTGCAATGTGAAGCATTATATTACAAGAAATGAAATAGTATTCCTATGAGGTCTTTTGGGTTTTTTCCCCCTCTTAACCACCACCATGAATAAAAATATTAATAAGATCTAGCAGAATACTTCTACATGTGCTACTTTATCCATTTTCACTATTTATGCAAGGCAAGATCTATGCTATATATATATAATATGTTATATATATTAATCCTGTAAACTGACATACCAGGGGACCTATAGTAAAAATCTCATAAAAACTGAATTCATATCAATCATGGCAATATTGTTTTTTCACATTTTTCCTCAAAACATACTGGCTTTCCTAACGAAAATACTGAGTAACATCTCCAGGATCTCTTTTATGTTGCCCCACTTACTAAAGATCTCCACACATGCTTGCAAAACACAACTCACTTTTTCTTGTAGTATCTTCCTTAAGACATAGCTGTATCTACAAGAAACCTGACATTAAGAGCCCATTACAGAACTGAAACCACTCTATTTGTCATCATTTCTATGTATTCCTTGCACCTTCAATATTGTTCACCTCTATCAATCGATTGCCTCTTGTCTTAGTGCGCAAGCACTCTAGAGTAGGGGTGTTTTATTCTGTTCTACTGGCACTGAAACAAAAGGATCTTGGTTCACAATTGCTGTAAACACCAGTAATAAAAAAAAAATTGTAAAAATCTGTGAAGACACTTGATACTGTGGAGAGATCAACTGACTTTAATCACCGGTCTCTCCAGAAATTGCAGGTATGTCCGGCAGAATAGATGCAAGGCAATACGGAAGTATGCTTGAGAAACAGTGAACCAATCTTGACGTCGAAAAGATGGGATGAGTAAGATAAGTATTAATACACACTGTATCTGGGATGGTGTATATTTGTTCACATACTTCAAAGTAGTTCAAAGATGGTGGAGTAGTTTGTTATTTTAATTGTTTGAGTCAAAATTCTAGTAATACTCCTCATATGGTTAAGAACATCTTCAAGAACGTTCCACGGGTTTCTTTGACATTGCTAAAAACAATGAACAGATCAGACAGCAGCATGCCCTCACCAAGAAGGAAAAAATAAAAAAGAAGGAAAAAAAAAAAATCAGCCATACCGGCCATCAGTTAGGACAATAGAACCTTCAGAAACAGAAGACAATGTAAACTGAAAAAAATAAGCATAATTAATAGCAAATATCATATACAATCTTGTCTTAAGCCAATCAATTTATTTAAATGGTGAATATTTTTAAAAGCAGCAATAACCATTTCGGCCTACATGTTTAATACCTGACATGAGTGAAATAAGTCTTTGTCTAGCCTCATTTGACGCCCTTGGTGTACGAATTCGGTCTATCCACTGGTATTCTGGGTCTTCATTAACTACAAGTTCTTCCACAAATCCATGAATTATTACTGCTCTGTAACACTTAGGAATAGATGTAGCTGTTCAAAAAAAAGAAAAAAATATATATATAAAAGATGTAAGACATGAGTCCATGAGTCAAGAATTCCAAGAAAAACATAAAATTATACATAAAAAGTGATGTGAATGATTCCAGAAGGTAAACCACATGATCTTCTAAAATGTGGACATACCCAAGCAGTTTTGTTCTGGGAGACCCTGGAACACCGATAAGATAACTGTCTCGTATATCAGTTACAACATGTACCATTATGAAACCTTTTCACTTTGTGCCTCTAACAGGATATGCACCCAAAATAACACAATGTGCGCAGGCACATGCACTGAAATGCAACTTAAGAAAGATAAGGCGGGGGGAATCAGTTATTTACATTGCTCAGAAACATGAAGAGTAAAAAATTATTAAAAAAAAATAAAAGCAAACTAAACAGCTTTCTACATTTGCCACTGGCTTCAATGTAATCTCCACTGGGCTGGTGAAAGAAGGGAAATTGACTGTAAATGTAAAGAAAGATGGGGCCGGGGGGGCAGTTTTCTGTTCAAATAGACTTTTTTCCTCTACTTACTGCAAAAAAACTTGACTCCACACGATGATTGCCTAAATCTGTTTAAATCATTGAAGAGATCTACTTTCACCACCACATTGATCTCCCCACGTATACCTATCAATAAAAAAAAAACATGAAAAATGACATGCTGTACCAGAAATGAATAAAAAACTAGTCCTATTAATTATTCCCTACTATTAGTAATCAATGCACTTTCTATTACCAATCAGCTTTTCCGCAAAGAATGTACTAGGACCTTGCCAGAATACTTCAGTTTAACTAGCAGTTCATGTGCCAATTCTAGCCTGGACCAGAGGAGCAGGAAGACATTTCCTTGCCTCTCAGGTCTGCTCCAAAGACATCTGAGGGGAAGTCTCTAGTTCTGCCCAGCCTTTGAGGGTGAAGCTATCCAAACAACAGTCCTCAAATACCTGCTGCACTGAACAGGAATTTAGAAGAATGATGGGATTGGGAAAAGAGAAGCCTTCAGCCTCCTGACAGTGGCCTCTGCTGCAGTGTGCAAGTGCTCTCTCTGTACCACCATTGCAGGAAGGGTATAAAATCAGTATCTGAGTACCATGACTGTCCCAAGATGGGACAAGGCATTCGACATGGTCTCCCACAGCATCCTCATAGGGAAGCTTAGGAAGAGTGGGTTAGATAAATGGACAGTAAGGTGGATAGAGAACTGGTTGAAAGACAGAGCTCAGAGGGTAGTGATTAGGGACACAGAGTCCAGTTGGAGGTCAGTGACGAGTAGTGTTCCCCAGGGGTCAGTACTGGGTCCAGTCCTCTTCAATATATTCATCAATGACCTGGATGAGGGGACAGAGTGCACCCTCAGCAAGTTTGCCCATGACACAAAGCTGGGGGGGGGGTGGCTGACACACCAGAAGGCTGTGCCGCCATACAGAGGGACCTAGACAGGCTGGAGATTTGGGCAGAGAGGAACCCTATGAAATTCAACAAGGGCAAGTGTAGGGTGCTGCACCTGGGGAGGAATAACCCCACACATCAGTACAGGTTGGGGGCTGACCTGCTGGAGAGCAGCTCAGCTGAAAGAGACCTGGGAGTCCTGGTGGACAACAGGATGACCATCAGCCAACAATGTGCCCTTGTGGCCAAGAAGACCAATGGCATCCTGGGGTGCAGAGTGTGGCCAGCAGGTCAAGGAAGGTCATCCTCCCCCTCTACTCTGCCTTGGTGAGGCCACATCTGGAGTACCGTGTCCAGTTCTGGGCTCCCCAGTTCAAGAAGGACAGGGACCTGCTGGAGAGGGTGCAGCAAAGGGCTACCAAGATGATTAGGGGTCTGGAACACCTCTCTTATGAAGAAAGGCTGAGGGATTTGGGTCTCTTCAGTCTGGAAAAAAGACAACTGAGGGAGGACCATAACAACACTTATAAATACTTAAAGGGTGGGTGTCAGGGGGATGGGGGATGTCAGGGGCCAGGCTCTTTTCAGTGGTCCCTGGCGACAGGACAAGAGGTAACGGGCACAAACTTGAGCACAGGAAGTTCCACCTAAACATAAGAAGGAACTTCTCTCCTTTGAGGGTGGCAGAGCACTGGAACAGGCTGCCCAGAGAGGTGGTGGAGTCTCCATCTCTAGAGACATTCCAAACCCGCCTGGACGCGTTCCTGTGCAACCTGCTCTAGGTGACCCTGCTGTGGCAGGGGGGTTGGACTAGATCATCTCCAGAGGTCCCTTCCAACCCTATGATTCTATGATTCTAAGATATCCTTAGCAAAAAAGGTCGGAAGTACTAACTTTGAGTATAGATGCCTTGAAACTGGAGTTCTGTCCACATCAAAAAGCTCTGACCAACGCCAAAAAGCTTTTACATTTTCTCCCTGAAATGGTTTCAAAATAGCAGTAAAGCTGCTCTCTGAAGTTCAATCCAGTAAGAAAATTTACGATTCTTTCTAGAACCACAAGGTGGCACAGTAAATGTTTGTAAAATACTTTGACCATGAGAAGAAATGTATTTTAAAAAGTAAGGTATTACAGACTTTTTAGATAAAGCCTAATTTTTGGCCAGAATTAACCCTTATTAATAATGGAATTATAGCCTCAACACACAGCTATTCTATTTTCGTTTTGCTCTTTTCCTATTCTGAGCTTTTCTTCTTTTTCCCCACCCAGTAACAAAATCATTTCATGTTACAGGTTCTGACAGATTGGGGACTAAGTTTCTTGACAAGTCTGATCTCTAGTGTCTTCAGAAGCCTTTATCACATAAGTATATGACATAAACAAAAGCATTAGATTCATAGTTTGACTCTGACATTATTGCAATAAAGTCACCAAGATCTATCTTCCAAAATGGCAACAGAACAAAGCCTTCAGTTACTATAAAGGGAAGGTGCCTCAGGTTCATATATTTTCACAAATAATCACATTGAGGTGCAAAAAAGCTTTCTTTAATAAAAATTTAGAAACATTGATTTTTTTTTTTAAAGGAAACATCACTTACTGTTCGCCAAGGATCAAGATAATCAGAATCTACTGCTATGCGCATGAAACTATAAAAATTCTCATTTTACTTAAATAGAAAAAGATATGAAATGCTAACAGATCCAGAAAAACATTGAGAAATCGAATTCCCTCTGACATGCAAGCTGTGCACATCCTGAGACAAGTGTTCATCTAATTTAATTTCAAAAGAAAATGTGCAATAGGAAAATGTGAGTAAAAGGGTAAATAAGCAAAATACATGCAATATTTCTCAAAAAACCCTCTTCAATATAACTTTTAAATGTAAAAAATACTTTGCATCAGTTATGATGATCATCTAGTAAATACCATTAATTATTTCCCAACAATGACTTATAATTAGCTTTTAACATAGTTAGGTCATTTAATTCACACTGGAAAATGAACAAGGGTGGAAATGGCAAGCACACAGATGTTCTGCAATACGGTATTCAAGCAACAAGCTAACTGCTATAAACCTTCACTTTCTGTGTACTTTATGCTGAAGATATATCCTGTCCCTCCATCTGTAGTGAAGTTTATCCAACATGCCAGGAAGGCACACCCCAAGTGACTTCAGAAAAAGTATATTCTTTTAGTAAACACATGATAATTGGAAAAGTATGTTTGGGTCTTTTTCTTTTAGTATGCATTTTACAGTACTATTTTAAATACCATGTGAAGATTTTTTTCCACTTGTCACAAGTTCTATGGAAGGCGTTCTGCCAAACACTAGGCTAAACTACTATGCCAGAAATTTCCTCATGCCAGAAATAAGGTAAAAACTGCCAGAAGAATAGCTTTCCAGCTCCCAAGGCTAAAATTATTACAAATTTCTGAACACAGCTTACAGAAATGAAGATTGTAAGAAGCAGATTACATCTCAAGCAATATTGTTTTACTTTTAAATTAGCAAATCTTACCATGAATGGTATCATAAATTGGAAACCATCCTGAAATAACTGTAGCTGCTTCACTGTAGAGCAAAGGATCAATATCTATGTACACTTTGCCAATGGCATCATTAGCACTGTAGGTATCATGATCAAGAACTGTGATCTGGAGAGGCTCATCTTGCAGCTCTTCATCATCTACCTAGAAACAAACGTTAACATGGAAACTGAGTAATTTTAAAAAAATACAGGGAAACACTGCTGAAAAACAAATGCAAGAAAGAGGAGAGTTAGTTATGTACAGTGACCTGACACGGATAAATCTGTAATTTCAATTTCCAGCATCTAAACAACATATTCACTTATTTTCATTCTACCCTTCACTGACTGGTGAGATCCTGGAACCAGAGTTATCACGGGGAGAAGAACAGAAAAGCAGTGATTACCCATTTTAAAATTCCACATGATTTGTTTTAAGTCACATTCCTTAGATTGTCTACCCATCTCCACAATACAAACTTTTCATTAAAAAAATGAAAATTTAAGATAAAGCATCTCAGAGGAATATTATGCTCTGAAGTTATGATTATTGGTGCGCTCGCCCTTCCAAACTGGTCAGTGGCTTAAAAGACAACAAGACATTTTATGTATCTCACTGTATAAATTCAATAATTTCAAACATGTACTCTCCTAAATAAATGCTATAATCCATCTGCAGATGCCTCAACTGTTTTTTATGACATACAAAGACGGACATTCTGCAACTTTTTGTGATGAATGTCACAAACCAAGAATCAGGTTTGCTAAACGTAATGGGATGACTCATGGAAGCGTCTGCAAAATTGTAACACGTAGTCTTGCAAGAAGATCAAACTACACACACACGCTTATGATGTCTTAAGCAGTTAGTGTTTTTCCACTCTTTGAAATGTGGAATGCTACCCCCACCCCCCACCCCGCCCCAATGCTCCTGCTTGGCTCTTTTCTTTCCCAAATCCATTTTGCCATGCAAAAAGATAGAATTTTGAGAGTTCTGTTATTGTCAAAAAAACTATTTCTGTATGAACACAGTTAACCATCCACACAGATCAGCTCTTTCCCCTCCCCCAAAACAATGACGCCAGAAACTGAAAGATAAAAAAAGAAAACTGACTGAATTTCAACACCACAGTACTTTCTTAGTCAACACGCATTGATGATTAAGAGATGCTCTTAATCAAGTATTCTGTGTTGATTAATAAACTGCCTAACCGATTTTGCATTTGCTCTAAAATTTTTCTAACATTACCAGCTATTACATCACTCACTACATGTACATATATTTACAACCACATTTACATTGTGATATTATCTTAGAACACTATAAATTAACCAGTGACATATACTGAAGTGTTTTAACAATTATTTTATTCTGAATACCATTACATATTTTTTTTAAAGCAATAAAAAATGCAGTAACAAATAAAATCAGTAAACACTTGGTTCAGGGCATAATGTCAAAGGACATCAATGAATTAGATCCTGGAAAGCAAAAAGCAACTACAGGAAAATGCTGAGTGCCCTCATTAGTATTTAAAAAAAATGGGAAAAGAAAGTGGCTGATAATTCTTGACCAAGCTCTTTATTTTGAAATTTTCTTAGGGGAATTCTCCATTTTCTTCTTTGTCAAACACATTATTTTTGCAACCGAAAGTAACAGTTCAAATACCAATTAACTTCCTTTACTCAAAATTACCCCTTTAAAAAAATACAAGAATATCCATACTGGTATCTGAAAGCCTAATCTATAGTGCTATTTTCCCCCCACTTTCACCTCTGTCTTGGTTTTTTTAATATTACCCAGAATAACATTTGAGTTGGATCCAATCTGGCAAGCTTTTATCTTTACAAACAGTCCTAATAAGCCAACGAGACATCTTTAGCAAACAAGATCTAACTGTAGATAGGTTTGCTGAAAAGGCTTCATGTGTATTTAAACAGAAATACACTTCACTCCTCAAAACTCATTTTCTGCCCAAAATAAAATTATTTTTATTAAGGGCATCTAAACCAGAGCGTCTATATAGATACAGGCAAACTCTTAAAAAATACTTACTTCAAATTTGAACCACTCAGAATTCCACTGAGGATTAAGAGATTTCGGATACACATCTGTCTTAAATGTTGTATTTCCAAATTTTACCTAAAAATACAAGCATTCAATTATTATTAATAAGTATTAATAAATACATTTAGAAACTTATTAAATCTACAGATGAAAATAACTTCACATACGTATTTCAATAATATCAACAAATAATTTTCTTTTCAGTGAGTGGCTTTTTTTTTTTTTTTTTTTTTTTAAATCGATCCACGTGTATTAGTAACTTTCCATGTATCACAACAATTCCAATAAATCTCTCTCCCACTATTAAAATTGTTTCTTTTCCTCCTCAATCAATTGACAGGTAAAAATATTACTTATATCGGCTATTCAAAGTCACTTGGTATACTCTCTTTGCCTTCTGTTTAGAAAAGGCTGTAAGCACAATTGATCTAAATATTGCTAGTTCATGCCCTATTATTGTTCTCTCTAGGGTTTCTTAATCATCTTTATTGACAATTTATACATGAAATATGGAAATAAAATGGTAGCATTGGTAAAGTTATTTCTTAAATTTAAGAAATCTCCCCAGATACACACCAGGAAATAACTGAAATCATCTCCATGAACTGCAATCTTGATATGCTGGACACATACCATTAAATGCAGAGCAGCAAGGGGGAAGCACCTTATCGGTTTCAAATCTATTCTTAAAATATAGAAAATTCCAGAATGCACACAGGCAAAAAGGTTACAGGGACTACATATCTATATACATACCACTGTATACATCACTGTAACCTCTAGTTTTTGAAAATTAAATATTCTCCATGCTTCTATTGATTAATGCACCTTCAACCACTTAATAGCCTATTTCAGGAATCTCCATTTGGTCTCCACAGAAGTCTATTTCAGGATGACTCCATTTGCTTTTGTTTGGGTTTTGTGTGTGTGTGTTTGTTTTAAAAAGTGAAACTGAAATTCTGTGATGCTCTGTACATCAAGAAACCATGCTGCACAATGCAGGAGACTTTATTTTACTGCAGCTTTCATTCCAATCCATTTACAAACACTTGAAGTTCTCTGAATATTGCCTCTCAAAATAATTAGTACTTCAACTCATACCAAGTATCTGATGGTACTTACAAACACACAGAGTTACGTCTTTCAATTAATTCAATATTCTTAAGAAAATAACGAATGTGCAGATGTAAGATAAATACTGTAGTTAAAGACAGTTGTGGTCTTTGAACACTGTTTTCTTTTAAAAAGTCAAAATGGATTTTGGAGACTAAACTTAGGCTTAGCTTTTGAAAACCGTATAGCAATTTTTTAGACACTTTTGATCAAGAAAATATTTAATAAACACTTTATACGTTTCAGTAATATGGTGATTATTTTGCATAGGTGCATACCACAGCTCTGAAGAGATTCTGCACTTGCTTAAGTACACCCAGTTAATTTGAAAAGCCTTAAACGCTGTAGATCTGGACTGTAAGTTCACACTGAGCTCTGTATATATAAATGTACTTACCTCAGTCAACAGAACTCCCTACAGTATTTGTGACCAAAGAAACAAATTAAAAAAACAAACAACCCAAAAAATGGTGGGGCCCACTATTTGATTCAATGAAAAGTAATTATTTTTTGAAAATAAACTACTGCAAAGCAAGCTTTGAAGTTAAAAATCCAGAGTGGTACGAAAACACAGGACTACACAACCTTAGCGTAAAAAAAAAATCAAAAGGTGGATGCAGCCTAAGCACACACAGAAAACTAACAGCACTGCCACTTAGAATGTGTATTCATTACACGAAGCAATATAATAAAGCGATACTGACACTACTTTTAACTGAGCTACTTTATATGCCAGAAGCTGCCAAGACGCAACAGCCCAGAGCTCCACCCAACCTATTTTCACATGTTATCTAGGGAGTAAATTAGTTCCCTTGGAGCCCCAGGCAGCTATAACTGAATTTCTCCAGTAGTCAAGCTAGTTCATTAAAGCTAGTAGAGATAATCAAGCAATACACTGCTGTCCGCTGTACAAATTTAGAAACACAATTACAGAAGAAATTGTGCTAATTTGCTGCAGATCATACTTGCTGGCAAGGTCCAAGTTATGCATAACCTGAGCCAAGTAAGAGCTTTTATGATTTTCTTTTGTAATTCTAGATTTATATTACAAAATGTAACAAAGAAGTTAAAGGCTAGAATCAACTAGTGCATTAACATTACTTCAGCTTCTCATTTTTATTTAAGTTAAAATGTTTTGTAAAGGTTTTCAGCAAGCTTACGCTGAAGAATAAAACAACGGTTTCAAGCTCAATTTATTTTGACACGGCTCACCTGCTGTTTTGCCTACTCCACATGTGGAAAGGGTAGTTCCCACAGTCTTGCTAAGTAACAGTTCTAAAACCAAGGCCTCATCGACGTATTCCTTTAGCCTTATTTATGCCAAGACATTTATGAAACTGCACCTTAACCCAACTGAGCAAACTGATCTTTCTGAAAAATTTTATTTTCCTTTTTTGCTAAAGTAGTCTTTAACCAGGTGAATTTCTAAATCTATTTTGCTACACAGCTACTCAGACAGTGGGGTTGGCACACATGGAGCAGGGTTGGGAACAAGTGACAAACAGGAGAGAAGAGCCGTTTCTCCTCAAGGCAGCATAAAAACAGGCCAAATGAAACTCATTAGAGAACTGTATTTCCTATTCCTGTTTCCCCTGTCTCCTAGTAGCACGCATCACATAGCTGTAGGCTACCTATTAATCAAATTTAAAATTACAAGAGAAATGTTTATAAATTAAAAACTGACTGATGAAACATCTGAAAGCAAACACTGAAATATTAAGTTAATATTTCATTATAATAATGTCATTCATGTACTAAGATAGAACTGTGTACTATTTCAGCTCCATTGAAAAGCACATGAGAAATATATTTTCCCTTTATTTCCAATTTACTACCCCACTAAGCAACGTACTTAAGCGTCTAATGTCAATCAAATTGTTAAGCACCAAGCCAAACCAGGCCTTATACACCCAAAATCTATTTTGATATTAATATCATGAGACTTTTCAATTTATATAGTTCTAGAAAGACATTCTGTCTTTGCACCTTACTTCCAGTATTGCTCCAACCTCAGTTACTGTTTGCAGTAAAAGCATGCATACATACATAGCATTCCATTTTAAACACCTCTTCGCTTTTTCCAAGAGTGTGATTTCTGAACCTATGGAATGTTACTGAAACGTTCTAAGTTATTCATATTGGAAATAACGAATCATCAAACAGAAGGATCACATCAACTTATTTTACAATCCCTTCCTTGGAAACGCCCTATATATTACCTGTTAACTACATGACTGCAAAGAAGGCAGAGGTTACACACTTTTGGAAAAATTGAGTGATTTAAACGTGTAAGCAGTATTTAATAATCGTCTAATAAAAATCCTCTTCAAAAATACTTCATATATTCAGAGATACTAGTGACCTAAACATGCTTTTGCAACCTCTCCATCCTGCTTCCAACCCATCTATCGAATCCTGAAATGGATTCCATTTGGCTGCCTTATCAACAAGGGCCGTTCACTAACAACCTTCAGCCAAGAGAGGCTGAAAAAGAACGGAATATTTCCAAAACGCCATCCAAATACCGCACGGCCGTCAGCTAAAAATCACAACCAAGGGTAAACCAGACACTGCTTCAGAAACACCCCCGCCAACACGGGCTCAGGCTGCTCCTCGCCATCTCTGCAGCCCCTCTGGGGGGCACGCTCGCCCCCCTGGCCCCGGCCGGGGCTGGCCCACTCTCCGCCTCTCCGGACGAGCCCAGAGGCACGAAACGCGTCCCGGGGCGGGGCTGCCGAGGGGAGCGCCGGACGGCAGCGGCCCGGGTAGCCCTCCGCGACAGCATACCCGACCGCGCCGGCACCTGCCACCCCAGCGCGGCCGCGGTAGGTCCGTCTCCCCCCTTCCCACCCTCGCCCGCCCGGGAGGGTCCGCGGTGGGGCCCAGCAGGTGCCTCAGCCCCCACCCACCAGGTGCCTCAGCCCCCGCCCTCCCCCCCTTCCCCGGGGCGCAGCGCTCCTCCTCTCCCGCAAACCTCCACAAAGGCGTCGGTCAGGTCGCTGGCACGGTCCATCACCGGCAAATGGCGCCCTGCCACGATTTTGACCTTCAGCTTCCCCGGCATCTTCCTCCACCTCCCCCCGCCTGCAGGGAGAAAACAACAGCGCGCGGCCCATGAAGCGGCACGGCACGGCACGGCACGGCACGGCACGGCACGGCACGCGGGGGGGGGAGGGGGCGGTGCGCCGCGGCGGGGGAGCCGCCGCGCATGCGCCGCGGCAAGCAACGGTCTGCGGCTGCCCGCCTATCCCTGCGGCCGTTGCGGCGGCGGGCCCGGGCAGCGGCGGTAGGGAACGGTAGCTGGGCGCATGTGCTACTGACCGGGTCACCGCGGTAAGCGGCCGGCGAAGCGGGCGTAGGCAGCGGGGACGGGGAGCCGGCGGTCATCCGACACACCACCCCCCCACACCCCACCCCCGGCTCTGAGCGGCGCTGCCCCGGGGCGTCCCGCCCCACCGCCAAGATGGCGCTGCGGGCACGGAGACCCTGCTGGAAGTCGAACGCCGACTCGTCGATGGGTTCGGCGCTAGCGCTGTGGCGGCGCTTCTAAGGGAAGTCAGGGCGCTGGACCGCCGAGTCATCGATGCCCGGGACTGCGGTTCCGGCCGCGGGCGGCCCGGGGCACCGGTGGGACGGGACGCGACGGGACGGGGCTGGCTCCATCCCGCTGGCAGCCGGGATGGGGCAGCGTCGCGCCTCGACACACATCCGGCCTTGTGTCTGCGGCGGCCGAGCCCAGTGTCGTGCTAGGCGCGCCCAGCCCTCGGGCTGAACCGCAGACTGCCGGCGGGTGGCTCGGGCCTGCTCTGCCTCGGGCCTTTCCTGGGGAACGAGCTGATGCAGCCTCGGGCTTGAGGGCCCGTCGAAGGGGCGGTGTGGATCATGAGTGCATCTCCAGGCACTCGAGGGGAGAGTCCTGGAAAGGATTTAAACCAAACCCCGTGGGTTTGGGGGGTTTTTTCTTAATCAAAGACAAATATTTGCAGTACTTGAGGGATTATGAATAGATTAAATGGAATTTAGTTATCAGAAATAGGATTTGATATGGTTCTTGTAGCCAGGTTTTGACTTTTTGATGCCTGAAAAGCTCTTTGTTTAGGAAATAGCGCTGTGGAAGCTCGGGGCGAGCCAAAGGAGCGGGGCTGGCCGGGAGTTGCATCAAGTGTGTGCCCACGGGAGCGTGGAACCAGGCTGTGTGAGAATCTGTGGGTCATGGGTTGTACCGCTGGCGTGCTTGGGAACAGGACTACAAAAGAACCCTTGTGTTTTGATTAAGCAGTCCCCAGGTGTTGAGCCAAATAGTAGATCTGGTTGGATTATTTTCCCTTCCTTCTAATCTTACAAAAAGACTAAATAATGTTATGGGCTGGAATGTGATACTGCAAACACAAACCATATGAACAAAATACAGTAGTGTGTGGCACAGCAAATTAATGTGTAGAAGGTCGTTGGCTATCTGTCTTCCAGTTAGCTGCGTTTAGTCTCATTAATACAGCACTTCCTCTCTTTAGCTTCCTGTAACGTTATCTTTGGAACAGTTCATACTGTTGCTAGTATTCATCATATCCGAGTAAATGATAAACAGGCTGGATGCATTTTTCTTCCTCATCCATCCTTGTTTGAGTGGCATGAAACTGCTCCCAAGGCAGGATAGCAGTGAAGAGCAAAGACCCAGGAAGGGAATCAAAATCAGAAAACACGCTACTAATGTTAGGGTTTTAGTTTAGACCACAAACATGCTTTTTGAGTGGAGTCTCCTGATCTCACCTGCTTAAATGCTCATTTGGCTCACATAATCGAGCAGTTACAGAGAATATGAACAGAATATTTCATTTGGATAAGACTAAACTGAAAAGTGTAAGCTAGCAACACACCGAATACGTTCTAGCTGTTTAAGGGCGTTTGGGCTGTCACGGCAAATTAAAGCTAGTATGAAATTAAACCCCCTGAATTGCATATGGTGTGGGTGCTAGGTCCTCAGCACTGTTTCACCCTAAAGATAGGCCATTGATCCACTACATTACTTGTTAACATAGCCATTCCTGTGTCTTAACATCCCTATTAGAGTAGAAAACTACTAGCAGAAGATGGGACTACAAAAAAAAAAAAAAAAAAACATTGTGTTGCCCATGTTAGATACAGCATTGTTTAGCCTTCACTAATTGATGGGGTACTGCTTTATAGCCCAAGATTTAGGGCATGTAAAAGAAGTTCTCGACTACAAACAAGTAAAAACAATGTAAACTTTGTCATACATTCTTTTTTTTTTTCTTTGCTTCTTTTGCTAGCTAAATTACTATGCAACGATAATTAGGAAATGCTGTGTGGTTGCTGCAATTTTACAGCATATTTTGTGACACACAGAAAATTTTTTTTAACTTCCAAGGACATGAATCCTTGAAAAAAAAATTCTTTAATTTGGAAGAGGGATTTCTAGCCCATTGAACAAAAGATTGAAACTGCCTTATACATTATAAGTAAAAGGATACAAATGTAGTTTAGTTCTGTCTCTTTAGAGATGGGTAGGTGGCTCTACCAAACATGTTTGCTATGCCAGGGTCTTCCTAAATGCCTCTTTAGCCACTGAACACACCAAACAAAACTCTGGAGCTCTTATTGTTCACTGAAGATTGGACGATTTTCCTGACTAATGACCAGTTAATACATACAGCAAATACCTGGCTAAATGTACATGCAGTAGCTACAATTTGCGACAATCCTTGAACAGTTTGAGCATTATTGTACCAGATGCTTGCTCATAGGGAAATGTTTCAGAGAACATTTAACACGGTAAGCTCTTCCGTAAGCTCTTCCGGGCAGGTTCCAGGCAGCAGTCCTGACTCTTAAAGACCTCTCTACCCAGACAATCCGCCTCAGTGCTTCTTATTCTCAAACTTTTTAAAAAAGATTTTTTTCTGAAGTTAAAACTGGGGAGGGGGGGTGGCGTGATGAAATACAAATCTGTTCTTGTCTTATCCACTGAACCTAGAGAACAGATGATCCCTTTAGAAATATTAAAAGTCTTTTACTGGATTAGCCTGGTAATAACTGGTACATATTCTTTTAGGTAAACTTTTTGTTTAATGTATGGCATCTGTGCCAAGAGGGTCCATGGGTTAACTACCTACCTGCTTTGGAAAATTTATCTCCTTTTTATTTTGAATTTACATATCGATTTCACTTGTGGACTTCCATCTCTTACGTTATGAGAGAAGGAAGAATTGTTCCCTTTATTCATGCAAAGTTTGTTATGGATTTTTTTTTTAATGAACTTACCATCTAACTTTTTTTTTTTTAATTGACATGTTTGAAGTAAGTAACTTTAATTTTTCCATTCTTCCATCATAGGTATTTTTTCATTCCTCTGAACATTCTTTTTAATTCCGCCTGAAGACTCCCTGAACAGGCCATGTTTTTTCTTCAAGTGTAGTATTTCCAACAGGAAATAAAGTTCCAGAGAAGTTTTACCAGTGTTGCCTAGTGAACATCTCCCTCTCTGTGGGATTATGAAATACAGGGATTAACGCAATGCCTATTTCTTTCTCAAAAAATTTCTGTCTAAGGATACAGCTTTTCAATGGCAGTTTTTAGTAGTCAAAGGACTGGAAAAGAAAAACACCTGTTTTGGAGAACCACTTCAAATCTGTTTCTTAGATTCTTGGAAAGATCAGTTAGATATGATTTACTGCATTAAGAAACCTGTTTGTGTATTGTATCTGTTTTAGGACTGAGGACTTTCTATACTGGCAAAATGAGACTTGTGACTTGTCTTTCCACAAATTAGCATGTTGCTTAAGACATTTCATGGCAATAGTATTCCAGTGCGGTAGGGCCAGCAGGGGTTTACGGGAAGTGAAAGGTAGGAGGGACTCAGCTGAAAGTTTAGGCAAAGCACTAGAATATATAAACTATTTGAGGCATATAAAATAGTATTAATTTCCCTCTGTTTTAGGCAAACTATGTTCAATATAATGGATATATGTGAAACTAAATCTATAGTATGTATTTTCTCAGTAATATGCATGCCAGCAGTCTACAGAAAATACTGAGGTCTGTTTTCATCATTAAAAAAAAAAGAGATAGGACATCTGACTTTGCAGTTTAGTATCCACTTTGTTTCTTGCCCGTTTTTTTCCCTTCTGCTTAAAATTGATGTTTTTAGCAGGTTGTGACAACAGAAGTCATGTTTCAGCAAGATAACAAGTGTGATATGCTTAAAGAACAGTGTTCTCTTATTTTGAGCAGGTATTGACGTGTATTAAATGGCATTCTAACACAATTATACAAGCAAGAATATTGCTAATTACAATATTAAAGACATCTTGTGTGGAACAATGAGTGTCATAAAAATAGGAGAGTTTTGTGTGGGGAAGCTGGGAGACTTTGCCGTCTAAATGTAAAGATCCCTTCTTTTCCAGTTTTAAGTATGATAGGATTTTGTGTTGTATTTTGTTTTATGCTTAACCATGTGGAAAAGTGCTTTTTGATTATATTGCATTGAGATGATTTGAACGAAAATGAATGAAAAAGGGTTTTTTGGTTTTTTTAGTTTGTTGAAACACACCAAAGAGACTTGATATCTGCTTTTACTTATTAGCATTCACAGAAGATTGTAACTGCAGTTACTGTGATAAGTAGTCTTTGAAACAGGAGTCTTTGTCAGCTGTTACCAACAAAGAAAACTCTGCAGCGTGAGTTTTTGGTTTCTGGAAAAATCCTGGTATTTCTTTGTAAAACTACATTTTTCAAAACAATCTGGCTGAAATCTACAGGAAACCAACCCAAAAATATTTTTAATAATGCTCAGAGAGACCCTATATCCATAGACATATATGTACATACATCCATATAGATATATATATATACACGTCCTTAGTAAAGGACCACTATATCCCGGGAAAAAAAAACCCAACAACTTCCTCTCTGACTATGTGTGCTGTGCTGTGTGCCCGCTACAAGGATTTAGACAAGGGCAAAATCCTGATCACTACTATTTATTATGGCCTGCGTGTATTTGATTTGGCATTGCAACCCCCAGTACCTCTCGTTAGATTAAAAGATGTGGAGTGAAATCCTGTCTCAATAAAATCAGTAAGGTGAAACTCTCTCACTGAAATGAAGAGATGGGTTTTATTATGAACTCCTGGGGGGTACAAGGCTTCATTACTGAGGTTTCTGATTTACGCTGAAGGAGCTCAATGTAGTTAGCCTGTTTAAATAGGAGGTTAAGAGCAGTATTAATGTCCATTACTATCTACATGAGCAAATTCCTGCTACCATAAGGGTCTCTAATATAGCAGGCATGATAAGGAGAGGATGGAAGTTTGAGCAGGACAAATTAAAACTCAAAATATGTAGACATGACTAAAGGAAATGTGAGTTATCATTGAGCAAGTTGTCAAAGATAGGCATTTTTTTAATTGCCTGTAATCTTGAATCACTGGGGGCACTTAGAATCTCTGGTTCCATCACCAAGACTGCATTTTTTTGCTGGCCTGTGATTGAGAAGAAAAAAAGAAAAGGCCCATGGCCTTGCCAAGATACGCACTACATGAAGCAGGAAGGTGACTGTGGGCAGGCTTTGGTCCTCCATGACTGTCACCCTGTGACATCACTGTATGTGATATGAGTAATGGTAAACATGGGTGGTTTACTTCTGTCCTGAATCTATTCAAAGTCGTTCCCAGGCTAACGGAACTAATTGAGCTGACGCTGGTGATAGATGGTAATATAGTCTATTCTTTTATATTATATAGGAACCAAGTACGGAACTTATTTGGAGACAGCATCTTGGAATCAATTGTTGAAGTAAAACATTGTCAGGGAATTCAAATACTGTACTGGTGATACAACAGATAGTCAGATACAGATAAATGTGCTAATATCTTACAATATGTATGAAAAAAAGCTTATCCAATGAAAACTCTGTAATTCCGATGATGTTCTAAAATATTATTCCCATGCAGGTCTAGTCAATTGAATAAAACCTGGCTGTCCTTTGAGGAAAAACAGAAGCCAAGAATTATTCTCAAGGCTTACGTTAAGAGGGTAAAAATAAGGCCCAATACGTCTTAGACCTAAAATTATATTTTTTAATTGTTTTTGTATACTTGTTTTCTGGATATCAAATGAAGTATTTTCTTTGGAAACGAGATCCCAACACTTCATATTCTTTTGAATGTGACATCTTTCCAATGGTCTACTCAAATCAATCTTCTGTTGACATCAGCAATTCGGGATTCGTAAGCAGTTCATCAGAACAGAGCACCATCAGAATATTCCGTTTCATGCTATTATTGCTGTATGAAGGTCTCAATTTCCATATAGACTTAAAAGAAATTGGAGAAAATAAATGTTCGCTAACACGGGAATGTACGCAATTACCTGCTAGGGGAATCAAACAACTGGATCTGATGTCATGTTCTCAGCTAGTAATTGGATATCATTTATCTTTCTTACAGTTCTGTGAGGGAAATAACATTGCGTATGACTTTGTGCGTTTTATGAGCAATGAGTGGCAATGGCGTAATTGGGATATCAGTTCACAGATTGCAGCAGAATCCTGTGTACAAGTGCTCTAGCAAAGATATTTAGTTACAAGCAGTACAATAATAATAGCTATTCAGAGTGCTTCACGCTTACAAAGCCCTAGTTAATTAGTCAACACCTAGTTAATAATTTAATTAAATGTAATTGTCAGCAGAAGTATTTATATCATTAGAAGATAATTAGCCCTTCAGTGACACTTTAAACGTTTCTGCCCTTCTTCCTTTTAAGGGCTGAGACAAAGAAAGGAAATATTTAACTGTGATTGTAATATGTATTAGACTTACACAGTTATTAAAATGGTTGTATTTGCTGGGGTTTTTTTATTCTGCTTAACATTGTTGATATTTTCTCTTCCTTTTTCCTGTATGAATGTAATAAGTAAATCATTTTTTTCAGGTCCCATCCCAACACATGGAAATATTAATGAATGTGTATGTTTATATATTGAAATTGCTGTCAGGATCAAAGATCAGCATCCTGAAATTTGGAAGTTGATTAATGCTTATTAAAGCTGTGGGCCTTATAGTTTGTCTCATCAACAGCTATGGCACAGGCAGTACATACAGACTGCTCAGCAAGTCAGTCTGCGTCTCGAAGGAGACTATTTTAAGTATAGTAACTGCATAAACTATCTATAGAGTAGTCTTCAAGATCCTTCACAAGATATGCGAGTTATTTCCTGGTGCATTAGAGAGATTAAATTGGATTACAATCAAAACAGTAAATCTTTGTATTCTAAAACATGGAGTGAATGCAGTTCTTAATAGCCATGTGATACTTTTGCTTCTTGTGTTCCATTTGGAATAGACGTGATGATGTGAGTTATTAAACATTAAAGTCTTTAATGTATAGACAATAAAAACACATTAATGAAGCAAACCACTGAGTTTTGTTTTTCATCAGCATGTAATGCCTTATGTTCAGCTTCTTACAAAAGCGGAATGCAGGCTTATGTCTACACAGTGATACTCATTTGCTGTCAACACGTGATACAGAGGGGTTCCCGTTGTTTTATTTTAAGAGTTTAACTCTCTTGCCGAGCCAGAGGTGACAGAAGAGACTCATGATCTGAGTTCTGTCTCCTCCCTGAGCAGATAGGAAGCAGAAAAACTAGGATCCTCAGTCCGGCTGGTAAAATTAGAAGCTTAAGCTACAAAGCAAAAGTAATATCCTTATAATGCACTTTCCATCACCATTCAATTTGTTGTGAAAAGTATGTGCTACTGCTGCAGAAAATGTCAGTCAAGCTCAGCTTAGCAAAGTGGTCATGGCATATCACGTGAATAAAGTAGGGGGAGCTGTGATTGCTGTGAGATGAAGGACTTCACAAACTAGATTAGAAAAACTCTCCCTCCAGGCGCACGGTGATGGGGAAAAAGGTGAACAAATAGAAGAAACTGTCCTCCTCTTATCAGAGCTCTCAGGGAAGGGGGGTGGGCAGGGAGTCCAGAATTGAAGTCCCAAGTTCATTTTCTGTTTTCTACTGACAATGCGCTCTTGCCGTGGTGCAGCAAGAGAATGGTGCTGTTGTTGCTACAGGATTTGAGGCTCTGCACTAGGGAGCTCTAGTGATAAAATCTTGTGCTATATAAGAAGCTACACAGAAGTCTAAAGTAGAAAAGAGTATTCTTATCCATGGCTGATGGGTTATTGGAGCCATCAAGATGACTGCTTCTAACAAAGAAAATCTTTTTTTAGTCCTATCAGGATTCTTGAACGCATTCCTGAGTCCCACCTGAGGTCAGAAGGAAGCATCCATTCACAGAGAAAGCACAGAAGTTCAAGACCCGCAGGCTAACTGAAGCCCCACAAAGCACACTTTAAAAAAAAAAAAAAAAAATCCTCGTTTATATATAGCCATAAATTCCTATAACTGAATTATGTACGGTGGAAAGAAGATGGATGGTCTCCATATTGACCCATTCTTTATTATCCAACTGGAATTAATCCAGTTCACTCTCTTGATTACCAGCCATTGAAACAAACTTCATATTCACTACTTACCACCTTGCTTCTTAACTAAAAACTTGTAGAATAAAATCTGGCTAACTAAAGTAGAATCCTGTCATCTGTGCTTGTTTGAGTACTGTCTTAATTTATTCCTGACAGCATTGTGTTCAATGCTGCATTTGACCCTGTTAATGGCAATTTATAGGGCTTTTGAAATATGAGGACAGTGTCTTCAAACCACCTTCAAAGTACAAAAATTCTCATTCATCAGGCTTGTTCTGCCCTTCTCTGCTTTTATGTACAGGAGAATTACGATCATCACCTTGGACTGTCTTGACAGCAGCTGAGGGAGGTACTGCTTTGATGTTATTAGCAAAGATTATTATGAACAGCACAACTTGAGAAATATATGCTAAATACATTGCTTAATCGTACATGATAATTCTGTAAAATGACTGAGCATCTTTCCAGTGCATGAAAGTGAAATACAGACCTTAATTAGGCAAGCCAGGAGCTAAAGGTGACATGAGGCAGGGGCAATGACATCACCTACCACCGTGCCATCCCACAGCACCCAAACAAGAAGAGCTGACTGGGTCCAGAGTTCAGTTGACGGCCCAGTAATTAGCCATCGGGCCTGTGCTAAGGAGGCAGGTTGAAAGTCAAGAGAAGGCAGTAAGGTAAGGCTGTGATCTGCAAGGCTGGGACGCAGACAACCCACCAAAGCTCCTGGGCAAGGACTAAGGAAGGAGCAAGGTCAGGGACCTGAGCCTGTGCCCAGCTCCTTGTCCGGGGTGGGGGCCAGAAGCCGCGGAGGCCACGGGTGAGAATTTTCTCACCACTTACGTGTTTTCGGAAAATCTATACAGCTGTGGCATATTAGTGCTCGTCTTGGATGCTGACAGCTAAAGACTGAGGAGAGAGGTGGAAAGGATTGTATGGGAGAATTATGGAGGAAGGCTGGTGGGAGCAATTGGAGCTGGTGTGACTGTGTTGGTGTGGTCAGTGTCACAAGGAGGGTACGCTGTTGAAGTTGGAAGTTAAGTAGGCTGCTAGCTAGCACCAAAAGATCTAGTAGCTGGGAAAATTCTGCTAAAATGAAAAATCAGTTCATGTTTAATACAAAATAAGGAGACACGCTACTGTATTTTAAAGGAGTAACAAAAAATTCCTCTCTACAGTAGCTGAGAAGAGTTTTCATGTACACAAGTACATGATTGCCATCCCATAAGAGCTGTATCCTACAGTTTAGGCTCTTGGAATAAGGACGGACTATATAAGTCCTTAATATCAGGACTAAGGACAGACCTGCCTTAGCTAATTTTAATGGTCTGAAAGCGGTAAGGAGAAATAAGACTATTCCAGTACTTCCATCCTCCTTTTTAGATATATTCACAAATTTTCTGTCTTAATTTCACACTGCTAGTCTTGCAACGTCTCACAAATGGCTTTCAATAGTACAAAATCCTGCTGTTTTTCCTGATTTTATTGCTGTGACTCCTGAACCCTCTAGCAAAGAAAGGCAAGCAAGATTGATATGATGGGTTTGCAAAGACAAGCCCCCATCTAATTTTTGCAAAAGTCAACCGATTCAAGAATTTGTTGCAGTGCATAGCTGTGATCTGTGTGAAGACAAGGCCTTGAATTTTTGAAGGCCCAGTTCTCACACAGCTTCTGAACACAGCAGAGTTAACTGCTATCACCTGTAGTATCATATTTTATCCGTGGCCTTCCTTGCCAGTGATTTTCCATTTATGCCAGAGATTATCTCAATGCACTATCTAAGTTTCAGTGCTTTAAGTCAGCAGATTAATCACTTCATCAGCCTTCACTTCATTTTGGAGGATTGTTTTGAAATTAAGACAGACCTAATATTATTTTAACCTTGTTATTGTTTGCATGTGTGGAGAAACAGCTTGATAGCATTCATCTTCAAGTTTAAAAAAGCACGAACCGTCTCGGATAACATTTGGAACATTTTTCTTGTGATATCTGCTGTGTAAGATCTTGCGTTATAAAAACATGCACATAGCGCTTGGTTTTGGTTTTTAGGTGTCACCGCGATAAGACAAGGCGTGCACTATCACAATAGATGAGCTATACTGTGCATCAGCTCTTCGAACTAACCTATAGCCACTGATACGGGGTTGGTAGTTGGTGTGGCCAGACTACTCGTAGTCTAAAAGCAGGGTTGGTGGCCGAGGGACAAACTTTGCTGGAAGCGTACTGCTTATTCCCCACGGGCAGTTATGCCCACGCATGGGTTATTAAGTGTTTGAGATGCGCACCTATTATCTGTTTGATCGTCATGTACTCTGATATTCCTCTGAGCCAGGAACTGGTGCCTTAGATGAGAGTGTGGATGAGAATTAAAAGGCTGAGGCAAAATCTCTTTTGGGAGTGATGCTGCCAAGCTAGGGGAACTAATAGGAAAGCGTGGAAAGGATGATGACTCCCCCTGTAATTTTAGAGATTTGCCTGTCCTTTGTAATTAACATCTTGCAAGTTTTTTGCTCATCGGTGATAGAAAATTGTGCCCGTAGACGCTTTTTGTTATCTGCGTGCAGCAAAAAAGTAACGTCTCGGTCTTTCAGACGCAACCTTTGCAGCTGTGATTTTTTTACAGTCTCAAGCGGAGGCTTCGTTATCAGAGCATGCCGTTACAGAAGTTATATTTCAAATCCATCTGTGATATTGAATGGCTCCCAGAGGAAGGGGAACCATCAGCTCATAAACCAGACATGCCTCACGATTTCATTTTCTGTGCTTGGCGGCTGTATACATTTCACGCAGTCGCTGAAAAGGACTTTGGTATGTGGTAAAATGCAGTCCTCACTCACAGCTTTGTTAACCGGCGGTACCTAAATTGCGATGAACCGGTAGTTGAAGTTAATGCAGCTGAAAAGTAATCTGGGAAAAGAGTAATTCTGTTTTAGACAAACTACATCAGATAACCACATGGTCAGATATGGAGAAGTATCAAAACTCTTAACTAGGGGTGGGCTGGATGTAGACTGAGTTATGCTTCTATGCATAACCCTTCTCATTCCAAATGGCCACAACTGAAAACACTAGGAGGCTGAATTTAAAGTAGACCTAACTGGCTCTTGTTCTCCACTTCCCTCTCTGATGAGAATAAACACATGGGAATGTCTGGTATTTCTTACAGACAATGTACTACCCTACATTAAGAAGCCCATTATTTTTGATTCAGTATCAAAGAGGACAGAGTTATCAAGTTGCTTGTGACTTAACTAGGTTTTTGGTTGTTGTTTTTTTGGGGTTTGTTTGTTTGTTTGTTTGTTTTAAATTAAAAGACACTTCTCGTCCCTGTTAATTCATATTTGAAGGCTGTTTCAGAACCTTCATGCAAGATTAGAAATTTCCAACTGGAACTCCAGTAGCAGTTTATGCCTGTTTTGTGCACACCGATATTGTTTTTTAGCCTAAGTGGATCTTTTAGTTTTAGGATGCATCTGTCCAGAGACTTTTGCGATGGGCGGTTCTGTCCACACACAGCTTTTCTTGTACTAGATGGAAGTAGCCAAGCTCCAGACTTCTCTAAGAAGAGAACGGGAATCTCCATTTACCTAATCATGTTGTAATCCTTTATCCATACCTGTTTCATTTTTTAATATACAGGACCAGAATTGTACATAGTACTTCAGATGAGGCCTCAACAGTGCTTTGTATTATAATCCCCCTACTTCTGTATCCCATGTACCTCTGTATTTGTAGGTAGTCCCTGCTGGGACCATCTTGCCTGATACATCATAGGATTCCTTTTGCCTTTTCGACAGGCATATCATATTTGTACAACAGGCAGGTTTATAAAAGCAGAATAATGCCCTATCAGGGTGCAATTATGAAAATGGAGGTATAGAAACGAAAGGGTAATCTATGTGTGTTCTACATGTGCCGCACCAGTCGATGCACAGCTGGGCTTGCGTACGAAAAAAACCAGCGAGAATTATGCAGAGCCCTCCAAGGACCTGGATTCCCGCAGGAGTCCGTGAAGGGCTGGGGAGCTCATTAAGGGAGCAGAAAGGCTCAGTGGTGGCAGAACTCCCTCCTTCTCTCAGATCTCCGCACCGACATGCAGCAGCATGGGTTCTAAATACTCGCGTAGAAATAGGTTCCGATTCTTATGGAGCACCAAATCAAGAAATTACAAATGTACTGAAGATGGCTACATGAATGCTTTAACGTACTTTTAAATGTACATACAATGCAATACATTGTTCTCGCTATGAATTTCTGTGTGCATTTGCAGGCCTTGTAGATTTCCACCGAGGACACCAAAAATAATCTGATGACAGATGATGTCAGTGATCTATCAGTGAATCTCTTCTATTATCGGCAGCATCCAACAACCAGAGGGTTCCAAAAACAGGTGAACATATTCTAATATTCCCTAAAAATACACACAGTGCAATAATAAATAAAGTTTGGAAGAAAAAAAATCCCTCCTGACTTTTGCCAATTTAGTTTATACCCTAAAAGTATAAGATTTAATTAGCCTTATCTTAATTATCTTTAACTTGGTACGTGAAGTAACTGCAGGCATTATTATCAGCTATAAAATTATTCAGCCACAAAATTTACCTAAACTGCCCAAAGCACTATTTCCCATATGCCTATCTCGGTTAAAAATGCTTTTCTTTAATTTATTCTAAGTTCATTGGACATACGTTTCATTGGAGTAAATTCCATGTTTTGCTGATAAGGCACATAAATGTAGTGATTAGTTTTTGAAAAAGATTTCTATAGGTAATGTGTATGGAAACAGCTTATCTTATTTCTGAAATGCCTGTGCTGCTTTCACTCACCTTGTGTCCATGCAGAAACACCTTTTTCTCATGTAAAAGTGGAATTAACTGAGGGGTTTGTAAAATTGGGTCAAAGACATAAGAAGTGCATCTCCACAGCTACTTCTGGGCCTGTTTTGACTGCTTCTTGAACTTTTAGCCTAAGCTTCTCTATCATGCAGTTTTTCACAGAATCACACAATTTCTCTATTTATTTTTTTTTCTCCTAAGATTAAGACTGCATTTCCTGATACAATACTCAAGAAAAACAAACCCTGTATTAATTACATTTCATTTTCTAACATTTTTCTGATCTTGTTTACACTTTCAGCAACTACATTAAAAGCATGCTTTGTTCTTGTATTTGTGTTCTGGTCTATGATCCTTCCCATATGACATTTAAATGTTTCCAGAGTCTTTTGGCCACATAAACCCTCTTATTGGTTGGCTTTTCTTTCTAAAAGAAGCCTCACTCTTTTTATGGAAACATCTAGTGAGTTAGGAGGATGAGATTTGAACTGCTAGCTGAGGAAAGAATGCTGAAAAACACCACAAAAAATGAAAAAGGGAAAGTTGAAGTACACCAGAGAAGAGCAGAAACCCAGAATATTTCTGGAAGCAATTAAAGAATTTGCTTTATAGAAGAGTAAGCAAGGGAGATGTTATTGCAGGAAAAAATATTGTTTGCCAGAGGTTTGGTTTCTGGCATGAACTTTCATGTACACACATGATTAAGGAGAACTTTTCTTGGTGGAAAAATTTTCCTCCTTGGTGGAGGAAAAGTAAATCTCTCACTGGCAGAAAGTGAAGTACAAATAAGGTGTGACCTTAAATTCATCAAAGGGGTTCTAAAGGTGATTTTTTTTTTATTTATTTTTTCTTATGAGTTATGAAGGTTCAGACATCTGGGTTTATTCTACTTTCTTCATCATCGTTCCTCGTGTGGTACTGGCTTGTAAGACAGGATCTGGTTGAGGCTGTGGCAGAGCTGGTTTGGGGACACTGTAGGGTTCACATAGAAGTTGACCTTGAGCCAATGACTTTATGCCGCTTAGCGAAGCAAAGTAAGACAATGATTTATTGAACTAGAAGTGACCGTCACAGAAGAGCTATCTTATGAGTTCCACATGTGCACCGCTAAGGATCAATGAATGGTACCACAGGTGTTTTTATAAATACATAATTCTGAGCAATTAATCCATGTGATTGTGGGATCAGCCAATCTACCTTTCAAACATTGCTTCAGTCTTTCTGCTTTTGTATACTTGAGTTTTTCTACCACTTAAAGCTTCCTGTTCCCAAAGACAGTGGGGAACAAATACTTGTAAACAGGGAATTCAGTGTTCAATGAATAAGGTTTTGGAAATGTTTTTGTTGTTTACTCATCTTAAAAAGACCAGTGGACAGTTTTTAGCATGGCTCTTACTAATACCTTTGATTACATGATCAATGGCTGCATAGTAATGGCTTCCCACTGTTTCTTTCCAGTGTAGGTGGTTGCTGTTAGTGCCAGAAAGATTATTTCTGGTTAAAAAGAGAAGGAAAGATGGTTATCAGGAAAACCTATTAGAATGTAAACGACTTCAGGAGAAACTCAAAAAATCTCTCAAGTCACCTACTTTTTTGCATTACAATATTACTTGTAACAGACATTCAGAAAAGCTGCTGACTGGCTGCTTTGCTTACTCTAAGCATTCCTTTAATTCTGTAGATTAAATAAATACATTGTTGCAAAGCATGAGAAACTGATTTTCTTTATTATTATTCATGTTCCAGAAGAGGGAGTTGGATTAGAAAAAGTTACTCCCCTGAGAAGTAACACCTCCAAAACAACCTTGCAATGCAATGCAATGCAAAGAAAAAGAAAAAAAAAAAAAAACAAAAAAAACAAACAAAAAACCCCCAAAACCCCCAAACAAAACAAACCAACAGAAAAAACCAACCCAACCAACCAACGAACCCCAAAATGAGTGATAATTAACAGAGCTAGTTGACATGCTGTTCTTTAAAAGTTAAAGACGTACATCAGTTGGAGACAGGATATCAAATATCAGTAGGGAGAGCAGCAGGAAACTTTTTCCACTGGATGAAAGGGATAAAAAGAAGAAAAACAAGTCTCGGTTGCACTAACAGCTGACTGAGCTCCTGACATACCCGAAGCACAGCCAATTGTAACGAATACCAGGGCAAGCAGTATCTTCTAAAACAACATAATGCTGTTCACTTAGAAACTTAAAGTCGAGATAAAACTGTAAATCTCAGAGTAACGTTGAGGCAGAAGATACACGGATCACGGTGAAACAAAAGGCTGCAGTTGCGACCTGCTCGCAAAAGATTTTTCTGCCGTGCTCTGGGTGGACCTCAGCCTTTAGGGATTGTGGGCAGGGAGGCCCAGCTGACATAGAAATGCAAAATTCCAGCGTGTGAGAAAGAGCCAGAGGCAGAGGCATTACTCCGCGCTTCTGGTGCTTTGGGGGTGGGGAGCGTGTGTGTGTGGGGGGGGGGGGTGGTGAAGCCGGAATGAATTTCTTTTCACATGTTAAAAGCTTTGCGGATTCAAACAGGCGAAGACCGTTGTCACACCTTCACGTGTAAAGGCTGCAGAGCCGCATCTGCTGCACAGACCGAAATATTTTAAGGGAAGATGAGAAAGAACCAGAATTTAGGAAAGCTGGTAAGGATTAAGAATATGTGTTTGCTTACGCTCCAGTGAGGCTTCCAGTTCTCTTTCAAGGTGTTTTGATAAAACTTCAACTCTGAATTCCACTTGCATTGGGAGCTCCTAGTAAGACACGATGTTCTTGTAGCAGCAACTTTGTAGTAACAACTCTTGCAACCTTTCTCCTTGATTACCCTCCTGCTTGCTTGCGGCCCGTTGTCCAAGCTGGCAGGAGTCGGGAAAGCAGCTCTCCTCCCCTGCAGTCCTCTCTGCTTCTGTGGTCCTTGAGCTCTACAACCCTTCCGAGGGGAAGACAGAGACTTTGGCCAATTTTTGTCCCTTTACCCTTGGTATATTTGCAAGGGATTTATTATATTGTATTTATTTTTTATCGTATTATCGGTTTACTTTTCCAATGGGAACACATAGCTTTATTATCCTGAAACTTGAAATGTAATTTAATTACTGTTCCAAGCTCTCCCTTAACAAAAATACAGATGAAGCTGACTAATTCAGTAATTTCCCATGCTTAGCAACAGTTGCAAACAGAGGAGTCTGTAAAAGATATTTACAGCCTATGATTAAATATCAGGCTGTTCTGAGCCGTTCTTCTCTTATGCCTACTGTACTTCTTTGGCAAGCCCCCTGAAATTCGATGTCTCGGGAGTAAGTAAAATCTGTAGGATAAATAATGAAATAAACAATATTGAAAACAATAAAATCTGTAGGACTCTCAAAAGCAGCCTGAGACAGTGAGCTACAACTTGTAGGTTCAGAATGGACGCATGAGTCTGCCCCTCTGAAAGTCAGCTTTGCTTTTCCCCTACCCTCCTGAGAGCAGGTTGTTTTGCTCTGGGGTGAAACCAGGGGGGCTGCTGCCAGGCCCTGGGTCACTCGTGGGTTTTGATGGCCCTGCCCAGCCTCCCCAGGACCCCATCGCAGCCCAGCCTGCCCTGCTTCTTGGCTGGGGCAGTGGGATGAGCCCTGCCTTGCCGCCCCGGCAGGAGCCCCCACAGCCCCAGTAGCCCCCAGGGCACCTCTTGCCAGGCTGTGCCCCGAGGGATGGGTGGAATGGGGTGATGGTAGCGGGTGAGCAGCACTCTGCTCTGAACTTTAATCCAAACTCATGTGACTGCAGAGACGTGCGCAGCCTGTTTCACTTCATTTGGCTCCTAATGAAGTAAACGGTGGTTTTCCTGGTGACGGCAATGGAAACTGAACGGGCTGCTCAAAGGTCTGCTCCTCCGGCGTAACTGATTTTAACCAGGCTGGTATTCAACAAAAGAAGATGGTTACAAGGAAACGGGAATTGGCTAAAAACAAAAAACACCAAAAGACAGTGAAAGAAAAAAAAAAAAAGAGCAAAAAGACGACTGTCTATTATAGAACAAAAAGAAGACCTCTGGAAAAGGAAAATGACTGCAGAGCCATGGACTAATTTGGAGTGCCGTTATTTGTTCTTTGGATGCAGTGGAAGTCCTTCATTAAGGACCCACGTAATTCAACTCCACCAGCAGGAGAGAACCAAAGCAAGAGAGCACTGCATGAGAAACAAGGCAGGGGGATCAAAATAAAGAAAAAAGAGGCAAAGTCTGAGCAGGAGATACTAAACAATGTTATACTAGTCAATTTTAAGCCAGAGAAACTGGTATTATGCACCTTTCAAAAGTGAAGGGACCTCTCCCTTCCACCCAGCTGAGAAGTAGCAAGTATAAAGACATAAAGCAAACAAGTTACTTCATTGGCAGCAAGAAAAGGGATAAAAGCTGAGCTCAACTATCCTTTCTTTCAGTGAGAAACAATAGTGATCCTTTCCGCTTGTTCAGTAATTCCCAGTTACAGGATTTACAACTATCTTTGGGATTGAAAGTCCCAGTGAAATTCTAAAGTAGCTCCTCCTCAAGTTATTAAGGGAGGACAGACACAAAGTCTGGTCACGTTAACCTTAATTCTGTAGGAAATATATTATAAACCAGGGTGGAAGTAAGGCTTAGAAAAAAGAAGCACACAGGGATACCAAAAGAAAGCATCCAGCTTGGAGTCTTCTGGGCACGCATGCCTTGGGTACGCAAGCTCCAACACTTACGGAAAGAATAGAAGGACCAGAGTTGTCGAGATTATCTATGAACTTGGTGTAAAGGAATTAGATACAAACATGATAAAGCAGCATAACTTCTATGTTTTTTTTCAGTCCTAGACTTCTTGAAACTACCAAGAAGGTTGCTGGGAATGGTTCCTTGTGAGGAAGATACTTAGACCAGTTTACTAATTTCTTCTCTCATTGACACAGAATGAGGACGTTTTCCTGCTCTTTCCTTCACCTTCTCCCTCTCATCTCCCCTCTTTGCCAACCTTCTTTGCCTTTCCTTCTTCTTTATTATTGATTCAGGTCGAATGTGAATGGCAGTCATTTATATGTGATAACACATATAACATCTCTCAAGATAATTCTGTACACATTTTTTAATTGTTTTAATTTAGTTCAGCTAACTCCCCCTATGCTTTTTACGCTCTAAAATTGATTAGAGATTTCACTGGAGAATACAGAATGGCATTCTGAAAGTACCTTAAAAATGAGGAAAAGTATTCTAGGCTTATTTTACAAGCTTACATAGCATTTAAATGCACATTTGATATTGTCTTTGTTCACAGAGAATATTTCACATTGCTGAGGTTTATAACTTTCCTTCATAGGAAGATGTTTGATTAGTCAATAAAATTTTAGAAAAGCTTGAATTTCTATAAGATATAAAAGCCATTAAAATCCTCCTCTTATATTGCTGCAGGTGAATTTGTTCTTGCATGCAAGGCATCCTAAATCTGCTTAAGTAGACTCTTTTGGGGTACTTATACAGTATGTGTATTTGTTGCCCTTGAGAAAAACAGGAGGATATGGTAAACCATTGGACGCGTGTACAGTTCAACTTTAGCCAAGGATCAGTCAACCTATAATTACTCTTCGTATTTTAAAATACAGTTGTGTCTATTAAAATAAATGCAGACACTGACCTTAATTATGATTTTGTACGGCTTTATTTAACCTGTATTTTGAGTAGTTTAATTAGTACAACGATTTTCTCTTCTTTCTTTATACCCATTAGCTATAATGTTTTATAAATAGCCCTAAACAAATGTACAGCTTAGCCCTACCTGCATGGAGACATTGCAGAATTCCTTGCTAAGATGCACATTTTGGTTTAGCACCTGCTTAAGCATAAGCCTGATTTAAGCAGGTTTTGTCAGGCTTTGTCTCTTCACTGAAACTGAGATTAATTAACATGCATGTTTAATTGTTTTGCTTAGTTCTCCCACAGAACATGTGGTAAGTACTCACAGTGGTTCAGCCTACAGTTCACGGACACGGAGCCAGGAACGGGACGTAGGGAAGACACCTGTGCGTTCATTCATCTGAAGGGGCCTTGGGGGTAACCAAGCCCATTGTCATGGATGGCCAGACCTCCACTAGAAATTTCTGAGGTTTCCAGGTGAAACCCTGAAAAGCTGAAAGAGCTGGAAACCACCGAGCTATTTCACATGTAATCACATT
Source organism: Chroicocephalus ridibundus (assembly GCF_963924245.1). Lineage (NCBI taxonomy): Eukaryota > Metazoa > Chordata > Aves > Charadriiformes > Laridae > Chroicocephalus > Chroicocephalus ridibundus. The sequence goes on from NC_086284.1 coordinate 147,314,541, forward strand.
GTTATCAGATTACATTATGCTCCGCACCACTCCCAGGTTGGAAAAAATAGGGGTTAGGGAGCCAGGAACTAGGTTATCACATGGAATGTGTCAAATAAGTGTCACTGATTGGTAACCTGCTAGAAAATTAAGCCATAAAACTGCAATGAGCATTGAGGCTTTTACACTGCTATCTTACGTAGCTTTCAAAATATACTTGAAAAAGCTATAACCTATTATTCTGTCAAGCAACTTGCACAAGAGAAGAGTTTTTACCATTCCAACAGCATACCAGGTAGTATCCATCTTAAGGAAATTTGTAAACTGTCAAGATTTTTATAAAATAATCTATTTCAAGCTAGTCTTCACCAAGATTAAAACTAAATCTGTTTATAGAGTACAATAAACATGTGACAGAACTATCAACTTTGTGTGTCGAGAATTGTTGCTGGTAAATCAATATGGATGCTAGGGCACCAGGCACTTTAAAAATCGATATAATAAATAAATAAATAAAGGAGTTGAATTACAGTTTAACACTGTGTGTGTAGAGATGTGATTCATCTTGACACAAATAATACATGCTGGATAATCAACAGAGATGACATTCTTTAAAGCACTGAAGAAAGTCTGCGATCAAAGGAGTGGACTGGAAGTCAAAAATTATTTCCAGGCCCACTGACTGACCGGTCTAATGGCAGCTTTAACCTTCTGGTGACTCAACGTTTGCATTTGTGAGATTAGGACAAACAAATGTCTTTTGAGACTCTCTGCTATGCAAAATGTTATTAAAATTAATTACGGCTAGAAGGGGTACATTTTCCCTTCCCAGTCACATTTGTGCACTGAGTTCTTCTGAAGCAATTACTGAATTACTGGGTTTGGAAAGCAGCCAGGAGAACTGCACCTAGGAAGTTAAAACTGCTTCTCAGCCTGATGTTGCTCTTTCCTTTGCGCTACTTTTTTTTCTTAAGAGCTTATAAAGCATCCAGCACCGACCTAAAGGCAAGGTGAAAAATCTAAGAGCAAATGAAATGTCACAACCTGGTTTCTGATTAGCAGAAGAAGGAAAAGAGAATGGCAGAACAGTGAGGATAAGCAGGTCAGACAGGCTGCGCGTAGACAGTACCCAGAACCACCTGGCAGAGCACAGGCCTGGAAGAGAACTAAAGCACCCTGTTTTCTTCAATTCCATGTTGACCATGTGTATGGTCAGCCTTAGGATGACTTTAATTTAGTATGGTGTACCTACAAAGATATCAGACATTAAGACAAAACCCATTCTCTTTATTCCTGAGCCTTTAGGTCATGTCATACCAGGTCTTTTTAAGAAGTCTTCTACAGCAGGCCTGCAAACTTTTTAGCCTGTGAGGAACCCGCTAGAGTTCTTATTAATGAATTTCACAGTTTTGTAGGGTACAGGTGTCCGGAGGGTGGAAAGAAAAAGGAAAATGAATTTTTCAGGAAGGAAAAAAAAATACTATTCTTGGAAGCTTAAGAAAGAGTCCTGATCTTCAAAAGATGTTTTCTGTGGTTTGATTGGAACACAGCAAATATTTGCAGGAAACAACAGGTAAAAAGGAAAGGAAACAGTGTGAGTAGCTAGCTATATCTTTTATTGAACTGTTTTAAACCAGGAATTGAGAATTCCCAGTGCACCATGAGGGCAAGCAAAAAGTATGTGTCTCCATACCATGAAAGATGAAGGTGCTACTGCCTAAGTGTTCTTGGTTCTTTCATCTATTTGATAAATATTTAGTAGGCAGAAGTTCGGTTCCCTTAATTCCCAAATAATCTAAGCACGATGACTGCTCAAACTTCCCCCCATTTAAAACGTAGTCCCAGCCAACTTCTGGAAATTTAGTCAGACTCAGTTAAGCTAGCAAGGCTTCTCAGAGTTAACAACTGAAAGCTTCTGGTAGGAGTATTATGTTTGGCATTAGCAAGATTGAATCTCTGTTTAGACCAGTTCTTGTTGGCTTTAACATACAGAAGCTGGAGCGTTCAACCTTTGACATTTTATTTCAACCAAAACGTTACTTTGTCCTTAATCCATAAATAAGTCTTAGTTTATCATCTACCAAACTGCCAGAGCAGAAGCAGAGGGCACCATGTATGACATGCTTGACCAGATAGAGTGATATCATGCTACTATGGTAACAGAAACTTACAGGACTGAACGATGTATAAAGGTGAGTGTGCTTAAAGGAATCTTTTTTCAAATAAAAAAATGGGTTTAACTTTCAAAATGTCCTTATATTTAAAGAAGGAAAAGTGGAGTGGGATAGTGGAAGAAATGGGTAGGTCCAATCAGGTGAGATGGAGAAAGATTTTAAGAAAGTGGTGAGTTGGTGTATATATACGACAGACGCAAAATCACAGGAAAGAGGGTTATAAAACTTGAAACAGTTTCTTCTAGTGAACAGATTTAAATGACGGCAAGACAAAAGCATATTACAACTAGAAATGTACTCAAGCTATAACATTTAGATCTGGAAATTTTATGACACTTGAAATTTGGTTTGGTCCTCCATATTCTTACTTGATAGCAAAAGGCTATTAATACAGAAAAACGTTTACCCTAATAACACCAACCCATAAACATTAAATTTTCATTTAAATACAATAGAAGAAAATTTTGTTTTTTGAACTCTCATAGATTCCTATCTCTAAAGATTTTAAACACTTGGTCATAACCAAAGTTTAGATGGAAGAGAATACCAAGATTAGTGATCATGAGGAATGAGAGAAGAAAGATTTAGGAAGGAAATTACTTGAAAAATTGTTGACAGACTATTCCAAACGTTTAATGCTGTCTGAGGGGAAAGGTATACAGGTGAGTGAACAAAGATGAAAAATTGGGATAAGGTATGGTGTTCAACAGAAATAATAGGAATAGAAGTGATGATGCACTTACATAGTGAGGTCATACAAACCCCTTTAGTGAAAGACAAGACACATTCACAAGCAGATGGTGGTGGATGACAAAGTGGAAAGGTTATTAATACACTGCACTTTTAGAAAGGAACGTACATGAAAATCAAGGAGAACTAAACCTGTAGAACTATCTGTTTCCCTCCTGATGTTATTCATTTTGAGCATTATGTCCCTTTCCCCTGACCTGGGTCTATTCAGAGTAAAAGCTCATCAGAAAAGAGACTGGCCGTTATTCCATTTGCATAGTTCTTGTGTTTTAGGTTAATCTAATAAACTTGCTTGGTAACTGAGGAATTTTTTGAGTCTTCAATGTTTCCTACATGGGAAGATCAGAGAATGCGACAGGAGGACACTACTTGTAGGAATATTAGGGGTAGCATCAAAATATTTCTAAAAAAGGATCATTTGGTCCTTTTTTTTTTTGTTTTCTTGATTGGCAAAATGCTGTGGTATTGTCTGGGCCCCTTTTTTTGTCTGAAAATAACTTCAAGGCAAGGTTTTCAGCATAGAACAGGGGAAAAAGAAAAAAAAAAGAAAGAAAAACATAACTGTTGTGTACTGCTCATGAGAAGGATGATCTTCACAACATGTTTAAATCAGGGCGGGCCTGTAGGGTGATACTTCGCCGGTGCCCTCAGGGCCCGCAGATGACACCGGAGCGCAACTGCCCGAAACCGGGAGAGCGGGGTCGGGGAGGGGGCGGGGGGGAGGCAGTGGTCAGGTACGCAGCCAGCTGGGGAGAGGAAAAGGGGCTGTTGCGACGGCTGGCACAAAAATTAAAAGACAAAAATTAACCGCAGCAGATAACTCAACAGCCAGATTAAAATCAGTTCTTTGCCCGGCGATTGACCGGGCGGCGCCGCGGTCAGCCGCATTCCTTCACGCCTCGCTCGCCCCGGGGAGCGGGCGGCGGCGGGGGAGGGGGGGCGCGCTGTGAAGGCGCCTGGGTGGGCAGCCCCCACCCCCGTAGCCGTCAGGAGATTTCACTACCCCACCCCTCCGGCTGCGCCACCGACCGCTGCAGGAGAGCGCTGAGGGGAGGTCAGGCGAGCAGGTGACGGTCCCGGCCAAGTCAGTGGCGGGCCGAGCGCCGACAGACCCCGCCCGCTCTCCCAGGCTGCTCCGCGCTGCAGCCGGGGGAGGGGGAGGAGGAGGGGGAGGTGGAGCCGCTTTATCGAGAGCCGAAGTGGAAATTTCCCCCCTCAGTTGCCGGCTCCGCCGCGGAGAAGACACCAGCGAGAGTCGCCTGCCCGTGTCCGACTAACCGCCCGCCATGTCCAACTACATCCACGTCCCGCCCGGCTCCCCGGAGGTGCCCAAGCTGGACATCACCGTCAGCGACCGGGAGGGGCCCGGCTGCCGCCAGGGCGCCCTGCAGCTCCTGCGCCGCCTGCGGCCCCACTGGAGACCCGAGGAGGTGACGCTGCAGGTACGGGGAAGGCCGGGGGCGACGCGGGGCTGTGGGCCCGGGTCCCCGGCGGGGGATGCGGCAGCCCGACCTCAGAGAGGGAAGGAAGAGGAAGGAAGGGGGGGAGGGCGGGCGGCCATTGTGCGGGGGAGCTGCCGCCTCGCTTCCTTCCCCTCCCCCCTCCCGGCTCTCCCAGCGCAGCCCCCTGCGCCGAGCCCCATTTGCCAGGCAGGTCTGGCGGCGGGGCGTGTCGGCGCGGCAGCATCCCCCGTTCCCCTCCCGGCCCTCCGCCTTCTCCTTCCCCATCGCTCTCTTTCCTCTTCCTTCTTTCGTGCCTCCCTCCCTCCCTCCGTTAGCGGAGAGGAGAGCTCTTCCACCTGCTCTCGGGCGGCGGCCCCGGGGCCGCGATGCCGGCGAGGGTGGGGGAGGGCCTCGTGAGGGTCCCCCTCGCCGGATCCTGTGTTCGTAAAGCAGTGTGTGTGTGTGATTGGGGGGCGGTTTGCCGCCTCCCCGGGGCAGAGGAGGGGGCTGCTGGCTGCCGCCAGCAGGGGGGCGGCCGGCGAGGTAACGGCCGCTGAGGTAACGGCCGGCGAGGTAACGGCCGCCGGAGCGCTGCCGCGGGCGCCTTCGGCCGCGGAGACCTTCGCGGGCTCCCCCCCGCGCCGTAATAGATAAATATAAATCAACGGCTTGGGTTCGCCACGGGGTTTGGTTTTTAGGCTGGCGGTGTCTCGGTAAGTATGAGCCCCGTTAACGTCTTTGCTCGCATCGTCTCGCCTCGGCCGTCAGCAGAAGTACCGGCGCTCAGTCGCTGCTCTCCTCTAGGTGAGCAATCGTTCGTGTTTGTGACGAGTCATCTGCTCGAGGATTGGCTGCTTTTGTGCTTCTAGAATATACTTAACCTGGCCCCGTAAGACTCTTCCATCAATTTACCTGCCTAAAATGGCCTTTCAGTTGCACCCTGTGTGTAGTTGAGCGTTTTATTACATGCTGTTAAACTGTCTTATTCATCAGTTATTAATACGTGGAAGTGTCTTATTTTGGGGAAGTTCCTCTGAAGAGAGCTGCTGGAACTAATTTGTGTAGGAAAACTGAGCACATTGAGGTGCTAGCACGTAAATTGAGTGATACTTTCTGAAGTTTCTTGATAGGAAAAGAAACTTGACATATGCTGGTCCAGTTAGTGTGAAAATAAAGCTAACGAGTTTTTTCTAAGTAATTCCTTTGAGGGCTGTAGCCATAAGTTAAGCACAGTCCCAACATCTTGAGGTGTCATGAAAATAGCTTTATAATATGTAATATTAAAGAGAGTTCATAGAATATCTTGAGTTGGAAGGGACCCATAAGGATCAAATCCTACTCCCTGCTCCTTGCAGGACTACCTAAAGATAAACATGGTTTTGTTCTTTTAGCTCTCTCATGAGGATATTTCTCAACAGAATATTTTTTTTTCTTTCATACAGGAATGCTAATAAGTGAAACAAAAACATTTTCTTATTAAGGAGGGATGACTCTAGCCTTTTGGTAAAGTTCTAGTAGGCTTAAGGGAAAAAAAAATGCTGCTTCCTTCCTCTGTCACCCTCTTTGGAAGACGCAATTAACAGAATAAAAACCACCAGTACCATCGATGTGGAACAGGGACTCATTTGACTGGTCAAGCAATAGTATAGTAGTAGACTACTGTCTGTGGTTAGAGGTTTCTGTCTAAAAATTGTCTGAGTTTTGTTTCAACCAAGTTACTTTTAAGACCAAAACTTTTCGGCTAGCTTATTTCTTTTTCCTCCTTTTCAGCAGCAGCAGAACATCCTATTCTCATGAAGCTCTTCAGTGGCCTTTTATTTTTAACACTTTACATATGCGCAGCAGTTCACATACAGACTAATGAGGAGGAATGGGTGCATTTGAAACTAATTGCATTGCCACCATTGCTGCTGCAGTCTGGTACACATGCATGTTACATGTGCATCACATGCAGTAAGATGCTGAAATGAAAGGTGACTTTGTGAAAAGGATGGAGCAGAAGGTCTGTCTTGGAGTCCCCTCATTAGAGGGACGTATATTTAGAAGGGAGATGAAAATGAGAGTCGTGTATTGCATGGAAAATATGCTTGATAATCAGAAACAGCAGCACCATAGCCAAGTAGAACAAAGAACACTGATAGGTGGAGCGAACTACTGCTTCCTCTGTTGAACTCTGCTGCTAGCTACCTTTACTCTTAGTACTTCTTGGGTCAAAACAATTAGTAAGAAGATGAGTCCAGAGTTTGACTTCAAAAAGTTACTTAACTTCTCTTGCAGAAATTTACTGTTGTGTGTCATTGTTTAGTCAGCTAAACAATTTTGAAATGTTGTAGTTTAAAAATTTTAATGCCTAATCCTCACTTTCTGTAAGATTTTAAGTATGTAAATTTATGAATATATTTTAGCATTTTTTTTTTGCCTCATAGCATAAAACATAAGTGTAGGACAGAGGATGAAAATAGTTTAAATCTTCAGCACTTTAATTCTTAAATTTCATTATTTATTGGAGGTCTGTAGACTCCATAAGCATTGCCAATTATCTGCTGAATCACAGGCAGTTCTACTGTAATGTATCTCCTCAATCTGAAGTTATATGTGAATATTATCACTACAAAACAGTACAGATTCTTAAGTTCTTTTACATTGGTAAGGAGAAATAAAACTTCCCTCTCTAAACACTGATCTTCATGTAGATAAATACTTTGTGCAGTTATCTTCTGAGGATGTACTTGGAGCTGTGTAGAACTGGGTGTTACATTTTCTAACTATTAAATTCTTGAGGCTTGCTTTCTCTGCTTTACAGTAATACAAAGCAATGTCATTAAAACAAATCTGCTTTTTGCAGTAGTCACTTTTGATTCTGTAACAGCTGATTTTAGTAATAAAAACATAGAGTAGTTCGGGTTGGAAGGGATCTCTGGAGGCCTCTCTCTCAGCCTCCTGCTGAAAAGCTCACTGCTTGTTAAATTCAGAAATTGATTGCAGTGAACATACGAGACATTTTTTTTGGATTTCATAAGCAAAAATGGTCTTCAGAACTCACACCCTGTTTTGAATTAGCGAACAGCTTAAATTGAGACAGTGGGCATTCCAATTTTTGTATTTTAAGCAATTCTTTATAAGTGACAGTTAAAAAATTAATTGTTTTAGCTCTACTGTCTTAAAGAAATTGTATCACCCTTACTAATGTAAAAATACAATCACAGTTTGGAATCTTGCCCATATTAAGAGTTTGTTTTTTTTTTTTTAATTTTTCCTCATTTATGGAGATTCATTTGTGGTAGTATTTGAAGGATTTGGTTACAGTATGGGAAGGTTAGTTACCTCTTCAGTAAGTGCAGATTCTTCTATCCCATAACCTATGCTACATCTTGTAGGTCTGGTGATAATGGAGGATTCAGTAGGTTAATGTAATGCAGTGTAATGTTATGGTACAGGAAAACCAATTGTATTTCTTTCCATTCCGAAGTAATTTTTAACATTGATAATAAGGGCTGCTTGTTTTTACTGGTAAAGAGGCTTAATGGTGATAGTGCTAATTTACACCTCCATTACTTGGATAGACCAGTGCGAAAAAACATCAGCTGCAAAGTCATTCAGGGATCTAGAATTATAAAAATTATATGCAAGCAAACAGTGCTCTTGTCCTCACCCAAACCCGAGGAGAGAGGGGGGAAAAAAAAAAAGATCAGTTTTGCAAAAGGGATCAAATTCTTCAATAAGACTCCCCTCCACCCCTGAATCCTGCAAGCTCCTATCTAGAACTTAGTACCGGGTCATCTCCTAATAAGTGGGGTTTTTTGTTTTATTCTCTGAAATAATTGGACATTGCTTGTTTTCTGGTACTGTGTCTTTGTTACCAAGACGTATGTGTCGTTGCATTTAGCAACACTTTGCATGACTTTACTACTGCAGCATTTTATAATTATTTGCAAAAACTTGCTCCTGTAGCTATGAAATGTGAATGCAGATGATAGAGCCATACTTACAGACTTGTACTTTCACAGTCAAAATGCCCCCCCTTCCCCTTTGATTTTTTTTTTTTTTTTTTGTTTCTTGTTATATAGGAGGTTAGCTTTTCCCTGTGTCTCTTTGCTTTTTCTTCCTGACTTGCTCTCAATAGCTTTTCTTCAGGCAATATTTTCTGGCTGCTGCTCTAATTTCTTTGCTTGTGGCAATTTTTTCTTTATGACAAACTGTGATTAAAAAATATTTCGCAACTTATTTAAGTGGCCTGTGGGTTTTAAAGTATTGAAATAATTGAATGGAAACAGAAAACATTAGTCTGTGGGGAAACAATGCAAACTAACTTATTTTGTATAGTTACATTTTTCCAGAGTATTTTTATTGCTTAGCTGTTTTTTAGGACATCATGCTCTTCAGCAGTTGTGAAAGTACTTACCACTTAAAGAGGGAAGGACTGAGTTCACAGATTAACATCCTGAAGAGCTAATATCTCTAAATAGAACAGTGATGAGTGAAGGAAGGACCAAGAAAAGTTAAGAGTTGCAGAATGGGCTGCATTGCCCATGTGTTGTGGAAAAAAGGTAATTTGAGGTGTGCCTTGAACAGAATGTCACAGTAAGTGTGAAATGTAGGCAGTATTAGATGTCGCTTGAGACTAGGTTGCTTATCCATTCTTACTAAGATTCCGATAAGGCTTGATAATCTCAGTCCCTTGTTGTAAAGAGTTTTTTGTGGTATCAGTGGGTGGGGCAGCAATCATGCATGTGGTGATGTTTTACGTAATTGATGTACCACATGTGCCACATCACAGTGCGTGATGTAATCCAGTTGTGCATGCTATAGGTGTGTTTGTATTGATGACTCATTCTAATTACAGAGAACTGATATTTGCTTAGACACAGCTTGGATCTGGCTATGTAATGCCATATAGCTTCTGCTATAGACTTGTAAGATTGGAAAGGAAGGTAGCTATCTAAGATGGTTTAGTTCCTATTTTTTTTCCCCCTAGTGTTATGTGTCCATTTTATGTCAAAATTTTCCAGCAGGAGGAATAGAAAATTATTTGAGTTAGAACAAAATCTTATACTCCTTTTCTATTAGCTTAATTGTTTTGAATTTATCTGTAACTGGTTTTGTCAGTATCACAAAATCTGTAGAAAGATTTAAAATGATTCACCACTTTGGAAATCTTAACTAGTTATCTGATGTTGACTGTTTTCAGATAGGAGAATATTCTTCAGAAACAAGATAAAAAACTTTGGGATTTTCTTATGACATAAAAGAAAGATTTTTCATCTTGTCACACATTTAGATCGGAAACCAGCCCTTGCAAGGGGTGACATATCTATAGCATTTTATAATAGACTACCGAATGTAATTTTAAATGGTCTTTATATTGAGAATATGGAAGATGTGAAACTTCAGTTAAAATGTTACAAAAAACCCCAACACCTAAGCCCCAAAACAACAAAACCAACAACAAAAACCCCCAACACCCCCCCCCAAGTTCTTCCTTGAAGCTGCAGTGTTGATGGTTTGGTAGCAAAACAAAAAAAAAAGTTTAAGTGATACTACACGGCATAGGTAGTGGTGGTGTTGCTTTCTCCATTCTGTTGTCATGGATGAGCACCCAAAGAGTTCAGTGGAAAACTGCTAGTTCAGTCTGTGACCAAACTTACCATAGAATGGTGCCATTAACTTACTGGCTCCCTGCTAGCCTTGGTACTTTTAACACCGAATGGTCTTGTTTTGATGAACATCTGGCCACCAAAATCACATAGACAATGGTTTTCACCTGCTGAGTGTAGTGATCTAGAGGATGCGGCTCCAGAGCCTGGAGACCTTTGAATTATGTTTCTTGTAAGCCCTGTTGAATAGATGAGGATTTACCCAAGGCTTGAGTTTTCCATTAGTTATACTTTGTCCTCCTTTTAGGAATAGCTACAGAAAGAGGTGGAGAAGTAACTAGCCTTGTTTCAAGAAATGAAATTCTTGAGAAATGTATACTTGTGCATGTGCCTGTATGTACTTTTCCAGAAGAAACAAAGTTACATCTTACAAGCTTGGAAGTTTAGTGAGCACTATGTATGAGAAATGTGTTATTAAGAAACGTGTTGAAAAACCTGTTCCTTTCTGGAGCTTTTAATGTGCAATGTGGGGTTCAGCAGCAGAATTGGGGGAATCCTTACTTATTTATGCTGAAACTTCACATCATTGTTCTGTTTCTACAGCAGTACAATACTGCTTTCTATATTTCTTCTCCGATGGCTGTAATAACAGTCTAGAAGGAAAAAATCTGCCTGGTTTTACATCTCTTGTGTGAGTGATTAAGTGCTTTGTACTTTGCCTCTGTGACACTTTATTTCTGCTTGTTCATGCCTCTTACGTGTGACTGTAATTTTCTTACCGTTCTTTTGAACACCTGGAACAGTAGGATCAGATGTAAGCTTTTCTTGAACCACCTACCTATGAGATGGCAACATATCAATCGCATGCCCTTTTCGGGAATCTAATAACCTGATTGTTGCTGGTAAGAGTGCTTTTAGGGTAAACTCTGCTCAAAGATGTTACATGTCTTGGTTGAGTTTTCTCTGCTCTTCCTGGACTCACTTGACCTGTCTTGTTCTACCGTGTGGTGCTTTCTGAGACTGCATTTGGATAACTAAAGCTTATTTGTAGCTTTCTCACCTTCACTCTGCATTTCATTCAGTAAACAGTTTATCTTTGTTCCCAAGAGCTACAAAGCCTTGACTAGATCTCTGACTGGATTGTGGGACAGTATGACAAATGGTTCCAGAAATGTTTTCAGAATTTAGTTTTAGCTTTGTGTCACCTCACCTGCAAGTACTTACTGCAGTGTGATAATTTAAATTTAATTATAATATTTAAATTAAACTGCAAGAGTAACAGAATCTTGCTGCTGGATTTTTTTTGTGTTGCATCGTGTTCCTGACTTCTGTTGGCTCCCTGTAATTCTTGATTTATTTCCAGAAATTTCTACCTGCTATTAGTAACATTCTGTAGATTCTTCCATCATCTTGCACGTAGCCTTGAGAGTTTACTGATTACCTTATCCATGTCATCAGAGTCCATTCTCTGTTTATGCTGCTCAACTGATGCTTTTGTTATGGAATTCCTGTTTTGCTCTGTTGTATCTCGGGTTATGTTTCAGGCAAGGCATTCTAAGCTAATTCTTTAAATGCTACAGTAAGGACATCATGAATAAAAGAATAAAGTGAGTATTACATTCTTTTACTGGTAGAAAACATTAGATGTTTTCTTATGATGGAATATGGAAATTGTCTAGTCTGGATAATGTTATTAGAAATGTAAGCAAACCCTTCTGCCTTTTTAAGAAGCAATAACTAAAATGCTCCTGGGTGTAAATAATTACTTAGAGCAGCATGTTACAAATAGATGGTAATAAGAAGTAGAGTTCCTAAATTATCAGTTGAGGGAGTCCAATTTCCTTGTTGTAGATTTCTTTTTATTAACAGTAATGGGACTTGTTTGAAGGGGATAATAGACCTGTGCCGTGTGACAAAAGCTGTACAGTGGCCAGACGTCTCTGTTTAACAGCACAATCAAATCAAATTCTTACTGTTTCTTTGCATTAGTACTACTTAATGTCTATTTTTTGGGTAGTATCACTTATTTCTGATGACCTTAGAGATTTGTCTTTTTTATATTACAATTCTGTACGGAAAGACAAGCTTCGTTAGAGGGTTATTTTCTGAGAAGTAGAAAACGGTAGCACAAGTTCCAGTGAGTTGGAGTGGTGCCATTGTGTCTTGGGAATTATTGCCTATTTTGTTTGCCATCTTTGCCATTCAATAAAGACAATAGACTTTCTTCAGAGGGGATAGTTAATTTTATACTTAGTGGTTTTGATCCTTCTTAGTTCAACAGAACTTTCACTTTTCTTTCGGTCCTGCAATGACAGGATAAGAGCTTTTTCTAATGTTATGTTTCACAAGTTTTCATTTACATATGGCAGGCAAGGTACTTTTAAACTTGATGAACAGCTTAACACAAATTATTTCTGTGAAGTGCTCTATAAACTTTTTAATGCGTTAATTTTGTTTTTATGCTAAAATGTATGAGAATCAATACTTCTACACTGATTTGCCATGTTAGAGTGCTGTGTTCCATTCTTGGCTCTCCAGCATGAGAAAGATACAGGCTCACTGGAGCAAGTTCAGCAAAGGGTGATGAAGATGTTTGAGGAACTGGAGCATCTTTCATATGAGGAGAGGCTGAGAGGGTTGGGACTGTTTGGCCTGGAAAAAAGAGGGCTTGAAGGGGTCTTACCAACATGTTAAATACATGATCATAGAATCGTTAGGGTTGGAAGGGACCTTAAAGATCATCTAGTTCCAACCCCCCTGCCATGGGCAGGGACACCTCCCGCTAGATCAGGTTGCTCAGAGCCCCGTCCAGCCTGGCCTTAAAAACTTCCAGGCATGGGGCTTCCACCACCTCTCTGGGCAACCTCTTCCAGTGTCTCACCACCCTCATGGTGAAGAACTTCTTCCTAACGTCCAGTCTGAATCGTCCCATCTCTAGTTTTAATCCATTCCCTCTAGTCCTACCATTACCCGACATACTAAAAAGTCCCTCACCAGGTTTCTTGTAGGCCCCCTTCAGATACTCGTAGGCCACTATAAGGTCTCCTCGGAGCCTTCTTTTTTCCAGACTAAACAACCCCAACTCTCTCAGTCTGTCCTCGTAGGAGAGGTGCTCCAGCCCTCTGATCATCCTCGTGGCCCTTCTCTGGACATGTTCCACCACGTCCATATCTTTCTTGTAGTAGGGGCTCCAGAGCTGGATGCAGTACTCCAGGTGGGGTCTCATGAGAGTGGAGTAGAGGGAGAGGATCACCTCCCTTGATCTGCTGGCCACACTTCTCCTGATACAGCCCAGGATATGATTGGCTTTCTGGGCTGCTAGTGCACACTGATGGCTCATGTTGAGCCTCTCGTCCACCAGCACCCCCAAGTCCTTTTCTTCAGGGCTGCTCTCAAGCCAGTCACCGCCCAGCCTATATCGGTGCTTGGGATTGCCCCGACCCAGATAGAGGACCTTGCATTTGGTCTTGTTGAACTTCATGAGGTTGGCATGGGCCCACCTCTCCAGCCTGTCAAGGTCCCTCTGGATGGCATCCTTTCCCTCCAGTGTCTCAGCTGCCCCACACAGCTTGGTGTTGTCGGCAGACTTGCTGAGGGTGCACTCTATGGCACTGTCCATGTCGCTGATGAAGATGTTAAACAAGACTGGTCCCAGTACTGATCCTTGAGGGACTCCACTTGTCACTGGCCTCTGCTTGGACATGGACCCATTGACAGCCACTCTTTGGGTGCGGCCATCAAGCGAGTTCTTTATCCACTGAATTGTCAGTCCATTAAACCCATATTTTATCAGCTTGGAGACCAGGATGTCATGCAGGACAGTGTCAAAGGCTTTGCTCAGGTCCAGGTAAATGACGTCAGTTGCTCTCCCCTTGTCTATTGATGTTGTGACCTTCTCATAGAAGGCCACCTGGTTTGTCAGGCGCAATTTGCCCTTGGTGAAGCAGTGTTGATTGTACCCAATCACCTCTTCGTTATTCTTCTGCCTTAGCAGTGCCTCCAGGAGGATCTGCTCCATAATCTTATCAGGCATGGAGGCGAGACTGACTGGCCTGTAGTTCCCTGGTTCCTCCTTCTTTCCCTTTTTGAAAATGGGGATTATGTTTCCCCTTTTCCAGTCAGTGGGGGCTTCACCAGACTGACATGACTTTTGGAATATAATAGAGAGCGGTTTAGCAACCTCATCTGCCAGTTCCCTCAGTACCCATGGATGTATCCCATTGGGTCCCATGGACTTGTGCACTTTCAGGTTCATCAGATGGTCACGAACCTGATCTTCACTTATGATGGGCAGTTCTGTCCATCCCCTGCCATTGTCTTCTGTGACTCCGGGAGCGTGCCAGTGAAGACTGAGGAAAAGAAGTCGTTGAGAACCTCGGCCTTCTCCATATCACTTGTCACCAGTGACGGAGGGAAATGAAGACGGAGCCAGACTCTCCTCAGTGCCTAGTGACAGATGAGGCAATAGGGATAAAACACGTGTGAAATTACATCTGAACACAAGAAAACACTTTTTTTTTTTTACTGTGAGGGTGACCAAACACTGGAACAGGTTGCCCAGGCAGGTTGTAGAGTCTCCAGCATTCCTGGAGATTTAATTGGACACAGTCCTGGGCAACTGTCTCTAGTTGGCCTTATTTGAGCAGGAAGGTTGAACTAGATGATCACAGGACATCCCTTCCGATCCAAGTAGTTCTGTGACTATACACTGAAAGGGGGGGAAGGTTATGAATGAAGACGTTACAATATTAAGGTGTAACTTTTGATTGACAAGCCATACTTGAAGCACATTTAAGTACTGCCTGTTCAAATTAGGTAACACTGCTCACGCACATCATCCTTCTCTTGAAGGCACGTGCATTGCTGCAACAATATGCTTATGTACACAGGGAAAACTTAAAACATCACATATAAGTGTCGAGCAAAAGAGTAGGGTAGTGTTAGAGTACAGTTGTAGTCATTTTAATGTGAAAACCGGTATCTGTAGTGCTAAATGGTATAGTTTTCTTAGTTGCACTGATTAACATTGTAACGTTTAGTTGCTGTGAAGACTGTTTAAGACAAGGTTCTTCATTACTTGTCTCTTATTCTGGGTTATTAAAACAATAACTAGTAATAAAATATGTTCATAAACTGTAAAGTCTTAATTTTGAGTCAATCAAGCAGACTTTGTAAGCAGGATTTTTTGAATTTATGGTTCCCCTGTGTAGATGAAAGGTATGTGATTTGTTGAACCTACTTCTGCAAGATGAAGCGTTCATAACTGTTTAAGAAAACTGAATACCTTCATATCCTCTACTATTCTGCATCTTCCTCAGGAACCTTGAGCTATTTCTTGTTGAGTTCGTTCACCTCATAGCATAGGGGTGCTGAGGAAGACAAGGCATGATAGCTAAAATACAGCATCTTCTACTGTGAAAGTCTTGTCTCTTCCTAAATGGGTAGACTTGACCTAACTTCAGATTATTATTTTTTTTCCTTAAGGAATTTAAAAAAAAAAAAGTATTCTCCTGATGCTTGATTTCTCCAGATCCTTGAGATTTGGAAATAAGCTGTCACTTGTATTTGAAAGATACTACTTTGCTTTTCAAAATAAAGAAAGGGTACCTCTTGGAGGGGTGGGGGAAGTCAAAGTTTCTGAATTGTTTGGCTTTCAAAAAAAACCCAAACAAACCCACCAAAGCTGTCCATGGTTTGAAGGAATCATAAAGCCTGTAGAGAAGTTGCCTGTTGTTCGTGTGTGTTTTAATAAAAGAAAAAAAGTACTTTTTCGTTAAACATTAATGTTTAGTATAAGGTCTGAAATGTAACAGACCTCTCCATTTGTCAGTATTTGTGTTCTGGGCCTGACTTCATGTTTGAGGGAGAAGAAACGCAGGATGATGTGTGAATAAGGAATTCAAACTGTTATCATTGGACACTAAATGTTCTAATTCTGATAATTAGGTTTCAGTTTTCAGCTGATTTTCTGACTTCTGTTACAATTACAAATTAAAAAACTTTATATCCAGAGTCTTCAGGTTGCCTTTAAATAAAAGCTGCTTGCAGATTCAGGGAGCTAGATAATTTGAAAAAGTTATAACTAAATGAGAATTAACGATAAAGCACTTCCTAAAGAAAGGTGTCAAATCAAACTTGCAAGATGTCCACACAAGGGAAAATTGTGTTTGTTAACCAACTTGAAGTTACTTCCTGCTGCTCGTCCTGAAAGAGGTTTTGTGCTTTGTGTGAGAGTTTATTTTTTAATTGAGTTTTAATTAGGGTTTTGGGGGTAACAGAGTGGTAGCAGAGGCATGACTAACCACTAAAAAAAAAATTATACTTGAATATAAATTGTAGTTGCTGTGAAAACCTTGACTTTAAATTGGTTACTACTTTATGCTTAAGACTGCAGGAGGCTGTTCAATAGTTATGAAAGCGTTGGCGTTCTTGCTTGTGATGCTGCTTGTCACCCGGGAATGTTAATGTCTTGCCCTTCAGTCACTTAACTAACAGCTAGAGTTCATACGGGTAGTACTCATCTAGCGATTTCTTAAGCATTCAGTCTGAGTTGACAGAGTGCAAAGAGTTTGAAAGCACCAAACATCTGTTTTCTGAGCTGTAAAACTGTACCAGACTGTAGGAGGAGATCGAGAGCTGCTGTGTTGCTCTTGCAGGCGTTGAGCGGGATTTCAAATGCTCGACTACGTGCAACTGGGTACATGCAGCCCAGTAGCTCTGGATCTAGTCTGCTTGTCAGGTTCAGCCCATATAATGACTATTTTAGGTCTCATCAAATGTGAAAGAAGCAGCAGCAGTTAAGGATTGTTTTTTTTGTCTGTCCGCCATCTGCCTCCTCCTTTCCATAGCTAGGAACTTGTAGTTTCTGTACCTCCATTGTTAGTTGAAAGGCAGTAAGTAGGTTGTTGTTAGATGTAAACATAATGCTCTTACTTAATTTTGTAGAAAGTTACTTGCTTCATCTTCAGTATGCATTGGTTACTAGACCGGTCAAATCTGGTAAATTGCAGTGCTTTAAAAATTGTGTTTATGTACAGCTTAATGAGAAGGACTTGAAATGCTTTTTTAATCTTTTAAATAGCATGTACAAGTTATTAAGTAAAATGGAAGGATAGTCAGTCTTGTTGGAAGCTTTTAAATTTGGAATGGTGCTTGAGGCTGAATTTTGGTGCCTGAGGCTTGAATTTTAAGTACTGTCTCAAATCTGTAGAGGAGCCAGAGTGACTTTAGGAATTGTTCTCAATCAGTAAAACCACAAGGCTAGTGGGAAGATGATAACCACTGCACTTGAACTGTTTCTGACATTAACTTTATTTTTTCATAGGAGTAGTTTAGAACTCCAGAAGTGTCTTTTACTAGTTGTGCACTGATCAGCAAATACTGAAATTCTGAAGTGCATCAAAATTGTTTTTGTTTTCATGCTGCCTGTATTCATGACTGTTTTCATACTGATTTAGGATTGCTGCCTTATTGGGGCTTTGATTTCAGCCATTTTAATCTATCAGTTTCAGACTGGTCATGTGGAAGCCCATTTTACAATATTGAGCTTTCAGTTATTGCCTTTTACATGTAGTATTTCTGTAGTTCACTGTAGCATGTTTTCACATGTTCACTTCTCTTGTGTTACTGTGAAATATCTTCACAATTTTCTTCATAATTTTCTTGTATTTTAAAGATTTATTTTGTTAATGCTCAATGTAGTAAAAAGTTGTGTTTTGTGAACTAGAGAGTAACTCTGCATTCTTTTTACTTTTCAGCTGTTTACCGATGGCATCACCAATAAACTAATTGGCTGCTATGTGGGTGACCTAACAGACGATGTGGTTCTGGTTAGGATCTACGGAAATAAGACCGAGCTCCTAGTAGATCGCGATGAGGAAGTGAAGAGTTTCCGCGTGTTGCAGGCTCATGGCTGTGCACCTCAACTATACTGTACTTTCAATAATGGCCTGTGCTACGAGTTCATGCAGGGAGAAGCACTGGATCCAGAGCATGTATGCAATCCAGATATTTTCAGGTAACCTTTTTGGTTTTTTATTCATTATTCAGGTTCTATGATGCATTTATGGTGTTCTGTCAGGCCCAAAGAACCTCAAGCTTAGTTTATGAGCAGGCAGAAAAGAAATACTTCTGTAAGCCCATACTAAGTTGATGTTCACACTCTTGACGGCTCACTGTCCTCTGTCTTAGTTATCGTGGTATTTCAGTGCTGAACACATGACACTTGGTGCCTCACCAGAAGACTATACGCTTGTTAGAGGTCTGCTTATTGCGTGCATTTAGCATTTGCACGTTACCATTAAGGAGATCGTTTAACATGGTGGAGTTGTAGGGGGCTGGACTTGATTAAAGCAAGTACTCCTAGCTTTGTTTCTAATAGTTCCTTTTGTTGAATAGATTCCAGATAGTCTTCCTTCCATTAAGACATACTTTTTTAAACTGTTAGCAGTGAACAGAAAGTGCTGATATCTTAAGATCTTAGCTTTTAATGTATGCACTGAAATGTATTTGCCTAACTGAGTCAGTTCTTCTAAAGATAAGCAAGTTGAAGAGTAGGCTGTGAATACAGGTGAAGTATGCATGCTGTAACTGAACTCCATCCCTCCTGCTTCCTCTCTCTTAAGTAGTGCTGCCAATGACATTTTGAGTCGAGTCTTTAAAAGATGCTACCCTGTAGCTGTGCTGCTCTTGTTTAAACCCTCTTTGGGTTCCCTTGCTGCAATTTTTTTACAGTTTTTCTGTTAAGCATATTGTAGTCGTCTTCTCTTGTTGCTAGGAAAAATATGATAAAGGCTGTCAGATCTATTGCAAATATAACATTAATTTAAACTTTTGGGTTTTTAGACTCATTGCCAGACAGCTTGCTAAAATCCATACTATTCATGCACACAATGGATGGATCCCTAAATCTAATCTATGGCTGAAGATGGGGAAATACTTCTCTCTCATACCCACAGAATTTACAGATGAGGAAGTAAATAAAAGGTAAGTATTTCATTATGTGCTTTCCAGATTTCCCATTCTTTTTGGTTGAGGGGTAGAAGAATGTTTAAAAAAAAATAGGTTTAGGTACCACATAATGTTGAAGTTCATAAAATTTTGAGTTTTGTCATAAGCTTGTATACTGAAATAGCTATATAAACGTCACATGTGATAGGGAGAGACTTTTAATTCATTTGGTATATTGTGCGTGTATTTAAGAACTATGTACAGTTCTTACTTGGTCACTTTATGAATGATGGTAGTTTTCTTCACCCTTTTTAAGGAACCAAAGTCAAGTGAAGTACTTCTTCAGGTAACTGCATCTAAAGAGCTTTCCAGGAGATCCGTCAGTCTCCCAAACTGAGACTGTGTTCTGGGGTGAATAGTGAAAGCCTGTTTCCTGGGGTTGCAGGAGTACTACTGCTTGTTCTTTCTGACCTGTACCTCTTCGCTGTCCTCTATTTGTTCAGTTTATAAATTAGTCCAAAATAGGGTGGTGTAAAAGTAAAGTCAATCAAAGGCTGTTTTGTGTGATCGGATGAGCTCCCAAAGGTGTTTTCTAGAGGACGAAAAGGTATCTGTGCAGTCATTCTAGACTTGTGCTATCATGGAGTTTCATCTGAGTTTAAAGGTTTAATTACATTTTGTGTTTAGCATCCCAGTATAACTTTGGACTTGTAAATCAAACTTTCTTTTCTTAGGAGCTTAACAAATTAAGAAAATATTTTTGAAGGGTTCTAGCATCAGTCGCTCGAAGATTGGGGTGAGAGGAAGGCAAAACTAGGAGCAATGTTTTACATTTATGTTAACCTAAATAAAATTTCTATGATGTAATCTGAAGCTCGAGTTGAAGACAATGCTTCTTGGGAATTCTATGATTGGAGATCAAACTTTTAAGCTAAGTGTAATTTGGAAGTGTTTGTACAATATCATCAAACTTCATATCACTCACAAAGCAAATTACAGCTTAAAAACATTCTTCACAGAACTTCTTTGAAATCACGGATGCCAACTACACTTCTTGCTGTGTGGTAATTAAAGAATGATCTGGCAAAGTTGTTTGAATTTTTTTCTTCTACAACATAACATTAGGAAAACTGAGAAAATTTGAGTAGTTAATTGAAAGTCTAAAAGAAAATGCCCACTCAAGCATATTTATTGTGACTAGAAAATTAATGCTAATTTCCTCTGTTACAGATACATGTAGTACTGGTATTCTACCCGAAGGAAGTAATTTAATGTGAGCAAAAATGGAATTAAATATATGCTATATAATACTTTTAATCTTTACTCCTTTAAAAAACATGCGTCATTGTGTTCCTGATTTTTGGACTACTGTCACTTTTAGAGCACAGACAATCATTAGAGAATGGGTTTTGGGGAGGACAGAGGGAAATAATTGTTGTAATTTGACTGCTGTAGTGGTGCCAGGGGGAAGAGCCCTCTAGTTTGGGAGAAGGTCTATTGATTTATTTGGAATAAAGATATAGAGGAAGATAATTTATTTCATCACAAATGCTCGGTATCGAACATACAGTACTAAATATTAACACTCAAACTTCTTATACCTGAAAAGGTTTTTAAGTGACATTCCAAGTCCTCAAGTTCTTCAAGAAGAGATGGCCTGGATGAAGGAAAGACTGTCAAATTTAGGATCACCAGTGGTACTCTGTCACAATGACCTGTTGTGTAAGAATATTATTTACAACAAGAAACGAGGTAGGTGTTGAATTAACAGTAAGTAGTGGCTTAGTTTGTTTATCCTGTAATTGCATTTGCTACACAAGTAGTGTCATTTTACTGACTTTAACAAGTGAACTCAATTTGAGCTTTTGATACCCAATGAAGTGATGATAATATCTGTGCATATTAACTTCCTTAATTAGCTAATTCTCATCTATATGTCATTGTACAGAGGAAGAATGTTGGTGTTCCTTGCTTTACTTTATGAATTTCAAATCGTGTAATTGTTTGTTAATTCTATTCTAGTCATATAAAGCTTTTTCAGGGGGGGAAAAAATCTTATAGAAAATAACCTGAAGACGTTATCTCCTGTAACATGTGTATTGTTCTGGTTTATGATTGTGGGAAGACACCTTCATAACAAAGTATGTTAGTGATACTTAATACTATATTCTGTAAGTCAATTTATTTCCTGCATGAGGTACATAGGCATCTTAAGATTTCTATTGTAAATAAATACTTTATTTAAACAGTTGTAGGCACTACACATCATAGCAAAGGTGAAATACAATTTTGTTTTTATTATAATTAATTTAACTCATAATTCATGTTATTAAAGAATGCCTTAGCTAAAATCTAGTGAGCTTCAGCATAAACTCACGGTTTCTTTTGTTGCTGGATTCTAGTGGTTTGAGGTTCGGTTACTAAATCAGTTAAACAGGATATTAAAACAGACAAAAAAGTCAAACTTGTGACACTAAAATGGCCGTGGTGCAGTAAAAATGCACAACTCTCCTCCCATTTCAAATGTCTGAGCTCAGCTGAGCACAACAAATTCATTAGATCAAGATTTTCCTTTGAAGGGAGGATGGCATGTTCCTTCTAGTAGCTTCATATTTGTGACAATTTGATTATAAGACTGTTGATATCTAAGCCAGAAGTGTGTGAAGTAAATGGCTGTGAATGGAACTGAAGTATTATCAGTTGTCATTGGTCTTTGACATTTGACACTTATATACCTTAA
Organism: Chroicocephalus ridibundus; assembly: GCF_963924245.1. NCBI lineage: Eukaryota > Metazoa > Chordata > Aves > Charadriiformes > Laridae > Chroicocephalus > Chroicocephalus ridibundus. The sequence continues at coordinate 147,336,169 of NC_086284.1, forward strand.
TTTCTAAATAAAAACTAAGAAAAACATGCTGGAATTGGTTCTAGTATAAAGACTGTCTATGTATGCACAACCAGTTTCAGCATCAAATATGCACCGAATGCATGCGAATTTAGAAAATAGTCTTTTGGTGGTTTGTATACAAATTTCCCTCCGAGTAATACTATTTTGAAGGGAATTGCTCGTACTTTTAGTTCTATAGGTACATATGTATATACACACAATGCCATTAACAGCAGTTTCATATTCTAAGAATTTAGTTTGAAACTTCGGTGGTTTTACCTAATTTCAATGGTAGATTATAGAGCTCTGCTTAAAAAGAGGAGGGGGGGAAGGACGGAAGGTATGCAAAAAAAAAAATCAGCCTGTGGTCTTACACACACTGGAGTTGTGATACTGTGGTACCAAAAATAAATCTATTCTTATTGTGTGGGTTTTATCAGTGTTGAAACTACCTTGAGTTTCAGCATTCCATAATGGACCCACTGAGGTAAAAAGAATTTTTATAGTCACTTTTCATAGTAGAACCATCCTGCAAAAAAAAAATAATCAGAGGAATTCCTTTAAAAGGCTCACTATCACAGTCAGTAGGCTTGAAGTTCCTACTTTTAAAACAAATGCTATATGCTTTTCTTTCTGTAAACAGAATGGAGGAAAAAACAATGTCAGCAGTGCATCACTTGCAAGCAATCCTACAGTAACGAGTGTGTGAGTGCTTAGTGTTTGGGGACAGGGCGGGGAAGAGGGAGACACAAAGCACTTTGGTTTCAAACTAGCTGTAAACATCTGGGGGGGGGGAAGACTTGGAAATATGAAATACATTTATTAAATTTACATTTGAATGTTGCACAGGTGCTGTGTTTGTAAAACTGCAATCTGGGTACAACAGGTACCACTTTCATAGTAACCAAACCTCAATGCCATCTGTAGAATATTTGTCTGTTTGAAAGCTGTTTCTTACAGTGTACTTTTTACAGACCAAAAAATATCAATCTGTCTGTTAGTACAACCTTAAAATGAGGACCATGATTTTAGAAGTGGAAGCTCAGCTTTTAACTGTAAATAAAACATGTATTGCTGGAATTCTCTTTAGCAGAGCAAAAGCTTTTATTGGTATGCAGATAATTTTGCAAATAGAATCTTTAAAGACGTACTTCATTAGGAATGACATCGAACTGTATGAAGGTAGTTAACAACAGCTTTGATGCTGTACTCTTACTAAATTTACCCTTTCATGTAGAAAGAGTCCTGTGTATCAAAAAGACCTTGGGTCACCCTAAGGTGGAACTGAAGAGAGAGACTCGGTCTTCCAGATTAACTGCTATTTTTTTTTTCCCTCTCACCAGTAAAGGTTGAGTGAAGCTGGTAGCGTTTATCTGGCTTTTCAGAAGCTGACACCAACAAAATAACTCATTTATTCATTTTAGCAACACTGTATTTACTTTGTGAATGCTTAATTTGCACACTTGCTAGGCACAGGGTGGGTGCATCTAGGTGTGTGTTAAGCTGTAGAGTATCAACAGATACTAGGACTCCTGTCCAGTGCAGTTAGAATGACTCTGGCTGTCCCAGTGCTTTGCTTTAGACTTGCCCTCTGCATTAAATCCATGTTAAATTTTCAGACTTGAAAGAAAAATCATAGCTGTGCCACGTACTGCTTTTAAGAAGAATCAGTCTCATGTCCTTAAATTTTATTTGTGAGACTGGAATAACATGTTGAGTGTTAGCTTCGTTTAATGGAGTGTCGCTCATCTTATTTGAATTTGTTCATGCTGTGACTGAGAGAACTGTGCCTCTTGCTGTTTTGTTAATGTCCGTTTGTAGTCACTCAGGATATGAAAATTTGCAAGTGTTACTTTACATAACTTACAATTATCAATGTGAACTACTCTTTAAAGGATATAACTCAAAGCTTCACATTGCTCTTAATTACAGTTTGGGCATCAAGATAGTCAAAATATGCTTGATGCCTGGTACTGCTTATTTATAGACTTTGTTCTAACGCTCTTGAAGTTTGGTGCTCGTTTTTTTTTTTTTTTTCCCCGATGTGACCTGGGAGTTTCTAAAAATACCTTATGTTTTTAAGAGTATTCAAATACTTGCTATTCAGTAAGACCAAGTATCAGTATTCTTTTTTCTATATCTGTATGTGCTCTTTTTGAATGTATTAAAATCACCTGCCAGGAAGTGTGTAGGTAGATGGCTAGTTTTGTTTTGTTTATTCCCTCTGCCTACCCAATGTTTTCTATGATCTTTGGTAGGAGTCTGTGGGTGCTCAGTGCTTCTGAAGACTGAGGTATGTTTAAGGCTTCTGGTTTTGATCTAAAAACCGTTTTGTTTTTTTTTAATTTTTTGGCAAAGGTATATTGGGTATTTATAGCTAAAATTATTCGTTGGGTACATGACCCATTTGTGAATTTTCAAGTATGTTCATAGCATAGACAATTGTCTTTTACTGAAGCTGTCTTCTAGGGCCTGAGTGGCTCACCCGATGAGCAGCATGGGACGGAACTCAGGATACATCATTCTGCTGTGGTAACTTCAGCTAGGACTTGCACATTGGAAGTGCTTACCTTATTAAAACATTAAAAGTGAAGAGCAGCTAGAAACAGAAGTGTCATTACCCTCCTACCTTTCGGTTCCCTGAGGAGATCTAACAGATGTCCTCTTGACTACTGCTTGGATCTATTTAAAAATTTAATTTCTGGTGTATGTAACACAACATGTATTCCATTTTGTGTCTTTTATGTAGTTTTCATAAATTACATTGCATGTTCTCTACGCTAGTAGACACCTTGATGAAAGGAGTGTGTTTCAACTTGAAATGTTCAATACTCTTGATGTCTCTACTCCCATTGATAACAGTACCTTCTCCAGAGAGATGATAGAGATTAGTTTTAAATCACGTCTCACATCAATAAAATACAAATGCGCTTAGACAAGTGTCTTTTGTTGGTCTGCCTGCTCCCAGTGAAATCAGTGGGATGTCCAAATTCTCTGTACTTATTAAAAACCTCAAAATAAAAGCTATCTGCTTTGACTACTATTGTAAGCCGTATCTTTTAAAAGTGGCTTTCCTTTATGAACTGCAGTAAATCTTAAAAGTAACTTATAGTACTGTGGATATTTAAACAATTAATGCAAAGTCTCTTCTGCTCCTAAAGCAAGGTAGCCGAGACATGTATGCATTTATGAAGTAGCAAGCTTGCAGTTTTTGCTTTCTTTCAGTTTCACGGAAAGAACTGAGCATCTCAAAGGTCCTTTCCAACCATGAAGATTCTATGATCTTTATTTTGGACCTTTCATGAAAAATTAAATTTACGGTTGAGTTCCACAGTGGCATAAGTCTGAAAGAGATCAGTAAAAATGCAGGACTTTTTAACTTCAAACTTTTGTCTTACTGAATGTGAGTTTGCCGTATTTTATTCACCTGCTACGGATTAGGTATGCCATTGTTGCTGCCTTGTGGTGGCATGCACTGTGCTACTTGTGCACTGACTGGAGGTTTATCACATCACTTATTCACATGCATCTCACCATAGCAGAGTGCCTGGTAACAGCCTCATTTGTATCCTGTTAGATTCAATTTCTTATTGTACCTAATATTTTTTTTATATCTGGAAGTAAGTTTTAAATGTTAGCTGTACTTTAAAATACTTAATAGCACATAGGTATACTCAAGATGACATTTGAATGTGAAAGAAATTTAAAGTATTTCTTATGTTGATATTTGCAAAGTAGACTTTTAACTGATATGTTTGTATTTTACCTGGTGGAACAAGGAAAACTGTCTGAATACAAGCAATATCTAATGTTTGGGGGTGTGTATAGGGGGGCAAGTTCAGGAGGTCAGTTGTGTAACAGAATATTAACCAGGGTTGGGCTGTGTATTTTGACTGGCTTGTAACTTAGAGGTATTTCTTTTAAAAAGTAGTACTACAGAACCAGTGGGAAATGCAAGCGTATACAAGTATGAATCTTGACTGAATCTGCCAGTCAAGCAGTGGCAGAAACTAATCTGTGACAATATTATAAGATCTTGGTTGCAGCTGCTGTAAAATTTCTTGTCCCTTCAGAGTTCTAGAGAACCTCAATTTTCCGTTGCCAACAAGATTTTCCTGGGAGGAGCTTGCTACTCTGCAGGCCATTTTCATGTTGGTTTGTCAGAGCCTAAAAGGTTTAACCTCATAACCTTGGTAAGCAATCCCCTCTTTCTGTGGAAGTAAGGGTAAACTCTGACTTGGAGGATTGTGATGAAGTGATTTTGTTTGTGTCGTGGAGTTTAACTTCCACTATAAGTGCTTAGACAAGAAGATTTATCCATCTGGAAAACATTAATGTGTTAGTATTTCAAATGTGGTAAATGTGAACTGCATAGATACAAGGAACGCTTCTGACAAAGTTGTTCTGTGGTAACTTGTTGTATTTGATATGTGCAATATCTATTCCTAAATCTCGAGGCAGTGTATCAGACACTTAAAATCCTTAGTCTAGGAAACGCATAACGTACTTAACATTATTCTTGATTTACTTTTTTTTTGACCTGAAGTTCTGATAGTTAGCTCTAGTATCTGTAAGATATTTTAAGTCATGCTAAGAAGATTGTTCATTGTGATAGAAGGAATATGTTTTTATTGAGTAAATCTGCAGTTACCCATGGAAAGAATGGGTGTAGAAAGGGAGAAGAGTCCAACTGTGAAAACTACCCATTTCAGCATAGCAGTAGGAAATGTAAGGTTGTAGATTTTAATGTTCTAGTGCAAACAGCTCTTAAGTTAACCCATTGCTTCCTTTTGTGATATTTTTAGTAATTTTGCAGGTTTCCTTTAAAATACAAGTGCTCTAGTTTTACCTAATCTATCTTCTTAACATCTTGACTGTTTGATATAGCGTAGACATTCTTGAGCAGGTTCAATGCTGTTTTACACAATGCTTCACAATGGAGTGAAGCATCTTCCCCAGCTTCACTATAGGTAAATGTAATTTTAAAACATCTGGGGCTGTCTGCTGCTTTATCAGTCCGCTTTATCAGTCCTTGTTTACATAACACTACGTAGTTTTATAATTTCAAGAATTTGAGGATTGTCTCATGGTTTCCTGAGACTAGTTTAAGCCATCTAAAAAACGCAAGAATTACAAATAGCCTTGCTTTCTAAGTGCAGCTGGAGGAAGCAGGGAATATCAACATGTTGCAATGTGTTAGTCCACTGTGGTTGCACGCTTGTGTGAGAATTAAACAGGGTTGTTCTTTCTTAAGTCGGGGAAAAATTGACTTGCTATTTGTACATAAAATTTAAATAAAGGATCCTCTACTGTATTTCTTATTTTGAAAGTAAAGGATGCCCTCATGTGGTAGAAGTTAAAATTGAAATTCTGCTATGCAGAGTTTAAAAATAGAGAACTGTAAGTTCTAAGTAATTATATAAGAGCTTTCTTGAATGTGAATGTTCAAGTAAATCTCATACCATAAAAATCACAGCCTTACCCTGGAATGTCTTGAGTGCGCACAACGGGGCACAAGTAAGATGGGTGTGTGGTTTTGTTTTGTTTTTTTCCCTTAAACTTCAAAGGATACCAAAGGATTAGGGCTGTGACTTCATTTGATACAGGCTCTGATGTAGCTGCTGTTGTGTCTCACATAGGTGATGTGCAGTTCATAGACTATGAGTACTCTGGATACAACTACCTGGCTTATGACATTGGAAATCACTTCAATGAATTTGCAGGTAAAAATTGGATTTCTGGGGTAAAGCCAAACTGCTTTTGTAAAAACTCATTCTAGCATATTGTCTTTTTCTCTATCTGTATATCTAGATACGTGTATATAGCTGTTCATCTGATGGTATAAAAATGTGTTAATGTCTCGTCTTGCAGGCCAGTTATACCCTTCCTTTGCAGCTCTGCTAACCCAGAAATGGGAACAACATGTCCTAAGTTTTGGCAGAGTTAGATAAATACAGAACTTGCAGCTTTCACAGCATCCTTGTGTGAAATGATGAAACAGAGACTCAGACCACTGAGTCATTTCAGTGAATGCTCATTCCACTTGCTCCATAAAAATAACCTTGAGTGTATGTTATACACTCAAGTGTATAACCTTGAGTTTTTTCAGAAGATGGGGCAACAGGAAAAACCTAGATAATCAGTATAGATGGAAAGTGTAATTTTGTGAATTTAGGGGTCTTAATCTACCAGTTGTTTCACAAACTGCATGTGTAAGTCTAGGTAACTTAAAAAACATTGGAGTTAATACTTGTTAATTTAAGTATTTGAAGAGCAAGTGTCGTGGTTTAACCCCAGCTGGCAACTAGGACCATGCAGCTGCTTGTTCACCTCCCCACCCTTGCCAGTGGGATGGGGAGAAGAATTGGAAAAAATAAGGAAAACTCGTAGATTGAAATAAAGACCAGACCGTTTAAGTAAAGCAAAAGCTGTACACACAAGCAAAGCAAAACAAGGAATTCATTCATTACTTCCCATCAGCAGGCAGGTGTTCAGCCGTCTCCAGGAAAGCAGGGCTCCATCATGTGTAGCAGTTACTTGGGGAAGACAAAATGCCATAACTCTGAATGTTATCCCCCTATGGAATAGCCCTTTGGTCAGTTGGGGTCAGCTGTCCCAGCTGTATCTCCTCCCAGCTCCTTGTGCGCTCCCAGGCTGCTCACTGGCAAGCTGGTATAAGAAGCAGAAAAAGGCCTTGACTGCTTAGCAACAACTAAAAGCATTAGCGTGTTGTCAATGTTATTCTCATCCTAAATCCAAAACATAGCACTACACCGCTGCTAGTAAGAAAGTTAACTTTATCCCAGGCGAAACCAGGACAGCAAGTTAAATTCTTTATAAAATATATTTGAGAGGCTTTTTGATTTTTCATCTCGGACTTCTTCTGAGAGTCTGACTACATCTTTAAGGAGCAAGTGCAGTAAGAAGACTAAACACACAGAGACTTTTTTTTTTGCCTATGGAGAGCAGTTGTGCCTCACCTCTGCTGTTTATCCATCCAGTAAAAATCTGATTTTTTTTTTTTTAAAATCTAAATTTGAGTGGATGTGACACAGGAAAGAGTTTAGTTGCTAGGCAATTGCAGTGTTTGTAAAGTAAGACTTAAAGAGAATTCCCAAATCCTCTGTGAATGATAGCTAGTGAGAGTGAACTGTAATCCAGGTTTGGGACACCTGGCAGACTCCCTATGGCCTGTGACTAAGCACCTCCAGTAAAACAGGGCAAAAACATTGTCCCTTACAAGTCCCTTTTCCTATTAAACGTGTAATATTTGATAAGTATGGGAGGGCTTTGGTTTCATAATGCAAATGCTTTTTATTGAGGCTTCTCTCTAAGCCAAACTTGTTCAGTTTCAAAATACAAGTAGAATATGTATGTGGCTGAAAGCATACAGGATAGACCTTTCGGCTATGTGGAACGCTCTCATTCATGTGTGAGAAATTCTTGCCAACGTGTAACTGATAAAATCAGGTCAAAGTAAAAACCACTGATGTTTGTCCACGTCAATTTGTGCATGTGTAGAGGGTGAGGAGGGGACAAGTAGTCCAGTAATGTGATCCTACTGGTCTTTTTAGACACCGTAAGGTTCTAATAAGTATTTTTTTTCTTTTTCTAGGAGTAAATGAGGTAGACTACAGCCTTTATCCTAACAGAAAATTACAGGAACAATGGCTGCGATCTTACCTTGAGGCCTACAAAGAATATAAAGGATTTGGCACAGAAGTCAGTGAAAAAGAAGTTGAAGTTCTATATGTCCAAGTCAATCAGTTTGCACTGGTAAATAACAAACTGTTGATTAGAATATATTAAATGTTGTAGAGAAGCCTGCTACTCTATGGAGAAATGTAATTGCCAGTGTCTGAGTGCTGTGGTATGTGAAGGAAAACTTCTTCAGCCTGTTCTATGGAAACTTTCTCTTATGTTGTGTCTTAAAAATTCTCTGTAGACTATTTCTTGTGAAAGAGGCACTGAACATGCAGAAAATGAGGTGAGCTTTTAGCAGGTATTTCTGTTGGCTGTTTATTGGTCTGTCAAGTTCCTGAGTTTGCTAGAGCTTGTGTTAGGTTTGTGTTGAATTTTTTTCTTGTAATAGTAAGAAGACAGAAGAGCAAGGTAGTATGCTTCATGAAGACCTAAAAATCGTCTGACTTTAAAAGCCTTTTTAAAGTGAGGTGATAAAATTTTGTTAAAGTAAAATTTGGATGCTTTTGGAGTTTTTGTAACTTTTTTTAAACAGGTAATTAGGTCACTCTAGAGTCTTTCAGTACTACCGTAACTCTTACGTTGCCTGCAGTGTCTTGGCAAGCGGGAAGTTGCTTTCACATTTGGTTTTGTTCACCTTAGTGGTTCAAATTGTAACAAAGAACACATAAAGTCACACAGGTAGTCTCCTGTGGTTCCCTGAAGCTTTGCATTTCTGTAGAGTGCCGGGGCTGGCTGTGTAGGTCTTCTCCACGCTCCTTCTGCATTTTGTGCATTATAAGCTGTCTCTTGTCTGTCAGGCTGTCTTACCCAGACTTTGGATGTAAAAGTTCACTCCCTAGTTCATTCCCTTTGAAAGGGTGGAGCATGTTAAATTTTTATCTTCCTTCAGAAAAATTTCACCTGGCTTTGGTGCCTTGTCCTTCAGAGGAAAAAAAACACATCAAGTGTAATTCATGGAGGTAGAATAAGTCAAATAGGTGTTGCATTGCGTTCTTGAATGCTCCAATTATGTATACTGTGAGAAGTAGTTTGGAGGTAAATGTCTTCCCCAATGTGCGCCCCTGCCCCCCCCTGAGGTTTTTATCTCTGTGTGATTTCTGAAGATACTTTACAGATTCACATTATTTTTGTTATGCTTTGCCCCACTATCTCTGATCTTGCTTTGCCTAGAGAATGTAACGGGAAATGTTACAGCAAAAGTGCCTTTTACCCAACAGCTAGATAACTTTATTTTGCTTTCTCCTGAAGAATGACATACTAAACTATTCCTGGGAGGACTAAGGCTAAGAAGCCGGTTTGGCCTTATTTAAGTCCTCTGACTAATCCAAGCACAACTCTGTTACTGTAACATCTTCAGTTTTCTGGCAAAAAGCTGATAGTTGCAGTGAGGAAATGCAGTTCATGTTCTAGGAAAATGATTATTAAACAAGCCCTTAAAAAATACTAGCTTGTTCGCTGTTATTCTTTTAAAAATATGTATTTACTGTTACTGTCAGTAACAGTTAACTTCAACTCTCAATTGAACTGTCGACTGAACAGTAACTTCAGCTGTCCCATTCATTTAGGAAAATCAGATCTGCAGTCAAGTAGGCTGGTGGTCTGTTTTAAAATATATAGCATTGTTTTGTCAGTTTTAAACTATGATCATACTAATGTTTTAAGAGGATAGAGTTCTGTTTAGAGAACAGCTCGAGACCTGCCTATAGACCACACATGAAGCACAAATACTGCCAAACACTTGTGTCAGTCAATGTGGGAAGCTTTGTTAAGAGCAAATACGAACTCAAGTTAATGGATGCTGGTGTAAAATACCAAACTGCTCACTGTCAGGTGAAGCTCTCTAAACTAGAGGTACAAGAAAAATGCACATGTACATATAGTAGTTGTCATTTCAATGTATTTTCAGGAGTGTGTGCACACATGTGTCTTCTACACTTCTGGTAAAGTGTTACATGCAAGCTTCAGGAAGCCATTTAGGTAATTACTGTAAGCAGTTATTTACCAAACAGAAGTATGAAGTATATCGCTTGTAACCTGGGTGGTCCAGAAATGTCGTCCACAGGGAGACTATCAAGTTCATATGTTTGTTCTTTTGAAGTATGCTAACAATCGTATCATAATGTAATCCGTAGTTTGAATCTGACTACTTATCTGGACTCATAATGGAAGTAAGTTTGGAACAGATGAGAAATTTGTGTAAATGCTGATGAGTTAGAGGTTGTCTTGTGTATCTACAGATCATATCTCTTTGTCCAAGTCAGTAGTGAAAGTGAGCTGTAGTTATAATTGCTCTAAGGGTTGTAATATAAAAGATTAAAAAGGAATTTCATATTTACACTAGAGTTGAATGCATGTAGAATAATATATATTTAATTAGTAACAGTGGAAATAGTCACATTTCTGTGCATTTTTTTTTTAATGTGGTGTATCTTGTTTTACAATAGTCTATTCAATAGATGCCCTATTTCATAAATGCAATGTTATTTTTTTAAAAAGCGCCATGTGTAGAGTCAGGAGGCCAATGTATTTACTCCTCCGATTGCCAGTAATTAATTCTATTATTAATAGAATATAATATTATCAAATATATATCAAATATAGAATATATATTATCAAATAACTTTACAAAAAGATTGAAGTTTGAGAGTTTTCTTGTAGATAACTCTTTGTCTCAATGTGAGAATATGTTTATACATTGGATAATGTTAACCTTTTGCTAATAACTTTTTTTTCTTTCAGGCTTCCCACTTCTTTTGGGGATTGTGGGCTCTAATTCAAGCCAAATATTCCACCATTGACTTTGATTTTCTAGGGTAAGTTTGTTTGCTACATATAATCGTAGAATGCTTGAGGCTGGAAAGGAACCTGTGGGGCCATCTGGTCCCACACCCCAGCTATCAGAAAATCTGAGGTCTGAGCAACAGACCTGATTTATTTGATCATACTAGAACTCTTAATTTTTAAGAGAAAACAAGATGATAAAAGCTATCTGTCTGCTTTTTGTTGCTGAAAGTTCCCTAAATTAGTATGTACCCCAGGGCTAAAAAACATGGTATAACAAGGCAAGAAACATAACTAGAGGAGTAAATGTTTTGGGGCATTGAGTGTGGTGGGGTGTTTTTGTGGTTTTTGTTGTTTGTTTTTTGTTTGTTTGTTTTGTGGGAGAGACAGAGACATAAAAGCCAAGTTGGTCAGTGTGGTGTGCTACCTGTCAGACAGAAGACCTGTGTTTCCAGCTGTGCAAGAGTCAGGAAATGGGGCTCTTGCACAAAAGAGCTTGTTTACTTTTTATTGCATGGAGTGTTGATCTTGGAAATTTCTAATCTTTTTTTTTTTTTTAAAGAGTCTTTGTAATGCCAATGAATGTTAAGTTCTGTTTCCTGAGATGCTGGCCAATAGTGTGTTTCAGGTAGATGTGTGTCTTTGGCATTTTTTTTTTTTAATGGTCTTTCATAACAACAAGCAGGGGAACTAATTTCTCAACTGGGGACTTGGCAAGGTGATAAAATTAATCATTTTGCTTGGGAAAAGATAACACTTTAGAATTTTTTGCTCTGACTAAGCCAGTTTACTGGGCTTAGTTGTGTCATTTTGTACATGAGACAAATGTGAATTTCTTCATGTGACTATTGTCAAGTAAAAGTACTTGTTAGTAACCGCTAGATGGCACAAAAAGACAAGTTAAAGCACAGGTTGTAGAACCCAAAACCACATCAGTTTTGAATGAAGTGTCGTTCTTGCAATGGTCAAGATCAGATTTCTTTGGAATTGTATTGTTGATTGTTGGATAGTCTGTTAAGAGCTATTAAACACAAAAACACCACCTTTGATAATCCCAGAACAGCATCTGTTTTGCAAACTGTAGTGTGTGGGGTTGAGGAAGTACCATGATATGGTGGCTCTGTTCTTAATTTCTTCCTTTGGCAGCTGGTAATGGTCAATGCTGGAAACAGGGTACTGGGGTAGGTGGACTTTTGACTAGTTCTACCTAGCACGACTGTCTTTATGTAAGGAGTTATCTGCTCTTAACTTCAAATCTCTCTCTCTCTCTCTCTCTCTCTCTCTCTCTCTCCCTTCGAATAGGTATGCAATTGTTCGGTTTAACCAGTATTTCAAAATGAAGCTGGAGGTCATGACACTAACTCTTCCTGAGTAATGAAGAGGAAGAAACTTTACCAAGTGGATAGACAACCCCTGAATCTTTTCTGAGAACAGATACTGGAAAAAAGCTAAACATTTGTTGAAGTTCTGTAATGCTCACTTGGTGGTTCTTGCTTTATAAATAATGCCTCTAAACAGTCCTTCAATGTTAAATTTAATATGAAGAGCATACGTACTGCTGTTGATATAAAACGGATTAGAAACTTGCTAAATCTATAAAAAGTTGTAGAAATGGCAATTTAATCCTTCTTTGTAATTTAACATATGTTGTATGTGAATTATTTATTATAAGTTTAACATGATTCCATTGCTGCTTTCATCAGTTTTTGTAAAAGTTGGGTGCAGACAGTGAAGTTGTTCCAAAGGATTTGTTTAACAACTTATTTTATTGAAGTTGCATTAACTTATATTAAAGAAAACATGGTCAGAGAATATTTTAGATGTATACAAGCAAAATATGAGTGATAATAGACTCGTGGGATCACTAGTGTGCTGTAACTAGGGAAAAAGATTAGGATGATCTTTATGTTTCCCCCTCTTTCTTTTTAAAAAGAAAAAGGTAGCTTTCTATATGATGGTACTTTTATTTTGTATGAGAATCAACCAACTTGCTGAAATGATAAATAACGCTTTGATTTTTCCTTCTTGATGCGTTAAGCTGTAGAAATGTGAGAGTTCTGTGGACACCAGATTCTTTGAGGATACGTACCATCATAGTGTTAGATGGACAGTGCACCATCTCTAACTTCTGTGGGAAAGCTGTTTGTTTATTTAGTGTACTTTTAAAGCAAAAGACCACTATTCCAAGTCTCTATTCCTTTTTGAAACTTGATTCTAAATTTGAACACTATTCTGTTCTCTGTATTTGATGTGCTTCAGCAGTATCTAGCAGACTGGACTATTGAACTGAAGATTAGTGAACAGAGATCCTGTTGCACTGGGGAGCAAGACACTTAGGTTTACAGTTCATGTATTGTTGACATCTTTCTGCTTTGTCATCTTCTAGCCTTGGATTATAGTCTTAAATGCTTGGTCCTGTAGTTGCGAATTCTGGTATGTCTCTTATCTTGGTTTGGTTTTGTTTTTGTTTTTTTTTTTTTTTTCTGCTGCAGCAAATTACTTTTCAAAGTCTCCGGTTTGAAGGATAACATGGGAGAAGTGTATGACTTGAACAACGGGGCTTTGATCATCACACACATTTTCTTGTTTCTTAAGGCTATTATACCAAGAATGGTCTGGATTACAAAATGTGAATTGAAAAGAAAATGTTTACTTAACAAAACAATGTATGGAGTGGAAAAGAGGCTTTAAAATCTGAAAGGGGGTGAGGGGGGCAGGAGGGGAAGAAACCCACAACAGAAAAATAAAACCCAACAATGCAGTGTGGAGTTGGGCAGGCACGTACTCAACTCTCATTATACTCTGAAAAACTTTGCACTTTGGTCACATAAGTGCCCACGTGTACAAAGTCTGTGTGTGTGCATATACACGTGCAAACACAAACTTATCTGAAGAGTAAATATTATGGGGAGTCTGTTGTACGGACTCCAGCAAAGATATTTATTCAAAATCGCTTTATGGCACACTGTTGTGTGTGTATGTGTATATATGCACACACATATATACATACGTGCTTTACAAAAGCTTGGATTGATTCAGGACAAAGAAAACTGATGTGAATGAAAAATTTTCACCTTAAAAGACCATTTTGAATGGCATTCTGTTATTTTACAAAAGCAAAGTTTGGGATTTTTTTCCTCTTAACTTCTTTATATTAATCTCTGAGTGTTTCTCTGTTACCCCCCTCCCCCCGTCAGTACTTTAGAAGTCCTAATACAAATGGGAGAACTGGGATTTTTTTTGTAACTTGAAATTAGGTAACCATTTTCCACTAGCGTTTGTTAGCCGGAAGCTACTATACTGGACAAATTTTCTTGGTAGTTAAATAGAAACAAATAGCGAAAATAGACATTTGTATTTCTGTTTTCCTTCGTAGCAGTTTTAAAGGATGTTGCTAGAGCTCATGCAAGCACTGAAGACTTTAATTTTCTGTACTTTCTCCCTATTGATTTTATTGACATATGTTGCATAATACCCTGCTGTCTTGGTAGTCCCTTTAAGTTCAGTAAGATCTGCTCAGAAGTAAGATTGATAAAGATTTTTTTGAACTCTTATTACTGTTTTCTTCAAGTGATGGCTTTATTTCTGGCAGTGTTGCTTTGTATTTGTGAAATATTTGAAAAAGGTTGTGAAGTTCACTTGGTCTTAAGAAATCCAACACTTGACAGATCCTGACTTTCCCAACAGTTGGCAAAACACATTCCCTTTTCAGGTACCAGTACTATTTAAGTTTGGAGTTAGTGTAATTTTTTTCGGTAGTATTTTTGTTTTTATAGCTCAAGTAGCAATAACTGTAGGAGTGGAAGCTTGCTTCTGCAGAACCAAAGCTCTTCATGAGTGCAGCTCAATCTCATTCTTGTGGAGCGAAGCTCCACTGAATCCCATAAAAGCACTTTGAAGCAGATAGTAAATACTGCAAGCTTTTCCTGAGCCACTTCGAAGAAGCACAAGGATTATCACAGGTTACAGTGGTTGACTTTGCAGTACTGGTAGAGGCTTTCATTTTGCATGTCGAAATCCATTTTACACACTTAAATGCTGCTTTGCATCAGCTTTCATTACAAGACAAGCGCAGATTAAAACAATTCCTGATAAATTCTGAGGAAATACTTAAAACTTTTTTCTGAAATGAAACGCCAGTTACCATGGGCCTTGTTCCACATCCGTTTGAGCCAGTAGCACTCGGATATTCTCACTCGCTAAGGAGTATCTACAGGTGTGTTAAGTTTGAAGCAGTAGTTTGCAATAGCATTGCAGATGATAAGGTAGCTTGAAACTGTGAATACAGGACATTCTGAATGTAAATCAGGTACTAGAGCACCAAACTGGAGAACGTGTACTCATTTCAATTAATTCATCTCAGTCTCTTTAGTAGCAATGTTAAGATATTTAAAGGAGGACAAAAAGATGACTGAGCTCTAGAAACATCCTGTAGTAGTTTTGACTGTGACTTGCCAAGAAGATATTCTGTTGCCTTTATGTTAAGCTAAGGGCATGAATGCCAAAATTAATAATTCTTACTGTAGTTAAACATATATTGTAAATATAACAAGGATTATTAGTAACGGCATTCTTGCATAAATAGCATCAAGTCAATAGACCATAGTGGCCTGGTTGCTTTTGTAAAGCAGAACAGTGTGAATTTTTTTCTTCTCATTTCTGCAGTCAGATCTGGCTAATCCATGCCTAATTTCTTAAGTCATCTAAGCATTAAAGATTTCTGAACGATAACTAGTCTTTTATCACATGATTTCAGCTCTCTTCATTTACACGTCTTCATTTACATTTTAAAAATACTTACAAATTTGCATTAACCAGGTCTGACTGTGTATGTATATACAACAGTGTAAATAACCATTTGTAAATTAGTGTGAATTGTACTGTATCTTGCATTTATGGACTTGTGTATTGCATTGTATTCTCTCCTATTTTGTAGAAATTTTGATGTAAAGAAAAAAACTAACTCTGTGTGCAGACTTCTTTTGTTAACTTGACCTGTAACAGAGCATAATAGTTTTATGTTAAGGTATCCATTTATAGCCTTGGGCATCCAGTGTCTTTTTTTTTTTTTTTCCCATTAGCTTTTTTGACATCTTGCTCTTGGGAATGATTCTGGGAATAAAGGAATTTATACAGTACTAAGGTGAAGAGAAAGTCTATTCTAATAATAGGGCAAACTATGTGTCAGAGGTACATGTAGTACCTGTGGTATAGGGAAGGCTGTTAAAATTGGTTACTTAAACTTCCAAAAATTTCCTATACGTTCTTGGATGCTGGTGACTTCTAAACATAAGCACGTTGAATTGAAGTACTCTTAAAAGTGTGCGCTTCTGTGGTGACAGCAATTGAGTTAGTTGTGGTAGAAGTCCCCCAGCTTAAATGTTTTTGGTGGATATAACCTTATGATAGGATTAGTTGCTGACTTGTAAATGCTTTTAATAAATGCCCAAATCACTAAAATAGTTCTGCCAGTCATTTTCCTCAACACTAGAGCTATTGGTAGCCCCTTTAGACTATTTGAAACGTACCTGAGGTATTTACCCCGTGTGCCGTTCCCTTCCCTTCCTCTCTGTGCCCACAGCCCTACTTCATTAGGGGAAACAAGCATATAAAAAGCTTCCTTTCCATACTTTAATCCTCACTATTTCCTTTCTGACTAAAATGGTGTTTTATTTTGTCAGTACGTGACTTCTCATCGGAATTTTTGTGTCTGGGAAGTCCCTTTCTGAAGAGGCCTTTAATCTTGGAAGCGTAGGCATAACGAAGCATAGTTCTCCCCAATTGCCTGACTATATTTCATTACTGTTGCTTTTCACTCTCTGTTTTGAGCTCCGTAGTGTCCTTGAGGCTGTCAGTTTATTCTCGTCACTGCTGCGTTTAATAACTCTGCTGGAAAATATTGGTGTGCAAATCTCATTGTCCATCTGACAAATTGATTTTGATGCAGTTTGTACACCCTGGCAGCTTTACCTGCAGCGGACAAAAGGTACACACGCTTATCAGTGTTGCTACTTTAAGTTACTAGGGTCCTGGGAAGTGAGTTTATCAAAGAAATATTGGTCAAGAGGAGGGATGGGCTCAGTAAATATAGGTAAAAGGAAGTAGTTCACACAAACTCAAGCTTTTTAATCTAGCGAGGTATTGGATGCGCTTATTTACTTGTATGGTTTAAGGACAAGAGCAAATTGTAAAGGGGAAAGTTGGTTTCAAAATGGCATTCAGATTTCTTTTGAAGTCTTTGGTAGCTAACAAAAGCTTATAAAATATTATTTTGTTACTCCCACCAAAAGAAATCTTAAACCAAATTTGAGTAACTTTCTAATTAAAGAAGACTCTGTTCTGTAGCCCAGTGGAATATAATCTCTTTCTTGGCGTAGTCCTTCCTCTAGCATGTAGAGGAGGTTGACCGCGTCTGTCAGCGTTTGAGGTGGCTGCCTATTCTTCATTTGTGTTAAGATTTTTTTTTTTGTATTGTTTACTGTGTTCTTGGATGCCTTCGAAGGCGTGCTAGATTACTAAACTACTGGAATTAGCTACTGTCTCTTATCATCTCTTTCACACCAGGCAGGCTGTAATTGTAGAAGAACAGAAAGCATTTGATCAAACCTTCAAGTAACGCAAGGCTGACGAGTCCTGCAGCTCATTCTTTTCTCCCCTTTTTATTGCTGTGGGCTGCAAGCTGGTTGTTTTCAGGAGTTGGGAAAGATACAAAAAGCCACGACCTTTGGTCTTGTGCAAGGTAGGTGTTCCGTTAGCCGACCGCGCAACTTCTAAGAAAGGGGCTCTCAGCAGTGAGAAACCATGCAAATCCAGATGGGACATCTCAGGAGAAACCAAACTTTATGGCTTGTAGACCTCTGGGGGTGGAAAGGGAAACGCGCGAAATGTGTGCACGTGCCAGTTGTATGGAGATGCTCCATCTATGTGATGTGGTGAGACTGGAAAAAGCATTGCCTGATTTTTTTTTTATTTTTATTTTTTTTTCCCCTTAAGTGACTTTTCCAATTGGTCTGATCTGCAGAGATTTAAGTTCTTGTGGTTGGGAAACCAGTCAGCTTGGGGAGGAGAGGGAAGAAGTCCAGAAGATTATTAAAGAATTAAAAATTTGGAAAAGATTATTAAAAAGAACACCTAGGCAGTTGATTAACTTGCAACACTTCGGTGTGTGTTGGGCTTTTCTATGTATTTAATAGCATAGGTGGTGTTCTGCAGCAGATTCTTTAATAAAGGGTTTTTTTTAATTATTGTGAAATGTCAGAAAACTGACTGGAATGGGCCTGAAGCCCATTATGCTCTTAGCCAGGCTTCACCAGGTGACCAAACTTCTGGTTCAAGGTTTTGTGTTAGGTGTTTCTGTAGCCACCTAGAATTGTTGAGCTGCTGTCTCAGATGTCCCTGTGGTGTGGAACTGTGGAACTCTAATTCATGGAGTTCCCAAATATGTTTGAGTTGATGCTTGTAGAGAGATGACAGAGAGAGAACCTGGTGGAAATGAAAAGTTGTGTGAACATTTAGAAAGCAACCATGCTACTTGAAGTCTTAACGAACTTTGAAAATAAACGCTGAAATAACTTCAGGTACTGCACCAGCCTATTTTTATGGTATTGCAACTATGTTTTTTCTATGTTGTGTGTGGTGTGTTGGTTTTTTTTTTTTCCCCCCACATAGAGATCCATGCAAGATGAAAGAGACCATGGAAGAGAAACAAAAAACGTTGTATACAATGCCATAACATGCAGCATAAGCTGAAAAAAGGTGTATGTTTTTAAGCTTTTGGTGGTGTGTAATTCATAAGTGTTATCAAAAAATGGTAGGTGTCAAGTCTTCAGTGTGTGAAAGAATTTTTTTTTTAAATGTTCATTTTAACATTTTGTATCTCGGATGCAGTCTGTGGTAGTTAAATGCTGCTGCTTTGTACACAAGTGCTTTGAATAGTCTCAGCACCGAGAATGCATCCAACCTTTCTTTATTATGACTTAAAGTTAGATTCATTGGTTCTGTCTCAAGCCTCTTAATCTAGCTATCTAAAAGCCTTTAAACTCTTGCAGGAACAGGGCCGTAGCATATTAGGGATATATTCCGTTTTGTGTCCTTTTTTTTTTTTATTGCATATTTTCTAGTGTTCTTTTAAACACAAGTCCATTTGTCCTGTGAATAAAATAAGTTCCATTTACAAATAAGCCTTTGTCATCTTCCAGCACTGTCATACCCCCTAGAAGTCCCCATGACCCTTCTTGTATGTTGTGGAGTTTAGATGCATCATTTACCCATTGGAGTGAATTGCATTTCTTCTGAACTAAATGTTATTAAAGCTATTATAAGGCCTTCTACCACTGATTAAATGAAGTCATGTACCTTTCCGAGAGATTTATATTGTGTAAATAACTTCAAACTGCAACAATAAAGTTTGTTTCTAACTGCACCGTTAGCATATATTGTGGTGATTTTGCTTTTCCCAGGTTTGAAAGCGCTTTGGTACAGAATACTTAAGAGCTCTTAAAGGCGTTTGACTTGCGTTCAAACGCATACCTCTTCCTGGGCTTAACAACCCAGCTAAAAATAGATACTTTGAGCCAGGATTTGGCTTGCACAAAGTTAACTCTTTTAAGTTTTGCATATTAAAGAGGCTTGGCCATCGACCACTAAAATGTCACGTCTGGGAGGCAGGGGTTAGATGGAGAACGGCTGTCGGTAGGAATTACTGCCATTGGGGAACTGGAGGAAAACATGCAAAGTTTGGGCTGCTCTGAAGTTTAATTTATGCACAATAAGGGTTACGTTGACTACGTGGGACTCATTTTACAGGCTGATCCATGGCTGAAGAAAGGCTCGGGGTGCAGCGCTAGTGCCGCAACGTTAGATACTTGCTGGGGGGTTAACTGGGATGTTTTGATGTACGTCAACACAACTCTGTTTTCCTCTGTCTTGGTTGTGCACCCTAAAGAGAGTGGTTTTATCAAGGTACAGGTTTTACTTGTGCTTGAGTTACCCTGTGCAGTTGCCTGCAGTGAATTTGTTGAAGAAAACATTCCTTGGGCCAAAGTCTGCGCTCCGTTATGTACCTGCCATTCTTGCTGCTGAAAATGAGAATTTCCTGCATACACTTGATTACGTAATTTTGGTCTTGTTCGTAGAGGGCTTGGTTAAGGCTTTATCAGAGTTTGTGTATATGTAGTAAGGGACAGATAGAACAATAAAATAAAGGAAAACCTTCAAGTTCCATTGAGTGCAAAAGCAGAGTAACTGTTGGGCTATGGAAAAGCATTGACCCAGCATTGTAGGAGACTGGAGCCCCACGTGTCTTTGCTTAAGTAGGTTTTTGTATATAATAACTCCTTCTAAATTTGCAAGGCCTCCACCTTTTGACCCTGATTATTTTCTGGAAGTGTAATGGTCACAGAGTGATGCTCCGTACGCACAACCGATGCAGCCCGAGATTCTCAAACACTCCAGGCATCGCTGCCTCTCCTTGACCGAAACACGTGGCCTGTGTCCATGGGGCTTTCTGCTGCTGATGTATTACTGCCACCGAATTGGTTTTCAATTTAATAGAAGTTACCCAGGCTATGGGTACCTGGGGCTACTTGTCCCTTCCAAATTGATGCTTAGAGCCAAGAGTTGGTGTTTCTCTTGCGTCCGCTGCCAAAATCCTCGAAACTTTCCACAGAGTGAAGGTGCCACTAGCCTTTGTTCGCTGTCATAATTGCAGCCAACAGGAGATCTCCTGTGCTGATGAACTAATCCGTCTTAACGTGATATCTTTCTTTTTTTTTCCTCAGGTAAAAATCCTTCATTCACAACTTGTCCAGAAAATGCAGAGCAAGTGCTTATGAGCTAGAACTCGTCTGTGGGAAGTAACGAAGGGTTTTTTTGAGGCCACTCCAGAAAATATGGATAGGCCTGAATATGTGTTATTTGTTTTCCTCAAGATAAAAATCCAACTACCGACATAAAATAGTAGGGAAAAGAGCGGCATGTGTAGTGGACTCCAATATGTCATGTATTTATATGTCGACTATAGAAAATGTGCATTCCTAGGAGTTTCTGAGTGAATTGCACATTTACCCTTCATAACGATATAAAGCTGCTTTGTGTTATATAGGATGTCTATAGGTTTATAGGTTAATAGGTATATTAAATAGAAGGTTTTATTGCCACTAGCACTGCAGAGTTAAGTACATGGAATCTGTTTTATGCACATCCACGGGTGTGCACTGCCAACAGTCCCCTTTCAGAATTGGCACTTGCTACTGAACAGGTAGGGAAGGCTTTTGTTTTGTTTTGTTTTTTAAAGCCCTTTTTAAAAGGGTGCTTTGTTGCTGTCGTGTAGCAGCAAAAACATTTCTTTCATCAGGATCTGGCTTTGAGACAGGAGTGCGAACCTTTTGTTGCCCGCTCTTTTGGGAGCCTTCCTTGAGACTCCAGACTGAAGCGGCTAACCATGACTTGTTTCCTTCCCATTCCCTGTTAATATTCCCTACAATTAATCTGCAGTTCATCCTCGCCCTGGTCTCTTGCCGTGCTATTTAGAATAAAGACGCTTGTCTGTTTTTTAAATTTTTAGGGGCGTGAAAGGAGCAACACATAGAATTGTTCAAACGGTAGCAGTCACCTGAGAGGCCAAAGGTTGGTGTCTACTTAAAATGACTTTATGACTGACTGGGGCAAGTCAGAAGCGCGGCTCTTTATTGCAGTTGAGTTCTGTTGATACCTTTATTTTTCTGTGCCCTGGGAAACAGAGCGGGATGACAGACTCCAACACTTACCCGCAGGTGGCAATGGAGCTGCAGACTGTCTCATTGTTGAAGAAGCTTTTTCAAGACAGCTTATTTTTGTAGTACAGCATGTCATACATTGAGTTAAACAGGAAAAAGAGTATTCTTTTATCTCTCAATGAGTTGCAGCCAAGATCTGTAATTGCCTTGCTCTTAATGTTGCGTAACTGTTAGCAAGACTCAAGCCAAGCATTAATGAATTTCATCAGAACTTCATTTTTTAATGAGCATCATTAATCGTTAGTCATGCGTGCTACAACCTACACTTCTCCAAAGTGGGGGTTTGCCAATCGTGTCGCACTATAAAAACAGCAGCATATTTTCCCTAGATTTTATCAGTAAAATAACAACAAGAAAAGACCGTGGAGGGAGTGAGACCAAAAGACCTCATTTATTTGACCTTTTAAGTGCTTAAGATGCTCTCTGAAAGTTGGTCTGAAGCTCTGGGTTGTGAGTGGCTGCTGCCCCACTTTTCTCCGGGCTGTGGTAATACTGCGAGAGCTCTTGTGAGAGCTGGTGGGGAATCCCACCTACCAAACTGGAGTTGCTCCAAGCTACGAGATGGGCTCACTGGGCTGCTTCTGACTCTTGTTACAAAATTCAGTTAAGCTTTTAAGGTAGAACTTGTTTTCAGGCTTGGAAAAACATTGACTGGTGATCTACCGGCTGGTCTTTACTCCTTTGGATTGTGCAACTGGACGCGTCTAAAAGCTAGAGAAGGAGCGTCGGGTTCCTGACTGTCCGGGCACGCTTGTCCACATTTAGTGATTCCGGTAACGAGTCAGTGGTGGTGTTTTATCTGCACCAAACTGTCTTGCAGCTCGTTTGTACTCGCTCTATACAAAGTAGAGCTGACTAACTTGCAGACGTGGGTGAATTAATTTGTCAGGCAGGTGTCAGACTGGTAGAGAGAGACAAAAGCTCTTCCCTGTTGCGTGTACTAGAGATGCAGGACTGCTCGTAAGTCCGGTCCAAACGGCGCAGTCTCTCGCTGCAGATGCTGGTTACTACCAAGATTTCAGAAGCAGGTTAAAACAAACGAAGCTAATCAAGTTGGGTCTAATAATACCGCACAACAATGAAAAAGTATTTTCTGTATCTTATGCGCTAGGCCAAGAAAATGTTTTACCCTAATCTTAACCTATGTGAATACTGATGCTTGCGGTTAAAATGGAGGAGTTGCCGAAGGTGGTGGTATATAGGGGGAAGAGTAAAAGAAGGGATCTTCATTTGCAGGGATCAGAACGAAGAGTGTGCCTCTCTGATAAGAGTACGAGGAGGAGCTTGCACCATGGAGGAGAAAGGTGAGGAAAGGTTTATGGGAAAAGAGAAGGGGAAAAAAAAGAGTGATTAATGAAAAAGTATATTGACATGGGGGACAGCGGAGACATGGAATAAAGTGAGCACCCAAGATAAGGAGGAGGAGATATTGAATAGAGTGGCAAGAATAAATCAGAGGTTGCTGCAAATAATCGGTTTGCAGCTGACAGAAAAATGGAGACCTCCTTATGAAGGTGTCACCGTTAATTTACTTTTTTGTTTCTCTGGCATATATTATCAAAAGCAGTAGTGATTTTGGGTATTTTTGTTTGAATGTCTAATTGGACATCCAGCAGCGTTCAAGGCAGCTTGCTACAGCGTCCCAAAACCAGGTCTCCTTGCAAGTTCTGAGCTTCATTGAGCTTCATGTTTTGGAAGTGCATTTATTCATTAGGTGTGGGTTCATTTCAACTGCTTAGGATTCTATAGGCCAATAAGTTGAGAGGAAAAAATAGAAATGCATGCAGGAGATAATCCTCCAGTGTGAGCGCACATTTAGTCCCAGAACTACTCTTTGAATAAAACTCAGCTGCTGTGCTGTGTTGTGCTAACATGAATCTGAAGACCTGCACACCACCTTTACCTAGCCCAGCTGACTAGGCAAAAGGTTGAGAAGGAAAGAGAAAGGCAAAACGTAACCTCATAGGTCACCTGAAATAGAACAAGAATATTAGGGATAAAAGGGTTTCTCTTAATGTTTAGCTGGGTTTGGCTTGAGGTGCAGGGTAGCGTTGCAGAATTCCTCCTAGCCTATTTCCTATGGCTAAGATCAGCAAGACCTGCTGCAGTTGGCTTTATGTGTTGTGAATGAGACAGACAGAGATTTTAATAAATTGCTGGTTAATACCTATTCCGGGGGAAGCTGTGTGTGTGGCGAGAGCGCCGTAAATATTACCTCTTACTTTGTGTAACCCGGTCCTCAGCAAGGGAGGCCAGACAAAACTGGCAGGGGGAGGTGACAGAGGAATTCGGCCTATAATAAATAATATCTGGATTGCATCAATGAATTGGTGAGGCAAAGGCTACTGAGATCAATTCTTTGTGCCAAGGTTTTGTAAGCGGTGTCATTCAGTATCCTGATTTACATCTGCTTCGCTTGAGAAGCACAAATATCTACCCTAGATATTGCAGGTGGAGAATTACTTTGAGTGGCAAAAATAAGCGATATTTTAAACTTTGCCACTGAGTCATGTTATCGTTGCTATGTTATGTTTCATAATAATGCTGGACCAAATAGGGTATTACTTCAGATCTTCCTTTGGGCTGTGAACAAATATATATATTAACAGCTGTATTCGCTATCAGGAATGTGTATCTGTCTGAGCAACTGCTTCAGTTTAGTACCTTGCTCTGCTACTAACATGATTTGGGTCAACCTTGTTTTCTCTGTTTCTCTTTTCCTGCCGTATTTTGTGGATATATATTGCCAAAGTCCTAGATTTGTCCTAGAGACTGATAAACAATGGCAGGAGTCCTCTGTGTCGGAGATACAAGCAGCTACTATTGTCACAATTAAAAAAAGCAAATCCCTTTCTTTATATAGAATCCTGTATAATAAAATTAATGCAACTAATTATAGTGAACTTAATATAGCTATAAATATATTAAATACTATGAAGCTTATTAATATATAGAATAGAATATATATTCTGCATGCTACACTATTACTATGCATTACATTCTATATATTGTATAATGTGTTATGATAACAAATAATAAAGTAAATTCATTAAAAGCCATCCTACTCAAAAAGCAAAACAAAGACTTCTAAAACTGAAAAGCATGATTAGATTTTGAGAGCCGAAGATACCGGAAGCTGATACATGATTTTCTGTGATTGTATTAGTTATTAGACTTAGTTGTGAACAATGTTCTACTGAAAACATCCGTCCTAACCAGTATCTATCACGTGCACATTAAATGGAGCAAAAAAACCAGCTGGCTGGCAAACATAATTTCCTCGCTATGGGAAATGATCCGAAATTGCAAAATGTTATCTTACTGTCATATTGTTCTGCAAAGAAACACATGGCATAAAATAATTCCATTCCTTCGAGTAATTCAATATTTTATTTAAATATATAATATTCAAGTCCTGGATGGCAGATAATATCTCCGACTTGCACTTCTTAACTGTTGATTATATTTTTAAAATAGAGCGGTAGAAGAACAAACATTATCTATGCTACAAACGAGTTTAGACACTGGAAGCTGTTTTGCTTTTTGCTTTGTGTGTAAATATACACACACAAGGAAAAAGACAGCCTTCTGCCCAAGGATCTTACAATAGAAATAAAGGTAGAAGAAGGTCATATTCCCATTTTACAAGTAGAGAAGAACATAATAGAAATATAAATTACAAACCTAGCTTCACACAATGAGTTTTGTAGCATGAACAGGAATTAAACACAGATATTAAATTGACCGAGCTTTTCAAATACATTTTTTTTTTCCTGAGAAAACAGTGCTTGCTAAGACTGAAATGTACCTACAATTACGTTCTGTTTGCTGAGAATTTCCTGAGATCTCAGGCAACGTATGAGGCACGGATGAAACTTTGAATCGGGAAGGAAAGCAGGTTCTCTCTCTTGCGTCTGTGTGAGTCTCCTTGCCATCAGGGCAGTGATTCTAGACTGACGCTCTTCCTCCCCCTAAAATGAAGGTTAAAAATTCAGTCCTGGTAGAGTTAGTACCAAAGTTGGAAATACGTTTGTAAAAAGATGTCTAGGACAGTATTTTAAATCCAGATATCCACCTTCAACTGTTCACAATGTTGATGATAAATTCATGGTTTTCAGCATAATTTAAGATTCACTGACAATTTCCTGGCTATCTTGAGATTATCTACCGCGTGCAAATACTTAATGTGTAGATTCACATGGATTTCAACTGTAGTGGATATCCATAGAATATTTACTCTGATCTTTTCTGTAATTCAGGTAGTATTATTTTTTCCCACCTACTGCTAGGCTGTACCAAAATAACTTGTGCCTTCAGTAAAATAGCCAACCTTGATTTAAAGAGAGCCTGAAATGGCGACTGCACTGCTTTGACAGGTAGCGTATTCCTATGTCACTCAGACTCACCAGTAAAAGCAGTTGCTTCATTTTTTCTATGAATTTGCCTGCCTTAAATTCCTTTTCATAACTTTCCGCTTAAAAGCATGAAGTCACCTTTTAACCTCATTTTCCTCCCGTCACCTTTCAGTCTTCTTTCTGGCAGGCAAAACTGAATGAAGCACACTGGCTCAGCTTATTAACGCTTTCCTCATCGCGCTTTTGTACACTTACAGTTTTACGCTGTTGATACCGGAGCGGGACACCATATTCCACTATCGGTCCCTCTCAGTATCCTGCTTGTTTCTCCCTTGCTTTCATTTCCTGCTTAGTTAGTTATGGATTAAAACTCATTGATCCTTTCCTGCCAAGGCAGAGTTGCCATCAGGCAGCAGAGTCAGCATCTTTGCGGCGGGGGGGAGGGTGGGGGGCAAGGTCTGGATTTTCCCGGTTGGAGATGCTTGACGTTTGAGTCACCAGTCTCCCGAGGTGTTCCCCATCACACCGCGATGGCCCTGGCCACCCTGCCAGACTCCTTATTACCTCAAACTTTGTCAAAAGTGGTTTTATATTCATTTCAGGATCTCAGATGGTAATATTAAATAGCACTGGGCCGTGAGCTGATCCCTTTCACCATATATCTGATGCACAGTAATAAAGCATCGCTGACAACTATTTTTTGAGATCTGTGAGTTAGCCAGTTTTTAATTAGAGCTCAGCGGAACAATTCTTCTGTAAAAGAGAATTCTGTTTGTCAAAATCCAAATGTTTTGCAAGAATGTGTCAATTCTGACAAATATTTCTAACAAGAAAAAGTCAAAACATTTCATTTTTACTTTCTTGATTTATTTTAATAATATCAAAACATTTTGTTTTGATATAAGATAAAATTGTTTTGACTTTATTGTGTTTTCATTTCATTTTCTTTCTATATTAAAATGTCTTTAACATGCTTCATATTAAATATACCAGCTAACACATCACATTTAACATAAGAGTAGCTCAAATGAGATGGATAAACATTATCCAAATGAATTATTGGAAATATGTCGGTTGTTCTAAATCAGCTTGCAGGCAATTTTTAAGCCGTTGCTGATTTTAAAGTCACAAAATTTTGCGCTGATTTGGAAACTATTTCAGCCCCTCTCCATAGCTCTGAATTTTCTGCAAGGTAGGTTTGCATTCTGGATCCATTTAATGTCCACTCTAGGAATGATAAGCAGTAACTGTTTTAATTGTAATGGTAGTATCATTGCTCCAGCTATTAAAGTGAACTCATCTTGTCACTTTCTAAATGGAAAAATATATATTTTAAAGAGCTTTTTTTTTTTTTTTTTTTTTTAGTTTTAGCGATGCAAGCTGTATTCATACGGTTTTGGTCTGGGAGGGTCATGGTTTAAGAAGTTGGACCTGGACCCTCACACCTTAGTACTACAGACCAAATGTTGCAAAATCGGAGCCATTTCAATAAGGCATGGCAATAAGAGTGGGGAGTTCTCTTCCAAATCTCCTGGCAAACGTATGAACAACGCGCAGCGAAGGCTAGAGCTGCACCGCTCACAATTTCCCCACCAACGGGAGTCCATCAGTGAAAAGCTGTTTGCAGAGAAAAAAGGGGGATTCCCTCCAGTCTCGGTGCAGCCCCATGCGTGCAGCCGAGTGCCTGAAGAAGGAAGCAGGGTTGGAGCAGCCTGACCACCAAAAGCCCCAGAATCAACTTTCAGGAGTCTTTAATTTTCAGCTAAGGCATTTTCTTGACTCAGCTTATGGTGTGGCCACGGGGAGCCAACAGGCAGGAAGGGCAGGGTGTGGGGGACAGGACCAGGGCTACGCTTTTGGGCAGGAGCCTGTAGCTAGGTTGGGTTGGAAGTCTTGGCAGTGGCTGCCGTGCTACAGCAGCTTTCTGGCCACTGAAATATGAAACGGTGGAGAGAGTGGCAACGGCAGATATCCACACTGCTACCCAGCTGAGTGGGGCAAGAAGATGAAGCCTTTGCCCTGATGGGTATTTAGGCAATAAGAGAATGATTTATCCAAGAATGACTTTTCCAAGTTCCCCATGGCTGGAGTGGAAGAGAAGAAGAAAGAAGAGACAATAAATTGAATGGCTGGGAAACGGAGTTTGAAATAGGGTTGTGAGTGGAAGGAGTAACAGTAAAGAAATGAAAGATGAAGAAGGCACCAAGAAAAAAAAAAAATAAATCTGACTGAAAAAATGTTATACATGAAGAAAAATATAAGTGCTAGTATTTTCCTTTGCAGCTAAATAATTAATCCATGAAAGCAGGGGAGAGATCTGCGGTGAACCCGACCATCAGGTATGTTTAAGCAAAGGTGAAGCCCTTTGGGCTTCTGGGGAGGTGCTTGTGTGGTGAGGGCCATGATAAGGATTGTGCGTTATGCTCCTCTTCTGTCCATCTGCCAGCTCTTCCACTGTGCGTCTCCATATGGGGCATAACAAAATGAAACTGGTCTGGATGGAACTGGTAGAAGTGTTCCAAAAAGCATGAAGATCTTTCATTTTTACAGGCTTCAAAGATAGATGGTAACTTCTGAGTGGGACATGGGTAGTGAAATTGCGGGCCAAAGATGTCCCTGGAAGAAATTCCCATTGCGATTCACTCCACGTTGCTCAGGTCAGGAAAAGGGATCTTGTTTTCAGGAAAAGTCCCATGGAAAGGAGTGGAGATACTCGTTTATCTAAGTTGACAATATTCCTATGAACTACAAAGACTTATTTAGTAAAATATCTAAATATTCCAAGCAAAGCCTCTGTTTGCATAGAAAATAACAATAGCTAGAACTGAGCCGATGCTGTCTCTTGGTCCATCTTCCTAGGTGTACAGCTATGGCTGGTCCACTGCACGCCTATCAAGGGCAGGATACAGCAATACTGCAGTGCCATTGACACCTCAGAGTACCTCACCTATCTAAATACCTGTGTATGTGCGTCAAAGGAACATATTAGTCTTCCAAATCAACAGGGATGCTAAAAGCCATGGCCTTCCCGGGACTTTGGAGTTAGATAGCCTTTATCATTTTGCAGTTCATAGATGGGTAAAGCGAGGCACAAAAGGCAGGTGTTTTGCCAAAGCTCACTCCACAAAGGAGTACAAATTAAAAGACAAACTCTGGCACAATGGGGAGCCCGTGTCAAGACTCCAGACGACATTACGCAGCCTGGCTTGCCTGACATCTCCTCGCAGCCCATCCTCTTTGGATGTCTTCCCTCCCCTTAGCACTAACAGAGCACAGTAATTTTTATAAGGAAGGGCCAGGTCTTTGGATTGTGTTCAGCCAACAAGCTGCGGGGAAATCACTGGAGAATGGCCAGGCTTTATACCAGCTGAAGCTCCAATACCTGTCATCTCAGGCCCAGTGTTCTGGGCTCCTTGTGGCAGCTGGAGACCAGTGTTGCTGGTTGGGAGTCTGAGCAGAATAAATGAGCAGAAGCAAAAAATGGGGACTTGCACTGTTCTTTCTATCCCATGACTGGCTCTGCTTATAAGACGGCACAGTACCTTTACCCAAACAACACATCAGATTCTTGTCAGCCAATTTAAAAATAGACCATCAGGCACAATCCTGCCTTTCTCCGCAGTTTCTGGCTCGCTTATAGGTTCTTTCATTTCAACCTCTCTTTCCCCTCGTCTTTTCTTTTTTGCTCTCTTCTTCCTGTCCCTGCTGCAGCATGGCTCAATATCTGCCCATGTCCAGGCGAATAATTCCATTGTTCAATCCATGCAGGATAGTGGCATCCAAATCCGAACCCATCCCTGCACAGCTGGCGCTGGCAGGCTGCCGCCCTGCAGCCTCCCCGGCGCGGTCAGTGCCCAGGGAGCCCCAGCTGCCTCTTCTCCTACCACTACGCAACGTTGCAAGGGACGGCTGGAAAAAATCAGGGTAAGCTGCTTGGGGAATAGCTGACTTTCCACATAAGGCCCCACCGGTGCGGAAAAGCGCGGCGCAGAGAGGACTGGAGTCCAGTACCTGCCTTTCTGGAGTAAATGGCATTTTAAGTGACCAAGTAGAGTTAGGAACTGAGCGAAGATTTTGCTCGTGCAGAGGAGCTGAAGGCATCTGCTCGCTAATAAGTGTGTGAAGGAAGCAGTTGCTTTTATCGAGCTGCGGTGGAAGAGAGCTTGCTTTAAAACCAGTCAGTCATAAATAAACTTCAAGCAAAGCCTTTTTGTTCCCAGCAACCAGCAGACAGGTGCCTAAACCCAATGGGGCGGGGGCAGCTAGGAGCGCTGTAACCCCAGCCCGAGGTGGGCATAATAAAAAGAGTAAGAAATGATACTAGAGCTAACAGGAAAATGGTCATAAAACTCCTCCCCCACCTTGTGTGTAAAAAAAAAAGAAAACCAACCCAACCGCTTGGTCAAAATGGAAAATCTGTTGAAATGAACATTCCTAGGGGAAATGTCTGTTTTCAATTCTGTCTCACGCACAAAGACTTAAATCTGATACTGTTTTGGTTTTCTCAACAAAAAATATTTTCTTAAGAAAGTGCTTTTTTTAAAAAAGCCGTTTCTCTCCAAGGTACAGCTAAACTTCAAAACTTTTTAATAATAGCCATCAAGTATCCAAACTGGTGAAGTATTTGGCTAAAAAATTACACTTGCTATTTTCAGCTTCAGTGTTTTAGTTTGTACATTTCCAAACCTTTGTTGTTTGAGATTTTGGACAAAATAAATTTTAAGAAAAAATGTTGACACAAGATTATCTTCCCTGTCAACAGTTTTTATATATATTAAAAAAAAAAAAAGAAAAAGCTTTTACTGCATCTACACAACTGCAATCCCTGTGCAGCAGGAAGTAACATTATACCCCAAAATATACTTTTCTTACTGTATAGCGCTGATGTTCCTGGCAATGACTAATCTCGCTAGAACTCAAAGTCCTTTCTCCATCTGTAAAACTGAGATGTCACCTCTTAAGGAGAAATAATCTTAACCCGGGCTACTTTTGAAATACAAACACTTACAGTGTTCCTAAACTCTTTGCAGGCTTAGATACTCAAAGTGCCATTTTACCTCTTTAAGTAGCTACTTAATTAAATGAACACAACCCCCCTTTCCTAATCAGTAGATCTTCTGTCTCTTACTCCGAGTCATATTCCAAGTGACAAAAATGTATTGCTTTTTCGCTCATCAACACTGCAGAGAAATAGTAGCAATGCAGCAATGACTGACCTAGATGCTCTTTTGCATCCAGAAGAGAAGTTTACTAAACTTTATTCTATTTCTGCCGTGCAAATTCAATAAAGCACATTTTTAATAGAGAACCTAATTATGCTGGAAGAACCTTTAATGCTACTGATGCATAACGAAGATGCTTTGCTTACAGCACTTGGGCGGCAAGGAACGCTGATAGGACAGGAGAAGTGGTTAGATTTTGTTGAGATACGTGCCTAAATTCTTGGTCCTTTGTGTTTAAGATAACATCTTTAGGGCTGGTAGCAGTGTGCATGAGCTTACTGACAAACTTGGTGCAGTTTATAAATACACGATGCTATTTCTTTCTTTGATTGCTTCACAGAAGAGAAATATACTTTTAGTACAAAATATAAAAAAGGCAAAGGTGAAAAAGATTTTGCTGTAATGTACACGTGGGGTGCATAAATGGAAAATGATATCGTATGGATGCATGGAAAAAGTCATATGCATATAGTTTTTTGTATGCATACTATGGTATATATAGTATAGATGTTATGCAAATAAGATGATTAGTCTCTATAAAATATTTACAACTTAACTTTGGGGTTTTTTTGTTTGTTTGTTTGTTTGTTTTTTTCCTGGTAGATATTTTATGTCCTATCTGGAAGTATTTTTCTGGCTTGTATTCAGGTTCAATAAAATATTGACTGAGAATTTTGCATTCCTTTGATCAAACAAAGTTTGCACACAGAATTCTCCAGATCTTGGAGTTTTTTAACAAGTAACTCCTATATCTGAAGAGGACACAAGATCTGCTTTTCAAGCTACATTTTGCAGAAATAGATAAAAAGATACCTCACAATATTTCCTGCTTAATGTGTGTCCCATAAAGCAATGCCTAAATAAATTAAAAAAAAAAAAAAAGAAAAAGAGAATTAAAAAAAATTATCAAAATAATCCAACCTAAACAAAACTAGCCACTCAGGTAACAATAGATACTGAAGAAATACATAAGAAATGAAGAGCAAGCAGCAAGATGACATCAACATCTGGAAGCAATACACGTATGAAACTCATGTACATTACCCAGTTTGTGCTTTATCCTCCCTATAACATGAGCACGTAGACACCATTTCTGCTTTTACTCAGGAAAAGCATCTAAAGAGGATGCTGTTCTGTAGCAAGGTCTTCACAGGTGACCGTAATACCATTCAGTTCATTACTTCATCAGAGAAGATCCAAAAGGCAGCCCGTGGTGACCACTGTTACCTATCGGTTGTATTTTTAGAAACTGTGCTTCTGCTGCCTTGAAGCCTGTTGAGCCTGTCTCAGGAGAGCAAAAATGTTTGAAACAGTAATATAAAATTAATTCTAAACAGAAACTCTGCTAGATGCTCCCTAAGGTCTCTGGGCAGTTTAAGAGCAGAATCGGTATTTTCAGGTGGACACGGAAGAGAGGAGTTGCACATCAGAGGACGTTTTCAGTTTAATCAACCTGAAATGTTGACTATGCCTGTGTACGGGACCCTGCGATTATGCAAGACGTGAATACGTATGGAGAGCTGCGTGGGCATCGCAGCTCCTTTCAGATAGAGCGCGCTTGCATATGCTGAGGGCTGCACCCAAGATCTGGGGCTTTCCGGCTTGGGCACGGTGTGTTGTGTGCTGCATTACTAACGTTGTGCCGACCTCACCTGGTTCCAGCAATAGTCGCCAGGTGTAAGACAGATCGGTGAGGAGCAAACTCAGCAAAGGAAATATTCGTTTGCTGTACAGTATACCCACCTCGCTTGTTAGCCTCCACTGAATGTGGCTTGTCCACCAGAAAATACGGGTTTGACACCACTGAATGAGAAGACTGGTTGCATTTACAGAATCACAGAATGGTAGGGTTGAAAGGGACCTCTGGAGATCATCTAGTCCAATCCCCCTGTCACAGCAGGGTCACGTAGAGCAGGTTGCACAGGAACGCGTCCAGGCGGGTTTGGAATGTCTCCAGAGCCGGAGACCCCACCACCTCTCTGGGCAGCCTGTTCCAGTGCCCTGGAAAGGTGCCTCCAGTGCCTGAGGTAAGGTTGACAACTTGGTTTCATCTATAACCCTCATTTTAAGTGTCTCTAGCTTTCTCAAACTTTCAACATTTGGGCTGGTTTTTTTTGTTTGTTTGTTTGTTTTTTAAGAGAGACAAGATTACTTGCACTTTTTGAGTGAATAGCTCTGCTCTCTGAAGGAGAACACTATGTTTTTCCTTCTCTCCATGCAGACGTTTCTGGAGTTATGTTTTTCACAGTTGCTCACTGCTAAAGCTTGCTCAATGAGATGGTGAGTTCAACATGCTCTAGGAGAAAACAGGACTAACACCTGAGGCAGACTGGCTGCGACCCCCAAACTTCTGCAACATTTAGACAGGAATCTTTTTTTCTACCTAATTTAGGTTGTGACTCTGAGCGTGCTTTTGGAACTACTCTTTTATTTTACTCCACATATGATCTAATAATGGTTTGTGTCCTGCAGTGGTTTGAACAGCAAGTAGAAGGACTGTGCTGGGCTAATACTCCACTATATTCATTCGCTTACGTGGCTTATTTGCGTTTCTTACCTACCATCCACATGTCTTTCAACTGGAAGCCTCCAGGAAGGGCTGAGCTTGTATGTGTATATCAAGCTGCACAGCAAGGTCCCTTCCCAATTACTCCTTTGCATCTTAGACGTTGCGGTTGAAAGTTAGACGCAAACACAACCAGAAATATAATGGTCTGATGTCTTTCCGTAGTAGCTTGTGCTAGGTGTTAACAGATGGCTGTTGTCACGTAGGCATTTTTTGGTAAGTCCATTCCCTCTGTGAGTTTGCGTGCAGCCATCCCAGTGGCTTTTTGACCAGTGTCACTGTATTGATAGTAGATTTGTTCATGACACAACATCAAATGTGTAGCCCCTCCTTTTCACTTACTGTGCTTTTTAATAGATTTTATTCTTCCTCTGAGCTATCAAGCTCTGTGCTAGCTTGCTTCAGAGTGGGGCCAATTATTATTTTATTTATTAAAAAGTCTTTTAGATATCTATGGCAAAAATCTATTTATTCATATTGTCAAATTAAAAATTCACTGCCTGAGTTTGATTATTAAAATTTAATGCAAATTTTATGAAAAATTATTTTTTGATGCAAAATACAACCTTAAAAAAATTAGTAAAATATTAATATTGCAAAAGAGATTGAAAAAACCCAAAATACGGGTTTAGCTGATTTGATCCAAGTGGAGATACTTAGTGCATAACACTTTACTAGACTTACAAAGAACACTTAATTTTTCATCCTGCAATAAAACACTAAATAAATAAACAATGAATAAACAATAAATAAAACACATTTCTCTTTCAGCACATTGTTTTATTGAGACATTTGGGCTCTCTTCTATTCTATGAGCAAGGCTCCCTGCAGGACCACATCTCCCACAACTTAATGAATACTTTCCTGTGACCAAGCCAGCTGGTTCACAACAAGCAGGTAAATCCCACGAGGAAAATGGAGGCACTGGGCTCCTGAATGACCCTCATGGAGACACTGGGTCCAAGAAGGCAAGTAGTGAGCACCCCAATCTGTCTCAGAATGACACGTTACAGATCGGCTTAACACACTGGATTGAAACAATTGATTTGGAGAATATCAGAACAATTATGATTTGTTTACAAAGACATACAAAACCACTGGAATTTCCTTGGGTGTACTCATACTACGTAACCCTCATCTCTGCTCTGATGCCTTTCCTTTGGACTCAGATCCTGAGAAGTGCAACTCACTCAGCATTGTTCAATCATTCTCCCCAATTCCTTGCTCTGACAGACACGTTCCC
This sequence comes from Chroicocephalus ridibundus, assembly GCF_963924245.1. Lineage (NCBI taxonomy): Eukaryota > Metazoa > Chordata > Aves > Charadriiformes > Laridae > Chroicocephalus > Chroicocephalus ridibundus. Next base: position 147,370,815 of record NC_086284.1, read on the forward strand.
AGTAGCCTTTATTCTTGAACTTCATATAACTACTTTCTCGGGCTTGATAGACATGACTTTTCCTGTGTTTTCCCTTGTGTTACTTCAGACCATGAGTCAGAGTTTTCAATAGGGATTTTAATTTGCTTTTATTGTGAAGCTCTTTTTCTCACAGTAATTTCTTGTTTGCTATTCCCTGTAACAGTGTGAGCAACCTGCCTCATTAAATACTTACAGAAATCTTAGTATAGCTGAGATATAAAAGACACACAGTATACCCTAAAGAGCAATGGGGAGACGTAGTTCTGGGAGTGAGTTGCAAATAGGAGATATGAAGTTTTCCCCAGCAGGTCCCGCAGGGTACAGCCAGCCGTACAGCTGGGTCTTAGGACAGTCCAGCTATGGGAGCCTGGGCAGGCCAACTTAAGGAACACGGGACAGCAGTACGGTGTCACGCAAGATGACAGTTTCTGCCTCCTGTGGAAGTTTAAAAAAGGAGTGCAGGAAGGGGTCTAATGTGTAATGACGTGTCCCTGTTGCTCGGGGACTTTCTCAGCTGGAGACTTGTGGCTTTGTGTTCAACAGCCCTGGTAGATTTCCCTCCATGAATTTGTCAAAATATGTTTTAAACCAATTTATACTTTTGGCTTCCAGAGTTATCTGTACTTGAGCTTGATTATGTGCTACGTGGAAAAGTGCTTCCTTTGCCCATTCCAGTTCTCTTGCAAGATAATTCGTTTCATGTCCTTAGGTCTCAGATGCTGAGAAGCAGCCACAAATCTTCCCCTCCTGCCCTTCACTGCAGCCACCAGCACTTTGAAGACCAAGTTCTTTCTTCTCCAGGCTGGAGAATCCCAGGGTGCCTCTCTGTTCTCTGCACAGATGTTGCTCTGTAACTGTGATCGTGACTGTTGCCCCATGGTTTTTATACCCTTTGTGTCATTTTTGAGAGGAACACAGGGACTTGAAGCAGACACGGGCACAGTGTGCAATTCTTTTCTGTTCACTCTTCCTTCCCTCATGGTTCCCAGTGTCCTATTTGTCTTTTCGATCATCATGAAGCACGGGCTTGATGTTCCTATGGCAGTATTCACAGTGACGCCAAGCTCTTTCCTGAGTGATAATTAGTGTCTCCATGCCTGAGTGCAGTTCTTTGCTTTTCTTGGTGTTTATGTGCTTTTCCTGGCTACCTTATCACCTACTCACCCAATTACTTTCTCCCACAGATGGACCTTTGGATTTCCAAGACACTGCCTGTGCCAAATAGTTGTGCTGCTGGCTTGTGTCACAGTCCCAGCGTGGGAGCTGCACTTGAACTGTTTGGGAGTTCAACTTGGCTACCACTGCCCTACAAGAAGTTTCCATTCTGTTTTCGCTCTTAGTTTTGAAATGATTCTCAAATGTTTCTTAAAACCCCTCGGTACCAAGTGAGTTCTTGTGTGTGCCTCCCTGTTGCTTCCTCCCTCTCAGCTCTCCTCCTGCTTTGGTGAGAAGACTCTTTCACAGATTTCTGTATTGTCTCCTTTGAAAAAACATGGCTGTTTGTTTTGTATTTGCTTAGGCCTGAGCTGTTTCCTTTTCATGGCACAAATCGGCAAGCTGATTTACATTCTTTGATTGGCTAGTTAAGCTTAGCCAAGGACCAAAACTCAGTCTTGAACAGAACTGAACTTTGACATTTTTCTTTCCAGCTGCTTCTCTGAGTTCAAAATGCCACGCTACCGTGAAGAAGAGTCCCAGAACAGAGATGCTTTCTTCTAACCCTGAACAAGACACTTTACTAACACTGGAAAAAACCGCACTATTTGTAAAATTCCTCTTTCCATCCTCCAGGGTAAAATGCTCCGCAGACTCCTCTGCTCAGCAGAGGGCTAGGCTGCCAGGCAAACAGCATGTGAGCCCTTAGGGCTGCTCAGGCAGAGGGAGCAAAAGTCACTGTGCCCACGTCTGAATTCTCTGTATCCATTAGTCTTCCCAAATACACAGAATCACTTGCACTGGAAAACCACAGTAGCAAATACTCCAGTTATCTTACCCCATGGCACAATGGCTGAAAGGAAGGCACTGGGGCACTGCTGGGCCTGGACCCTGTGACAAAGAGATCTCTTCTAGGATGTTTGCTGTTACTACCTGCCACCACATCTCGTTGGGACCTACAGATAGGACAATGACTAATTTATGCTCTGGCCTCCTTTTCTTTGAAAAAAAGAAAAGAAAAGAAAAGAAAAAAGCAGGAACCACAGAGTTGTTTTTCTTTTGATCAACAAAAACTTAGACTTAATGGTACTTTTGCTGCATGCCTATGACTGAAGGCAAAATGTACAAGTTACTGGGGATCTTGTACTTTTTTTTTAACCTATGTTAAACCAGACTCCCTGAAAGAACAAAAAAGTCGTAACAATTAATTCACTGCAGCTGCTAATGTTAAAAATCCTACTCCGTGCGTTAAGCTCATGATGTGCCTCCGCTATTGCTGGTTTCCCACATTCCAAAAACAATGTAACAGTCTGTCTTCGTGTTAAGCACAATAACTCCACGACGTTGCCATGACTAGGAGCAATTGTTAAACAGATCTCCTTATTATATATAATTACCTCAGTGTCTAAGCAAGCAGCCACACAGAGCAGCTTAATTTTTCTTAAATTTAATTGAAATCTGACAGTATTGCAAACTCTCAGAACACTGTAACAAAAGGGCTTGGTATTCATAAAGTAATTTGTTTCTAATTTTGTTCAGTGCTTTAAAAGGTTGAAGGAAGTAGGGGACCACAAAAGCGAATATACTGCTCTAAGCTGGGATTTTTATCACTTTCTAAATGACACAGTGAATGACAGGGAAAAGCTGCGCGATAGTGGCTGAGTGGGTATTGATGGCTGCTGCAGCGCTAAATGGTGCATTGGCACTGAAATATCGTGAAAGAACAAATCATCAGTGACTTTTCTATTTTATTCTTTCAGGAAGAAAAACCCACATCAAGAATTGCAAAACTTGAATTATATTTGTTAAAAAAAAAAAAGGCAAAAAAAAAAAGCTAAAGGAAACGCGCAGCAAAGAAGCCTGGTTGTGTGCCCACACTCTCTCACCCATAGCTGCAGCAGCACAATAGGTGGGGGGTCTCTGAAAAGCGCACGTTTTGAGGAGGTCTAGGTTGTGCTTTTCACAAATCTGACAAGCTCTGAAGCATGGCTGGAAAACTGCTGGAGGGAGAAAAAAAAGCCACAAAAACCTTCATGGGAAGAGGACAGTATTCCTTCTGCCCACCTTTGTACACCCGGTGTCTGGTGCCTATATTAAAAAGCTAGTCTTCCTTTTCTATGGATGGGGACAAACTCTTCCAGCTGCTTACGCGGAGCAGGCAGCAAAAATAGCTGCCTCTGATCTCTGCTGTCCAAACCAGGCTGAATGCAATGCATGATGCATAATAAGCTGCTACTTTGTTTAATAGCAGGGTAGTGAACTGGGGGCCTTTCAGAACATGGCACAAGTATTTTTCCATTTCATGTTAATACATTTTGGGTCTGAGAAGCATGACCGATTTACTTGCCCTGGGGTTTAGGCACCCAGAGACACCTAACCCATGCCAACCAGGCGTTACGAGTGCATGAACCGGTGCTTGTGGGTCAGGTTCCTGGGCTGGCCAAGTTCAGCTCTGCGCTGCATCAACAGCCCACAATGTGCACAGAGTAGGTGGATCTAGATTTCTCTTTAAGCAGAGAGGGTCCAGGGACTTATAAACAACGTCAGCTGGGGGGGCGGACTGGACCGATGAGTGGTCTGGAAATTCCTGACACTCCGCACCCCTTGGCTGGCAAGGCTGAGCTCAGTTCCTGCTAAAACCACAGCGGTTGTGCTCCAAAAGTACAAAGAGTGTAGGATTAGAAAGGATATGACCTCACTGATGAGATCTGGACTCCACCCTCCTTTCTCCATGGGGGGTGATAGCTGCCGTGCGAATGACTGCAAGTTCCCCGCATCCCAATGTGGTCTGGACATGATCAGTGACCTCATGGGCTTATTATTGCTTCTTACTTCACTTGCATTTTTTCACTTGCATTTTTCATTTACCCGTCCAATATTTTAATTCTCTCAGTATTTCTTAAGCTACCCTTGGGTCCTATTATCAAAAAAAAAAAAGAAAAAAAGGGGGAACTAAGAATAATTTTGCTTACGCTGCTAGGGTAGAGGTCAGCCTTTGGCAGCAAAGATGTTTGTAGTTCTACTAATACAAAAATTACTTTTTCATTTTTTAAAAAAGCAAGCAATCAGATCTCATATGTCCTAAACAAAATGAGAGTTCATCTGCAACACCCCCTGTCTAAACAGGTCTGTTCCCTGGCAGACCTTTGAGGGGACATCACAGCTTACTGCGAGAGTGGTCATAGACCACATGTAGGGAAGGGAAGAGCCAAAAAAAGTTCCAGCAGTCCCTATATACCAGACTGTTCCTTGGGGCAGCAGCTAGAGCGATGTGTCTGAAGGAGTCCAAGGAACAACACTGATGCAACGCCTACGCTGTTAGTAGCAGCGGGTGAGAGATGGAAATGATTATGTTCAAGCAGCACTGGAGCTTCTGCCCATGCTCTGTGGAGTAGGACCATTCAGACAACCTTGGAGCATATTCAGCCAACGGAACGCATGGAAATAATGCATGGGGAGAAAAGGAGACACCTTTGTGGCACAGCTGTGACCAGAGAAAGGGATTTTAGAAATCAGTTGCTTCTATAGTGTACCCTGTTTTAATTTGGTTCAGTTAATCAATGTTCTCACAACAGGAATTAAGGGTACGTGTCAATAAAAGTGAATGAGCATCTACAACTTGGGCAGGTCTATAAACCTTTCGTAAATAAATCACTAGAGTTGCTTCAGTAGCATGTAGCAGCTCAGAAATTACACGCTTTGCTTTTAAGAGCTACACAGTTAAGAAAGCCATTGACAACCCAGGGATGCGTGAACCAACTGCATTAATAAAGAAATACTTAGCATACTTAGTCAAGTCAGCATAGATCAGAGCAGAGTACCTAAAGGCTGTCCTTTCATGCATCTCCTTGGGCTGCGAGGAAACCAGAGCTCCGCATTTGTGAGACCAGCGTGCTGGTCTGAAAGAACAGGCGTGCATTCATACAAAATAACTGTCTTTTACTGGTTTTACTTTTTTTTTTAGTTTGGTTTTTTTTTTTATTGTTGTTGTTTTACACAGTATACCTTCTTGGTCAAGCACTGAAAAGGAGGCAGTGGCAGATTTGCCCTGAAGGTGAGGTGAGTTTTGTGTGCTGCAGGTTGTACCGGGCCATCACCAGGTAAACCTGTGTGTGGCTGCAACACCCTGCCTACAGCCACCAAGGGGTACTGCAGGGACAAGAAGCAGGGCATTTAGGAACGATGAGCATGCCTCCTTTTCTCATTTCCTAGATCTGTAACCAACAAGATGATTCAGTAAGCAAAACAAAAATGAGTCAAAGCTGTTGGATGGCAGCGCCACCATCTTGGCTCCAACTTGAGGAAGTCTTGACTCTAAAAAAAACCACCACCCCTCACTTTCCAGAAAAAAGAAAAATAAAGAAAAAAAAGTAACACATAAATTAGAAGATAAATGCTCTCACACCACAGACTTACATCTGTGGGGCTCGGAACCTGACACATGGGCAGCAGGGCAATGGGCTTTGGGTGTTTGTGCTGAGAGGGGCTGTGGGGGTGAGGTAAAGCAGGTGAGGGCAATGAGAAGCTACGTCAGGGAGCAGGAGAGGTTTTATATAGGCTATAGTGGAGTCTCCCAGCTACCCTCCCTGCAACCAGCTCTCTCAGGGTTTCCACCTGGTGCCTCCCTCAGAAAAGCCCGTGCATGGCTGCTTGAGGTGAGCCTCAGGATTCATGAGGGCCTGGCTGTTGTTCTGCCCCCGGAGATGGCGGCGAGCAAGGCGAGGCCAGCCCGGCCTGTGTGAGGCACCGGGGAGGGAGAAGCAGCAGCGGGAGGCAGGCGCGTGTCAATCAGCGGCTGGCATCACAGTATCATTAGGCAGAAGAGGTTAAAAATAGGATTTCGCAATCTAGCGAGCGGAAATATCAACCAGATGGCAGAGGAAGGAAAGAGACGCTATTCCCACCCTCTAGGTAAGGATTTTTGTTGAATCATTAAGTATGAGAAAGCTGTCCAGGAAGAAGATGCCGCGCAGCCTGTGCCAGCAGGGCATGGGAGGTGGCAAGGTCCATGTGGGACTCAGGGGCTCGGTGTCTGTCTGTCCCCCGTGGTGTGGCCCATGGGGGCTACTATGGTCCTACTAAATGTCACGATAGTGTTGTGAGACGCAACTTCTACCCGCTGGGGCGGGATGTCATGCCTGTCGTGAGCAGCGGCTGAGTGGAGCTGTGCCGAGGGAGGCAAATGGCATCCTTCTGCTTGCTTGGTGTCTGTGGGCGTTGTGCTCAGGTGCGGAGCTTTGGCTTTCACCTGAGGCACGTGGGTGGCTTCTTAGCCAGACACTCGCAGGTCCAAGTTTGCTCAGGTTTTGGGTGCTTTTCGTGTTGTGTATGGGTACATCATGGAGGAAGTCTTGGCCAGGGAGCCCCAGCGCTGGCTCTCACCCAGCTGGTGGAATGAGCCTGCGGCCAACCGAACGTGTGTGAGAGAAAGCTCAGGTTGGTCCTCATGTTGCCAAGTTGATAGCGACTTATCCCGTGGCAAAGGTGATGCTACTGGGTTGTGGCAGTCTCATGGGGATGTCCCCTCTCTCTGGGAGGAGAGGGGTCCGGCCTGCTCCGTGCCCCAGCCAGGCCAGCCTGCTGGTTTGTACTGGGCTGAATGGGCGTATGGCGGCCTAACCGCCCGGCTGAAATTAGACCTGCACCCACTGCCACAGAGAGGGACGGGCCTTCTGTCCCCACCGCCACCTCTCCTGTTCCCAAGGCCCCGCCGTCTCAGCTGCAGCGCTTTTTGTTAAGCAGGCAGCGACTAGATCCAAAAAACTGTCGCGGGATGAGGGTCACTTTCTTATCCAGTCTAATTTGTGCTTTAAATTAAAATTCTCAGGTGAAAATTTGGACCTAGTATTTACCTAAAATAAATCCTTGGAATAAAGATGCACTTTATGTAATAGGAAGAGGCAAAAAAGGAAATTACTACATGTTAACTCTCTTATAACATGTTGTATCTCTGCATCATTCAAACGTTTCACTGTCACTTCCCCCACCGCCCCCCCAGTATGAAATAACATATGTGATCATGATGTGAACTGCTGAAATGGTGGGGGATGAGGCTGTTCTGGGACTCGTTAGCTGTGCAAAAGGGTCACAGTCAGAAACAGCATGATAAATTGACTTATATTTTGAATGTACTTCTTATGGCTTTCTTTCTCTTAATTTATAATGGATTCGCTCTATACAAGTAAAGCTGTATAGTGGTGTGTGAAAAGGTGCTCTGATGAAATGGGTGTTTCCTAATGGAATCAATACAAAAATATCTGATATTAATTTTCCAGCTACTATGACAGTAAATTGTGGAAGGAGGAGGGATCCTCTTGCAGATGGGCAAACCCTATGACTCCCTCAGTTATCCCCCACTTAAAAGCTATCAATTTAGAGCTGTCCTGCGTATTGCCCTGTGAATTGAACAAGCCTTTTCAGTCTTTAATTAAGGGTGACAAACTCTTTGAACATCACAGCATTCATCTGTTCATGTGTGGAAAGCCTGGTGTAACAAAAGAATTTAATCAAACTACAAGCCTAATAAAGACTACATTGCCTGAACTAAATGATGTTATTGCTGCTGCAGCTCATAGTTTTACATTTAAAAAAGCGGGTCAGAGTGTTCATTCATCTTGATTAGCAATGCCAACCTAATTACTTCTGGAGGAAACAGTAATTAGCTGGAGTCTCACCTCATTAATCATGACATTCTTCTAGCAGACTATTTTTATCTGATAAATGGCTTGGATTGGAACAAGGTGTATATTTGAATTCTAGTTAATTGTACACAGCTTGCTGCATAACATTTCACATTTTTATCATTTAACTGCTTCCTTCCTGTGAACCTTTCAGCCGTTTTTGCAAGCTGTTCATGTTGAATAAAAGGTGAATGGCCCACGTAAGATATGTCAGCTTTAATTATGGATAGAAGTAACTGAAGGTGTGTTCCAACAGCAGGGAAATGGTGGAGTCCCCACCTGCATAGCAGACTAAAGGGATCTTTTCTCAACTGGTGCACAGCTACTATTGCACAAAGGCTGACGCTGGTTACTCTTAACAGAAGCCCGGGACAAGATTTTCAGCGGGGACTGATGATTAAACACATCCTTGCTCTTATAGCCAAGTCCATTTAGGCACCTTGAAGTCAGTGCACCTAAATTGCAAGTCACTTCTGACAGTGTTGACTATAGTATGGCTTCAAAATGTGATTTTAGAAACTTAAAGTTTTGCATTTATTATACTTTTATTAAAACCAATGAGGAAGCATGTACTGGTTTTTTTGGGGGGGGGAGGTTGTTTTTTGAAAAGTTGCTTTAAGCAACAGAGATGCTTCTTAATTTTACTAAGCATGATTGCCTTACTTAGCTGAACTGTAAGAACTGTAAAAGAGGAAGAGCCTGGAAGCTGCAATTCCAGATTCAGTTTCCTAATAAAACTAAGAGGTTCTAATTTTCTAGGGAGGATGATTACCAGTGCATTAGTCTGGGAACATCAGATTTTCAGAAGTAATAAAATAAATGGATCTTTGGATGCGTGCTTTTAAAAACTATGCTCAGTGTATCCCTATTATTGGTCTACTGTGAAGAAAGTTCTCCTGTATAAGGCTTTGTTTTATATATATATATATATAATGGCGAAATAAAGGGTTTATTTTCGTTACCTACAATATATTCTTTTTAACAAGCATTCTGTTAACCTGAAACAATGACAGAAGGTTAACTAATAGAATATAATAATAATAATTAACTAATAGAAATGGAAACTACTAGCTATCTCTGAATGATTCTTGCAGGAATCTTTAGCTACAGCTGCCCTACTGACTGAGCTGCCACCCAGCAGCCATTGGGGTGCTGTTGGAACTTGCCAATAAGAGAATAAATATTGTTGAAAATTTCTGAGAAACCACCAAATTATTTTCATTTTAATAATTAAAAAAAAGTACTTTGCACTTTTATGAAAATGTGTTTTAAAAAAAGTTTTCCTTGGGTCCGCTTTCGCTGTCTTTCAACTACAAAAAGAAAACGGAAAACACAAGAGGAGAAAATACAGTGTCCTTAAAGTTGAACAAACAATCAACGCCCCCCAAAATCCTGAAAAAAATATTTATAAAAACATCTTCAATGCATATTTTTTTTCCTCCCAGAAACAGAATCTTACGTAAGACACAACTTTAATTCTAAAAGGATGTCAAATTACAGTCAGCTCCATACAGTCCTGATATATAGCAAAAAGCTTCTTAACTTCTCTGGTAGAAGAGCCCAAGCTTTTTTGTAGATGTGAAATATCTGCAAAAAAGAGGTATATTTGGTGCATACCTACGCTATGTGTAAGTGACTTTTTGATATTCAAATTATTAATTTAAAAGTCTGTTTCAATAACTGGTATTGTTTCTAATCGTTAACTTTGTTATTAGGATCCAATATGCTCTAGGCTGATATCTTTGATCGTAGGTCCCAGTTACAGTGTTATGCTAGAGGCAGTACTTGTCAGATGTTAGAAATGTAGGAGTTTTGCTAATGAGTATATACTTATAAATTAATACAACCTTAGTAAATCTCTAATGAAAATCATAGACTTGTTTGCCTGCATATTTCTTGTGTAGCTATCACTAATGTCTCATAACTTCAGTCATAGATCACTTCTAGACGATTCTGCATATCTAGAGAAAATTACTTTCCAACTTCTAATAGGTTAGAAGGAATTCATACAAAGTTTTTAATATTTAAGTAGCACTTTTCTTCTGACATCTCAAAGGAATTTATAAACAATTAATTAAGCCACTCTTCCTCTTCTTCCGATAGAGGTTGGCATTACCGTGCCCAGTTTAGAGCAGGAACTGAAACCTAAGTTGACTAAGGACAACTCTCTCAAAAGGACGTTAATGTATGTAGGGCTCAGAATAATCAACCTTGTCTATAGCCACAGATCAAAAACTCTGTATATCTTAAATTTGAGTGGTGTGACTTACCAAGTGAGTCAAGTGCAGAGCTGAGAGTAGAATACCAAAGTCCTTGTTACCAGCTCTCTCTTCCAACCAAGAGATACTGACTCAAACTTTCCTCTTGCTATAGGCCTCTTCACTTCCAGAAGAAATTTAATGAAAGGCTCTTTAGTCAAAGGGCCAAGCTGATATGGTATCCCAATATAACACTCTTTCTCACCCTGAAATCCATGGCAAAGGGAACTGAACCTCAGTTGTGTCGTTTCATTGACGAGTGCTGTAGAGAAGTGGGGAGTGACGGTCAGCTGTTTGGCTTCCCAGCCCTTGTGACTTAGGTGGCCTGAGATACAGGGTGGGGAAAGCCCTTTTGTTGGTCTGAGCATGCAAAGTCAGCTTTCTGTGCGTTGGTGAGGGCTGTGGGGAAGGGACCAAGCAGCCGCAGGAAGAGTGGGACAGACCAGGTTGCTGCTCTGGGGGCTTTGGTGCATCCTGCTCCCCCCTGCCCGCTGCTGCAGAGCTGTAAGTAGCCCTTAAGCTGATCTCCAAATTTCTTATTTCAGTTCCTTGTAATTTATGTCTTGATTCCCTTCTGGGAGGCCCACAATACAAAACACTCCAGCTATCCTAGTAGCCACAGGATACCAGTGGCATTTTTTTTGGTATGTTATATAGGACATTCTAAGTTTTGAGTCTATCCAGTCCCATTGTTATGTCATATAGCACCTCATTTGAAACATGTGGTCCCAGGCTCAGGTATTGCAGTCTCCCATAGGCTCTGCCAGGGTCTCATCCTGTGTTTGGCTTGCAAAACTTCTTAGAATGCCTGGGGGAAAACCTTTAATAATTAAAATTCAATTACAAACTCCATAAAGATATTCAAAATTGCTACTGCTTTGTAACCAAAAGACAAAACTAAATGCAAGAGAAAAGGAATGAGCTTGGCCTTATAAACAAGGGTAAGGGACTTCAGTCTCATCATTTCTATGACTGTCTATACCCTCCGATAGCTCTATCCTTCAGGCTGTAATTGACTACATGGCCATTGAAGGATTCCTGCAGGTCTTTGCTTTCACCCGTTCCCACAGCTGAACAGAAAGCCAACAGAAATTAGAGCAAATTTTTGAACACTTTCACTCTTTTTTTTATAGCTACTGTTCTTTCAGCTTTTTTAACAGCATGAGGTGGGCAAAATACAGTACTGTGAGCAACTGGTTTGTGGGAAAAATAAAAAACCAAATCACAATGTAGAGGCAGGGTGACTGTGCATTAAAAATGTGGAGGTCCTCCAGGTACAACCATGCATTGGCATGATGATAGTCAGACTTTCAGTATAAGGCACCCTTCTGGAAAAGACAAGTTATGTGATATTTCTGCTTGCCGAAGACTAACTTGTGTCTCCTAATTTTATATTGGTTTGAAGTTATCTAACCCACATCAGAAAATACACATAGTAAAACAGATATTTAAAAAGTTTCTAACACATTTTAAAATAAAACCTAAGGCACAACCTTATGATTGAGAGATTAAATCCTGCCCTAGCCAGTAAAAATAGATTAAAAAAATGTGAAACTATTTTAAGCACAGTGTTGGCTGTACTAGACAATTTTAGTTAGGTCTGTGTCTCAGTCTTGTCAGAGATTAGCATAGTCCAGAAGGCTGTAGTCAGTATGCCAAAAAATCATAACAGCAGGGGTGATAAAAAAAAAAAGTATTAAAAAATTAATAGAAAGCCAATGTCTATAAATAAAATGAGACAGTAAACGTGTACCTGAAATCTAGAAGCAAGATAAAGACAAACCTTGGAAATTGGTCACAGATGAAAAACAGAAGAAACTCTCAAGGACAGCACTGAGTCCTGTTGAATGCAGTGGGAATTCTGCCACTTTCATCTTTTTGGCCAGGATTTTTTTCATATAGAATAGGCCCCCAGCTGGCACATGCTGTTGCGGTTTGATGGTTTTCCATGGAATTATGACATGCTTTTAACATGTCATGATTTTAACAATGTAGAATGGACTCTGTTCGAGGCTTTGCACCTTCTGCAGTCCTTTATATCAATGTCAGGAAGTTGGATCATTGGAAATTTTACAGGAGAAAGTGAGATCCCCCTGTTGCTGTAATGGCTTTCACTGGCACCAGAAAAAATACTGGGCTAATCTTTCAATGCTTGTTACTCTTACTTTTCCTCTTTTAATTTTCTGTTTGCTTGCTTTTATGTATGGAATTTAAAAAACAAACTTGTGAAGAATGTGCAGGTGATCTCTGATGTCTTCTTAACCACTAATGGTGTATCTAAAACTGAAAATGTCACCATACAGGAACATCCACGTTGCGCTAACAGCCTCATCTGTGAGTAGACACTCACAGGGTACACACTTAGGAAACGAATGTGGTCTCAGTCCCAAAGATTTTACAGTTGCAGTCCAGAAGACACAGGGAAGAGTTTGCAAGGGCAGAAAAACTCAGTACCTATGAGCTTAAATTGACCGTGGTCTCAGCTGAGTAAGAAGTAACTGATTTTTTCACATAATGGCTTTTGAGAATATACAGCAGTTCAAAAAAAGAAATTTTTCAATGCAGACTAGTGAAATCATGAAGAGTTATTATGACCCATTTCTGGTGTTGTACCACTGTTCTGAGGACTGATATAGCCATTTAACGTCAGGCGTCATTTGTGGAGGGCATGTTGTTGTGCCACAAACTACCAGGGCAATTCTTGGTGACTGTTTCTCTTTGTAATAGTATATCTTGGCTCGGGCTTTTTCTCGGTGAAGTTATGTATATTTTCAGTTTTTTCAGGATAGGTAAAGCAGTAGTGCTGCTGCTGCTGCTCTTGATTTGTCTAATATACAAAACATTTCTATATGTCTTTTCTCTTTCTGACTTAGAGGCACCTCAGAGCTACTGCCATACGTTTGAATTTCGGCTTGATTTGGTTATTCTATTCATTTGTAGGCAGTATACTGTAACTATTCTTTGCCCCAGGGGTTTGTTTGTATTGAGTCACTGAAGCTGAATAGCCCTTCCTTATGCATATTTTCTTTGCAGATATAATTTGCTCACTTGATTTATTAGTGTGTTTATGCTACTTATGTTTGATCTTGATTATAAAAAAGTGCTCATTGTTGCCCTGGGTTGTAGACAACGCCTGGCATCCATTAACCAGGTTAATTTAAAGTGTAATTTTAGACTGATCTAGTAAATAGGTAGAAGAGGTGGTGTAAGCTGAAGTGCTCCAAGTGAACACCTTTTTCTTCGGATTTGGCAGGCTTAAGAACATGCACAAGACAAGTACTCTCATGCTATTTGGTTAGCTACTGCGAACTTGGTTGCCGTTGACTGTGTGCCCATGTTTGGCCCATGTAATCACTTGGGAAGGAATGAAGGGGACAGAAGATTTGAAGGAAACTATACTTTAATCAATACACTGATGGTTGGTGGTCCTACCGGGCTTTGCACTTGTTTAAACTGTCTTGCAAAAATTGGGCTGAGGTTGTGGTTTCATATGTGGCAGCTTTGCTTGCATCTGCTAAAGGGAGGCCTCAGAACTCACAGCTGCTGCTCTGCCTTTCCCCTGCAACCTCTCACAGGGAGTGTGTGGTGCTGTCCTCTCCTCCTGCTGCTTCTGGGCCTCATGAGAGCTTGCTACACTGCAAAAAGCATTTTCTTTTGTGTTTTGGCTGAGTTAGTTTTCTGTCAGGTTAGTGAGATGCATTGGCTCCTGAAAGGGGTCTGAGGACCTACAAAAGTAATGGGAGATAGGTAACAACATCTGGGAGTGGGGAAGAAAAGCCAGTAACACTTTTGGGTGGAAGCTCATCCTCCCATTTTGGCAGCAGTGAGCCACTAGATCAGTTTAACACCTGACCGCCATACTTCACCCCAAGTTAGTGCTGGGCCAGGTCGGCAGGTGCTCAGCACCTGTTCTAGGCTGGTGGTACTTTGCTGCTTCAAATTCTGGCACTGTGAAAGGATCCTCAGGGAAAGGAGGATCAGGCTCACACTGCTAGAGTCCAGTAGTGGGAGTTAAATTCACCCTACTAAGTTCCAGAAACAGATTTGACCCAGTGAACCTGAATCTTGCATGCAGTAATGCTGCCTCATGCAGCTGTGGCCTTTTTGCAGGACTGGAGCAGAAATGAAGGTGAGGCTCAGCAAGTACGGATTTGTGTATCTTTGTACACATCTGGTATAACTAAATCTTTGTGTGCAAGGCACATACGATGTTGAAGTGTCAATTTGACTTCGAGTAACATTCAATAATCTCTTTTTATTCCCATTTAAAATCCGGCTTAATTAAAATGTAGAGAGTGTTCCCACAATGAGTATTGTTTCTAAGCTGTGTGTCTCTTTCAAATTCCCAGTATAAACAATCCTGTAAATAGGTAATTAAAGCCATCTGCTTCTTGGTAGCCCAGTTACCTTTGCAGCATCATTTACATTTTTCTCTCCTTTAACTCAGGGAATTACATTGCCATAAATTCTTTCTTTAGTGGATAAGTCATTACAAAAAAATGCTTGTGGCACATAATTTATCAAGGAGAAAAGATATTTTCTATTGAATTTCTCTTCCAAATAAACTGTTCTTCATGGCCACACAAAATTGTGCCTTCAGATGATGGACACACCCATAAACTTTCTTCCAGCACAATATATTTAAAATAATGCAGTCACTGTCTGTGATCTTATATTCCTCCTTTTCTAAGAAAACATTGCTTTTTATCTTGTCATCAAGGGTAAATACTGATGACTATGGAGCTATTTTGAGCTAAGGATCTGGCACACTTTTTTAGACCCATTTCACAGAGGAGTAAACTGAAACTCAAGTTTTAAAATCATTCTTGGAAGTGGATAAAAACAGGGTTCTGCCTCTTGATCACCTCTCTTTAAGTGAGAGAAAATGAACTGATTTTGCAGCTATCTCACTGATAATGTTATGACTATAGGGAGAAGATTTAAATGCACTGAAGTAGCTGCAGAAGTCTAGATTGTACTGCCCAGAGGTACTTGCTGAGGCCCTGAAAGAAATGTACGCTCATTAACGTGGTTCTGTGGACTGGGCAGCACACCATGTTGATGTGAGCACACTGATCTTGATGGTCAGCTAGTTGTTAGGGGTTAATGCTGATATCTCTGCTAAGCATTGAGCTGTGCTGCTACCAAAACATTTTTTTATTTCTCTGCTTAGACCATGTATGGTTTGAGTTATGTGGCAGGGGTTAGTCGATGAGACAAACCCCATATCCTTATTGGATGAATTTGTGGTGGACAGGCTAAAGTAACCGGAGATAAAAAGAAGGTACAGCATTTTTTTCTCCTTTCCAAAGCCCTTGCTGCTCTGGCTACCCTAGTTCCCATTGCCTCATGGCAAAGGAGGAGAGCTCTGGTCTCCTGTCCCCCTGGGAGGTGGGAACTGAGGTCGAGGAGGAGATAAACAGGGACTTCCCCATGCTCTAGCTAGCTAGAAACACCAGCAGGAGAGACCTGCACCTTCTCAAAGGGTGCCATGAGTTATTTTCTCCCAATAGCAGAGGACAAAAAAATGTTTTCTTTCTTTCTGAATCTTCTCCATTTTATTTTAAGCTCTTGGGAACTTCTGTTTGTTATTTCTGTGAGAGCAGAAATGTTCTCTCTCTTTTTTTTTTTTTTTCCTTCTTTCCCTGTCTTCAAAATAGCAAGTTCACTGCTAATTACTCACTTATAAATTCTGGATTGACATTGTAAATACTGGGACATTGCCATATTCTATCTGACTGGTATGTTTAGGAAGTGGAGTCCGCTTAAAAGGGAGCAGAGGCCACTTGTCATCACAACCCATGCAGAAACCTGGTAATTAACCCTCATTGTCCCGATGGCACTTCCTGAAACCAGCCTTCAGAACTGAGCCCAACACTCTTTCAACCACAAAGAACAGCTATTTGAGCTCTTTGGTCATTTACCTTCTTTTAGAGAACAAAGCAAACAACATTGTTGCAACATTTGCTATTAAGAGGGATTATTCTGAAACTGGGGGGGGGGGAGGCGGGGAACCACAAGAGAGGAACAAGGTTCTGTTGACCTCGGGTGTTCTTTAAAACTCAAGGTGAAGCTTGCTAGTGTGCCTAGGTATAACAAATAACTTATTGCTACCTTGGGGAGGCAACATTGGGAAAACAATATCAAATGTCTGCAGAATTTATGAATAGCATACATCACAGAATAGTTGAGGTTGGAAGGGACCTCGAAGATTTTTCTAGTCCAGCCTCCATGCTCAAAACAGAGCCAGCTAAAAGAGGTTGCTCGGGACTGTGTCCAGTCAGATTTTGAATATCTCCAAGGATGGAAACTCCCCAGCCCTTCTGGAAACCTCTTCCAGTGTTTGATCATCTTCATTTTAGGAAACTAACAACAAAAGAACTGCTGATGTTTAAATGGAATTTCTTGTATTTCACTGTGCCCATTGCTTATTGCCTTTTCACTGGCTACTACTGAGAAGAGTCTGGCTCAGTTTTCTTTACTCATCCCATCAGGTGATCAGATCACCTGCACTTCCTCAAGCTGCCTTTTCTCCAGGGGGAACAGTACCAACTCTTGGACTCTCCCTGTACAAGAGATGCTTCGCTCCCTTAAATCCATATCTCTCCTGTACTGGGGAGCTCCGGATGTGGCCTCACTGGTGGTGAGCTGAGGGGGAAGGATCACCTCCCTCGACCTGCTGGCAACACTCTGCTTAATGCAGCCCAGGATGCTGTTGGCCTTTTTGCAAAGGTGTAATGCTTGCTCCGGGTAAACTTGTCTACCAGGATCCCAAGATTTCTGCAGACTGCTTTACTCTGTACTGGTGCATGGGGTTATTTCTCCTCAGGTGCTGGAGAACTTTGCATTTCCCTTTGAACTTCATGGGGTTCCTCTCTGCCCATTTCTCCTGCCTCTCAAGGTCCCTCTGAATGGCAGCACAACCATTTGGTCTATCAAACACTCCTCCCAGTTCTGTATCAACTGCAAGCTTGCTGATGGCAGTGCGCCCTATCATCCAGGTCATTAATGAAGAAGTTAAACAGTATTGGGCCCAGTACTGGCCGCCCTGGGGCACAGCACTAGAGACCGGTCTTCATCTGGACTTTGACTTGCTGACTATGACCCCCTGAGCCCAGCAGTTTGGTCGATCTTCAGTCCACGTTGCTGTCCAGTTATGTGTCCTGTACGTTATCAATTTGACCAAAGATTTTATAGGAGACACTGAAAGCCTTATGAAGAAGAGACTTTCCTTATTTTACATTCAATATGTTCTTTCACAAAAGGGGAAGTCCATTCTGTATAAAGTAAGCAAGCCACTTCACTCAGCTACTAAGATGGGAGTACTCAGACTCTGGATAAGCTAATAGAGCAACACTTTCTATGACCATGTAAGGGGGAATTGGGTGGGGTGGCTGCAAGAACAGAACCACACCACCTGGTGATGATTTAAAATTTTGTACTTGAAGTGATTTGAAGGTTTTTTTATTTTTTTTTTTTAACCTGCAGGGCTTTACCCCTGACTTATTCACTCATATTCACGTACTTACATGGATCTGCGCCCCTACCAGCTTAGACCAACATCAGAGATGCAGGGGACCAGGACTCTTACTCCAGCGGTTTGATGTGTTGGGTCCCAACTAGTGCCCTGATTCCTACATGTAGTCACTCCACTTCAGGCCAGCCTTCTGCATGAGACATGTGTGGGTGGTGTCCCCCTTGCTCCACGGCTACTGTTTTAGGTATCTGTTGCTTTCTGAAACAGATTGCTAGCATAAGACACCAATGGCGTTGCTAATTATGTAGCCCCAAACCAAAGCCTTTGACTTTCTCCATGCCTAGTGACATACAGGTTTCCTCTGTGGTCCCTACCGCTTTTTGGTCTTTGGCCCAGATGTGGTCCAAAAAGCATGAAGTTAACAGCACTTAACATAACAAAGTTCATCTCATATATTCTTTTCAAGCTCATACCAGGTTAGTCTAGTGACTTAGAGCTGGGTTGATGCAGTCAAGGTCTCATTTGTTTGGGTGGCACTTTTGGGTACACAGTACTCTGTAACAGTCTATAAGCCAGAATGTGCAGCTGCTGTACCTGTAGTGTCTATAGATCTGGAGTGATAAAGTGTGAAAGGTTGTCTTCCAGAATCGTGTCCTTACCACAAGATGTGGCAGAGATGGTAAAGTAGGAAATAAGCCATGCATGGATTCAATGACACTACCATGCATGCACCTGAAATACTGCAGTGCTCTTGCAGTCCTCCCTCTAACAATAAGGACTGGAGTCTTCTGATTTTTCTCTTGGCTGTTTGTTTTCAAGCCATGATTTTGCTACCAATGTGCTGGGTCACCTTGCCTCTGTTTCTGTATCTGTAAGTTGGATATAATGACGATTCCTGCCTTTCTAAAAGTCCTATGAGATCTGTGTGTTAAGAAGTGCTATTTAATCACCAGGTATTATTATTAATGTTCTTAGTATTTTAGAGACCAAAGCATGACATACTGTGTTTTTAAATATTTCATGCTGTAGTTTGTTACTGGTATACTTCAGATGAGTTTTTCAGTAACTACTTAAAGCACCGAAAATGTGATAGTGGGTGAATACCTCTAGGAAAAGAACTTAGTACTACTAATTATGGTTATTGTCTTAAGATGGCGACGTGACTAGGCAGGCTGAATATTTATAGTCTTAATCCTGAGTTAATGAAACATTCTCTTAAATGAACAAAAATTGGAAAAGTAAGGTTAATTACTTCTGTTAAATGAGGAATCCCGTAGTAACCTTTTTATGGGTTTGTACAGTCGCATCATTGGGAATTTTTTAAGACGAATGTAGGATATTATTGTATGACTGAGCCATTAATCCAGCATTGTATAATAATATCCTACATTTGTCTTTTTTGGTTATGACCAGTTGAAGTTAGAATTATACTTTGTTTGCTATGCAGGTAATACAAAAGTAGCTTTTGGATTTGCATTTTAAGAGCTTGTTCATAAGTTTTTAGCCTGGTGGTCTGTCTGTTCCACGTACTATTTTCTGTAAGCATACAACGTCTTGCAGGCACCTGGCATTTTGTTTAAAGAAACCTAATCTTCCTCAATTACAGTGGTTATGGTTTAACTTAGAAACAGGTGGGGGGAAAAAAAAGCCCACCAAGCCAAAAAAAAAATAAAATGCTTTTGACATTTAACTGTAATAGGGAGAGTGACTTGTAGAGGGTGGAGTTTTGCCCAGGAGAACAAGGACACCACTGGCCTTTGCTGCATGTGTAAGGATCGCTTGCAGGGTGGGACAGAGAGGAAAGCGGGGGCAGAGACGAGCGGGCTCAGAGGCTCTGAGGAGGAGCCTCCTCTAAGAAGGAATACTGCCGTGGACTGTGAGCAGTCCTTGAAAGGTGGGCAGGGGAAAGTAATTCCACACCCGCCCCCCCGCCCCTCCCCAGCTCAGCAATTTTAGGATCCATGTCTATAAACACAATCTGGATTAAGAGATAAGAGCTCTTACTGGCAGTATAGATAAAGTATTTATAATGAGGGAGTGAAGGGTGCTCTCCCAAGGAACCCCATCTCTTGCTGGAGAAGATGGGACTCTAGGAAAGAGCATGTAGTTTGAGTGAACACCAGGTGCTGGAGGTGTGATTTTTAAGTCAGGAAATACTGTTCTCGATTAACAGGGAGGAATTCATGTGCATATACACATGCAAACGCATTTTTGTTTCTGTCAGGCTGGTAGCATCTTCCTTTTATATTCAAAGCTGAGGTACCATTGGAAATGTAACCAGGGATTTGGTTATCTTAGGGGTATTGGGAGAAGTAATTAGTTCATAAAACGCTCTGAAGATGAAGGTTCCTTTGTAAATCCTACCTCCACTGTTATCCTCACCGAGAATGCTGCTGAGATTGGTATTCAGTTTGAGAGCCAGATCTTCAACCGCTATAAATTAGCACAGCTACGTGCTTTCCAGTGAAGTTACTTTTGATTTGCACCTGCAGAAGATCTGGCTTCCTTGATTCAATGATGCTACAAACTTCCTTTGTGAAATTCTTGTTTAAAGACTTTCTCTTGTATTCATAGCCGAAGAATTTGTTTACTCAATGATATACACGAAAATACATGGGTCAAATTCTGCCTTCATGTTACTTTACTGTGAATCACAGTCATTGTGTGGTTGTCAGTAAGTTTTATCTGCTATCCAGCTGTGTAGCTGAAAAGAGAGCTTGATCGTGTTTGTCCGCAGAGTTCCCAGTATGGGATTCTGCAAATATTTTTCTTCGTAGCCAGCGAGCATTTGCACATTGGTTTAGTAACCCTGACTACAATGGAGCTATGCCTATTTACACTTATTTGCACCAAATTTGTGTAAAGATTCTTGATATTATTGTATAAACATAAATGATTAGGTTTTATAACTGGAAATGGGATTAAATTAAGATCTCGTAAGTGGGAGCTCCAGCTTCTTTGAGAGAACTGTCTGATTAAATTCACTGCTATAAATTGTATTGTCTTCTGTATGTAAGAGAAAGAGGCACTTTTTCCGACAGTTCATATTCAACATAATTTTCCACTAAAGAGACTGCAGCAGCTTGCCAGAGTTGTCACACGCCTTGATGTCTTTGAACTTCTTCCTTGGAAGCTGCTGAAATCCTTCATGCAACTGCTCCACTTGGGCATAATCCAGGAAGAGCTTTCTCCAGCTGCTTTGGTTTATTATGTATCGGCTCCCAGAATTTGAGATCACAAGTCAAGCAAAAAGGCTAAATGTAGATGCATACAGAACAGCCGGCGCTCTCTGAGTCTGTGCTCCAGGAAGCCCCCCTGACCTGTTCTCAATGCTAATGTTCCCCAAGTTGCTTTCAAGACCTCTGGGATTTTGGCTGTTGATGATAACAGGCCAACAAATGTCACGCTACATTTACAGGACAAAGAAAAAGCAAGCAGTAAAAAACCCTCCTTTTCCTTTATATTCACTGTATGGGAAGAGGAGACTATTCCACGTATTCTCCCTCACAAGTTACAAATTAAGTCCTAAAGCTAAAATCTTGGGCCTTAGGAAAACACGAAAAAGGAAGGCTGAGGTCCAACATGGTGAGATACATATCTTTGATGCTATAAGGCTTTCCCTGCTATTGCTTTTGGTCATGCATATCCATTTGTATATTTTGGATAGTTTTCTGTTCTGCAAATTCAGGGCATCCAAGCTTATCAACACTTCCTTATGGGAGAGAAGCTTCTTCTTTCAATTTGATAAGAAAAACAGTAGCTTACTCCAATAGCAGAACTGTCAGGTAAAGAAATACTATTGAAGTAAGTAAGGTTTATCCAAGTTAGAGTGGACTCCCTGTTGCTGTAGCTATGGTATGGTATGTCTCCAGTCCCCTACTGGCAACGCAGTATTTTCTTCCAGCATACTGCATCTTCTACCTCTCAGCCTCCAGGTATTAGCACTCAGGTCTGCTTCAGCTTTCCCATCTGAGATAGGGGTTAATTAGCCTGGATTTTCTTTCTCACTCTCCATCCCTGACTCCCCCTCTGCAACCTCCCCCTGATTTGCAGTACTGTGTTGTGGGATCATCTGGGTGAAAAATAAATAGTTGAGAAGGACGGTATTTGTTCCTCGTTACATCAGAAATCCAAGTCTGAGGCAGTACAGAGAAACATAATGGAAAGGCTAAGGTTGGGATGGCAGTGTCTGGATGTGGGGGTCCCAGAAGTGAAACACAGCAGGGAAAGTCTCTACAAGAACATGTGTTGTTAGCTTCCAGGCCAGCAGCCCACCAAGGCCCTACCACATCTACCTGCAGTTTCACAGGATACCCAGCTGTGCAGGCAAAGTACTGTGAAACAAATCCCAACGACTTGCAGAGGTGGGGCACGATAGAAACACTGATCACTGTCAGCTCCAGAAGGGTGCAAAAAGGCACAAATTCTGCACGCGCATGGTTGCCCGCCAAAGAAGAAACTCGGAGGCATTAGGAGGCTTGGTGACCCTTGTCCTCCCTGGCATCACAATGGATCCTGGACCTAATAGGTGGACACAAACACTGCTGTGCCCAACAGCTGGATGGACTTCTTGGCTCTGCCCACACTCTGGTATTTCTGAGTGTGAGAGAGTGAAAACTTCCATTTCAGTTTTTATAATAATAATAAAAAAACCCATCTTCCCCTCCTCTGTTGCTGATAGAGTGTTGCAGCAGTATTTCCTACAAGATGAGGATCGTCAGGATTACTGAACTCCAGGACTCCAAGTTAGTCCACCTAAGTGTTTAGGTAGAAGCCTCCTTTTGCAGAAGTGAATAATCCCAATTAATTAAGAAGATTCTTAAGTGCTTTCCTGAAATGTGTCCCGCATGATCAAATACACTTTCTTCCTGGAGTTCTGATTTTTTTTTTCCATTTTATTCTCTCTTTTAATTTAAGAACGCTTGAAAAATATCTGCTGTGAAGACTTAAAGATCCTCTATAATTCACATGTTCTAAACTCAGCAATCCTAGGGTACTTACGTTCTTTTACAAAGCAGGGGGAGGAAAAGGACATGCAAAAATCTTTAAGATGTTATTTAAAAAAGAAAAGGCTTCAGAGGAAGAAGGAAAGTTTTATCCTTTCATAGCTCAGGAAAAATATGCCAGATTTATGCAGACAATCAAACATCTTCTCCACACTTCTTTTTTTTTTTAAGAGGTTTAAGAGAATGTAAGTACCTCTTTCAGTAACATCTAAACACTTTATAACTTGAAAAGCTATTGTCATGTTTTTATATGTATCATGGGGAAGCTTAGGAGAGTTAGCCTTAGATAGCATATGTACATTTTATGTGAGATATTGTACAGTTTAGTTATAATAAAATCAGTTGTTCTTGCTTGTGCTCTTCAGTGGATGATATTTTAAGTGTAACAGACAGAAGGGACAAGTCATGCATAATTCTTGCAAAAAATCCTCTCTTTTTTATTGAGTAGAATCGGAGAGCTTCATATGTAGTGATTTTTTTAAAAACTTTTCATATGGTAAGTGAAGCAGGTCCATCTTTGAGCAAATACCCACTTTGGGAATGGTGGTATTTTCTGACTCTGACTTTTATATGAGACATCTCTCTGTCCTTGTCTGACCTGCTAACTATTTGCAGTTCTGCTGTGTGGAGGAGCCCACATATAAATTGCATACCTACCATGCTTCCTAGTTTCCTGTGTGTCAGCTGCAGCAGCTCTGGAAGGACTGGGCAGTACTGGCTCAGAACGAAGAAGGTGAAGAGGGTGTGATGGGAGGTGGAAGAGTGTGGGTGACTGCGGGTGGTGTAAACCTTGTCTTCGTGTGTGTGCCCTCCAATGGTCAAGATATCTGCACTTAACATTGGCAATGAAATATAGGCAAAAAAGCCAAGAGAACAGTAGGATTGAATAAGACCTTTTTTATCTTCCTGAAACAGGGAGCTGCAAAACGTTAGATAGCGTTAATCTTGACTCTGGTGAAGCCAGTGGGAGTTTTGCTGTTGGCTTCTTTAGAACCAGGTTTTGTGCTGTCTGTGTACTTGTTTGACAATACTTTCTTTGAGACATATATATCCTCAGTTACAAGTCTATATAGGTAGCTCATACACTGCTAAACACTTTAAATATTCTCACTTACACTGTAGTCATTAAAGTACCACCTAGAATTTGGAAACTTGAACTCCTTGGCTGAAGATACTCTTCGTCATTTGCTGCACCTTGGACAGACTGCATTTTTATCTACTTGACAGTTATGATCAAGAGCAGTAGTGGGCATTTGAATGCCAACAACCCAAACTCATTTACCAGCTAAGCCATCTCCCAGTTGTCCAGTGCACTGGTCCCCGTGATAGGGCAACATGGATCTGGCATCTAGGCACAATGGATAAAGACATCTTTCTATATCTGAAGCTGTTCTATCACTTCTGATTTTGATATTTGCATCCTTGATCTGATGAAAGGATTTTGCCCTTGGATAAACAATATCTTGTTGCTAACTTACGATTCTCATTCTCAGCATCAACATTGCTTTTTTCTTTCTGATTGCAGTTGTTCATCTTCTTTTGTTACAATTATTTTTCTCTGTTTACGGGCTTGAATTCTCATCTTGTAACTAATATCTCTCAAGCCCATATGGTAATGTAGATGTGCTAGCTATTGCTTTTTTTTTCCCCCTATTTTACTTTGCAAGATAAGGCCATCCCTCTCATCTTTTCGCAAACTATGCTCAAAGTACATCCTGTGCTCAAGTCTGATTATTTTTTTTAAAATGTTTTACGTTTATGAGAAACAACACAATGTAGAGGAGAAGCACAGGTTCTGAATGTATGAATACCCATTTTCCCCAGTTTTGCTGCTGAGGGACTATAGCATCTTAGCCAGTTTTAGGGTTTCTAGCATAATTTCACATTTTGTAGAAAGGGCTTGAGACTTATGAGCTACCCAGGGTTCTATAAACACTGATTTACATACACACTCATACAAACACTTCAATGTGCAGAGACAGAGTGTGCACCAGTCGTGCAGTTTTACTTTATGATATGCTTTCCTTAAATTTAAAACCATTGTCTATTGTTACTAAACTTCATGGTTAGAGGACTGAAACTTTTTTCTTATGATCTTTTAAATAATTTTAAGCATAGATTATTTGACTTAGAGACCTGGCTTTTTATGTATTCATCACTTATTTACATAATCAGAACCCAAACCTTTTCCTGTACATATAAACTCAACCTATGGGGTGGCTGATAGGTGTTTTAGCTGTTAGCTTTTTGGTTTTGCGTGTTGCTGCACCTTCAGACTTCAGCTGAAGGGTTCCAATACAAAAACAAAAGCCATTTTTAAGGTTGGGTTGCTAGTATTTCTCTGCATAGAGACTCCTTGGAGCAGGCATTTTGGCCCTGTTCTTCTGTATTTTCAAATAACTCGGGATGTATCTCAGAACATTTTCATGCCAGTTTTGCAATGGGGGCACTGAATTATGAGGGTAAAAAGCAAACTGTGGACACCTCATTTACTATTCCCTGCTTTATTTGCTGAAGTTAGTTCACTTTTGCCTTCACCTCGAACACTGCTTTTACTTGTGCTTACACAACCAAGCCTTTTCTTCTATGTGATTGGTAGAATAACTAAAAGATATAACTCTGCTGTGAATTAAGACAGTTATTTCTGGGGAGGTATTTGTAGTATTCCCTTGTTGTTGTCCCTGCTGACAAGACAGCCCCTGGGGCTGGAAGTTCTCCCTGGCCTTAGTGTGACTAGCTGCAATAGAACAAGCATCATATGCTGTATTTAGATTAACAAAGTTCTTCGTGTGTTAGCAATGTCATCATTCCTTCTGTCACATATTTGTAATGTAGAATTGTATTAGGAAATCAGAAGGACTGAAGAGCTGCTGCACAGGAGCAATGAGCAAAGCCCTATGGATGGTGCTTTGCAAGCCCTGACTTTGTGCCCTTTGAGCTTTCTTTAGGTGACAATAGAGAACAAAGCTTATGCTTTCTGACCACCTGGAGACCCAGGAAAGAAAACATTTCCAAGGGATAGGACTAGAGCAGACTAAAAAAATTATTTTAGCTATTTAGTTTTAGCTATTTAGCTACTCACTATTCAGTAATAGTCAGTATTTAGTTTTCTTTCTTGGCCTGAGCATAAGGGTATGGTCTTGTACATAAAATTTGCTTGTCTTACAGGTGAAAAAAAACTTGTTTCATGTCTGTCTTAATAATGGATAATGTTCAGCTCCTTGGCTTGCAAAAACGTTATGCAAAACATTTCCTGTTTTCTGACTAGCTCTAGTTCTGAGCTTGGAGAAAGCTTTTGGCACTTCTCATCTGAGGAATTCAAACAGCTTCCCAGCATGCTTTTATGACCTGCTTAATACACAGGAACTTGGAAGCAGAAGTGGATCTAAACCAGGTTTTAGGGAACGTGGCTTTACATAATTTTTTTTTCTGCTTAGTTTGCCTGAATTTCAACAATTGATGTACTTTCCAGAGTTTGTCACTGCTTAGGTTTTGTATTGAGTGCTGTTGGTGGTAGCACACTCCTAATTTCAAATAGTCATTTTCAGGTATCTTGAATCCAGCTCTCAAAGAAATGACGGACATCCTACCTCCCCTCCCCCAAGTTATTTTGAAAATAAGACACCTAATCACCAAATGAGTCAGGGCTATGATATGTGGAGATACGTGCACCATTCAGGAGTTCTTTAGCTTGTCCTCTATCAATATAAAGTTTTTTTTTTTTTATACAGTAATTCTTGCCCTACATGAACAGAAAATCTCAGTCTCATAAGAAATGAAAGTTTGCAGTATTTCTGTGTTGATTTCTAGCAAAGAGCAGATGTTGGGAGTGTGCTCTGTTAAGCTCTTAGACACTTTTTTAGGAAAGTAGGAACCTTCATGCTTGGGTCTGACCAGCAGTCCACCCATTACAGGGTGCTGCTGTGGCAGGGCAAGAAGCAGATATTTCAGGGGCAATTCCAGAAACTCCCAAAGAGACAATTGTTGCATAGTCCTGCCCATAACAGACTACATCTCTTCTTCCTTGCTTGGGAGTGATGGATGGCGTAAACCACAGGACTCTACTTACTCATACTGGTTTTAACATCTGTGCCTCAGTAACACTTGTGGCAATGCACTCTGCAAAATAATGAAGTATTTTCTTTTGCTTGCTTTACTGTCTGGGTGCTCTGCCACACCAAACCAAACCAAATAATGCGGTTCAGCCCCATGTAAGACTTGGAGATGTGACTCACTGAGATGCCTTTAGCTGTGGTGAACCACAGGTGAGTTGTGAGGCTACCCATGTTGTTCAGAAGGCCAGAGAAAATAAGCTATTAAAAACTTTCTAGGATAAGTACGAATCCCAGGCCGAAATTAAGATTTGGAAACAATGTAGATCATTTGAAGTTGAAAATGAAGAAGGTAAAGGTAGTACAAGCCACAGCAAGGGATACAGTACAGATTTCTGCATCTGTGCTGTAGCCGATTGCAGGTTATTTCTTTTGTGTCATTTTCTAACTTTATTACATAGCTGACCTACTGAGCCTGAGCGACCAGTTAGAGGTGATGCATGGATCCTGAAAGTAGTTAAAAAAAAAAAAAAAAGAAAGAAAAAAGAAAAGAGCCTACACAGTAGTTTTATTGTAATGGGCCAGAAGAGAGGAGAGCGTGGGGGGTGTGCAGGGGAAAACTGACCCTGAAAGTGTGGTTTGCTGTTGCAGTGTAGTCTTTCTTCCAGCTCCCTCCTGTGTCAATGCTACCACTGCTGAGACCCTGACGTTAATTTGCGTATCAGTTGGAGGGTATAAATAGTTCAAAAGAGGTCTGGTGTATTCTGCTTTACCTATTGCTCCCACGTTTGGCCCCTTGAATCCCTCTGAAGAGCTTTGATTTGTAAGGATGACTGCTGCAAAGAGGCCACCTCTCCTCCTGTGGAAACCGTCCCCCACGTGGCACACTGGGTGATGGAGCTCTGTGCCTTGCAGTGGCTAAAACAGGGACAGGTGGGGAATATCTTTCACCAAATTTGCTGAATCTATTGCCAAAACGTGCTGTGACAGCCCTTTTCAGACATATGTGCACACTGAGAACGCAGGCTGATCCCGTGAGTCACTTTGCTCTTTATGGCAGGTTATCACCATTCTGTCCCATTTTAATCTTTATTAGTATCTCTGTTTATTATTTTAATTGTATATTATTAGGGCGAGGACTCTCATAAAACTGTGAGCACCCACAGCAGCCTGTGTTTTCATTTGGAAAGGATGGTGTATGCAGACAACTGTGTCACAAGCTGTCTGAACCCAAATGGCCCCCATCGGCCCTGCCAGGATAGTGGTAGGAGTTCTCAGGAAGGCACAGGGGATGTCCTGAAGGCTTGGGCATCAGTCTAAATGCAGTTGTTAGAAGTTCATGTTGAAGTGACAGGCACAATGAATTATGAAGAATCAATGAAGTGAGCAGAGAGATTTCCCCAAAGTTCTTAGAATGGGTAAGGGCTAAAGCCTTGGCATAATTGCACAAATCAGTCATGATAACATTGTAAAGGAGGTGGGTCACTGTCCTTGGGGGTGACTTTCAGCAGCCTGTGAGTAGCTGTAAATGAATCTTGGAGGTTAGAGCAGATAGACTCTGTTTTAAGAGTCGTATAACCACAAGTGATACATTAGAAATGATAATCCATGTCAGAAATGATAATCCATGCCTCTGCCCGGTAAGGGGTCTCTGGGACCCGTAAAACTTTTCCAAATGTTGCATGAGAAAAATCATAAATCAGCCCTGTTGGTGCAAGAAGACTGTGTTGCACGTTATGAGATTCTTTAAAATAATGAGCATGGAGTTTTCCTTTTTTTGCCCTTCAAACCTGAAATATTGCTATTTATTAGCAGTTGTCTCAGTGCTAGGATCTTCTCATTGTGACTTTCTGGTAGTGGAGTGGGAGGGAGGAGTGTTTTGGGTTTTTTTTCTAGTAGCCCCCCTTCCACCTTTTAGCATGTAACACTGCAAGATTTTTTGGAGGCTTTAGAATGAACATCCCTGTGTAAGATTTGTTATAAAATTGCAGGAACAGAAAAAATTTCAAAGTCCTTTGAGATAAAAACTTTAAAAGCTCTTATTTTTGTGCAGATTCCTCTTAAGGGCTTCTCTACTGGGATATGTATTATGGTTTAGTTTTTGATGGTGTATTTTGGTTATTAAAATGTGGATATTTTTCTAAGGTCATTGTAGTCTGCTGTAGAAATGCTAGGTTGGAGTTAAAGGAAAGCTTGGGGGCTGTCAGTGAAATGACCGTCAGGCATCTGCCCGATTCCTGGCCACTTGGAAACCCCACTCTTTCTACCTTTATTTTTCATGCGACTCTCTATCTATAGGTGGGATTTACTTCACTTGTTTTCAGCTTTCTAGCATGCAGTCTAAGCTACTCATGTGGATTCCCTCTGTAGTCAATGGGAAGAGATAAGCACCTCCAGATAGTGTTTTATCTCAGAAAGGTGAGATAAATCAGCTTTTGGAGATGGATATCCCTTCCCATTGACAGTCCTAGAGAGGTAATTCCGACTAGATGCCCATCTTTAGGTGGCTGAAGTTGGGCATGTTGTTTACTGCTTATCCCAGGGGTTTTTGGGTTATGGACTGACTGCAAGGGATGCAGTTCCTCTAACCCAATACCTTGTCCCTCAGTGAAGCTTCAGGTATTTCTGCAAAGGCTGGTAAGGCTGTGAGGGAGACTGGAAGTCTAGCTGTGAACAGCAGCTTACATGAAGAAAGGGAAGATGATCCCATTACTGCGGCACTTGTTTAGGGAAACATGCGTTCAGCTCCACCATGCACTTCCAGACTGACCCTGGGGCTCATCTCTCTGCCCCCCACATCATTGCCCAGGCAGACAATAATATTTTCCCTCTCTGGAAGGAGTGTTTAAGAGTTAAGACTCTGAGGTGCTCAGTGCCCACAAAACTGGGAACAACATAAGTAGCTGGAGAGGCAGAAGTAGGAGTGCTGTGAGTGGGCAGGAGCTGCATGTCGTTAGCCCAGACTTTCAGATGCTTTTTAATAGCAGGGATCACATCCTTATAGAGATGAGAACCTCCCCAACCCATTTATAGCGCATCCCTACGACAGCTAGGTAGCGCTTACAGGGAAATTAAGAAAAGATGACTTTGAAGATGCCCGTGATGGGACGCAGTCACTGTTGACGGCAGGTTGCATGTGGCACTTCACATCAGATCTCCATAGGCACCTGGGCACGTACCCCCTTGGCTATTACCCCTCAATGCCTCCGCTGATCCAGTGCCCAGTTATCACTGTGCGTGCCAAGGATTGAGCGTGTTAGCCTGAGAATTGCTGCACAAGTGATTATTTTTCTCAGTGGAGAAACAAACACAGACTTTTCTTCTTAAGAATATAAGAAGATCAGAATGCAGAGAAAAATAAGTGTGTGAGTATGTAAAGATACTACTGTATATGCATCTGCTACCATTCACTCTTATGGTTGGAAGATTATCAGCTCTATATCCCATGACATTATACAGTAGAAAGAAAATTTTCACACATTATCTTTTCATGTATTCTTTTTATCATCAGGACCTCTGTAAGCCAACGAAGCTGCTGGAAACAGATACAGTTTCTTTACAACTTCTATGTATTATTCTGTAGTCACAGGAAATAGAGGGGGAAAAAAAAGAAAAAACAAGAATGTATTAAAGACTGCTCCTTCATTTTTATTAACATTAAAGGAAGAGTAACTGCCCTGCAAAATATGAAAACAAACAAAAAAAAAGATATCCACCATCCTGCAGTATCCAATAATGCCTTTTATTTGTCTGGACATATTTTAAGTGGATACTGAAAGGAGAATTTCAAGAGGTGTGGTTTTTGAGGGAGTACTTGCAAAAGGTTAAAGAATACTTAAAAATGGAAGAGTTTAAAAAGGCTGGAACTCAGACCATTTAAAGGTGGATTTCCAAAATCACTATCATGTGAGAGAAACACCCATCTTCACACTAAATAATTGTGGATTATGAAGATACCAGAAGCGTCCATTAGGAAATTAGTAAATTCAATATTAAATATAATGTAAGAGCAATAAATATCTAACACGACTGGCAAAAGGAGTATACAAAAATGCTCTCTTATAGTCCAAATTTCTAGATCACATTAGTAATAGCATACTAGTCAAGATCACAACTCTCTCTTTGTATTTAAAATACCTAAGTAATGTTAAGTGATGTTGAAGTCTACACGGGGTAATACCCTTTTTCTTTGCACGTTTTCTGTACTACCAGGAGATAATACAGCGGTGAGCATTTATGGGAACGGACCTCGAACCAATAGTAATAGGTAAAAATACCCACTAGATGTCACTACTAACCTGGCAAAACGGCTGCTGCCGCCAAGCTTCTCGACAACATGCTATTAATTTACAATAAAAGGTATCTGACAGCTTTATTC
Organism: Chroicocephalus ridibundus; assembly: GCF_963924245.1. Classification (NCBI taxonomy): domain Eukaryota; kingdom Metazoa; phylum Chordata; class Aves; order Charadriiformes; family Laridae; genus Chroicocephalus; species Chroicocephalus ridibundus. The sequence goes on from NC_086284.1 coordinate 147,401,842, forward strand.
TGATGAATTATGGGAATCCAAAGCATAATTCCAAGCCTTTGGTTTATAAATTGTCATTGATTTTAATGTTCTTTGTAAAGTTGTGGCACGCAACAAATTTTCCTGCCAAAAGCTGTTAAATAAATAGTCATCCTTTGCTCCGAATAGTACATTGAACTTGTTAGAGTGATGAGCAGAACGAATTGATGGTTATCCATAAACCATTTATGACAGAATGCACAGCAGCAATTCAAACAATTATTGAATGCATTTATTATAGTTTTTTTAAAGGCTTAACTGAACCGAGAGGAACAGACACAGGTAACAGGCAGTAGCAATTCCACACCATTCTTTGCCTGATTCTTCGTCTTGAGTGACACATGGCTGGGGCTGCTGCAGGATTTCTGAGCAGCACATCTGCCTCCTCCCTGGAATTGTCTTATTTCCCAGCGTAGGAGACCTGGCACTACAGGAGTATATTTCACACTCTCTGGAGACAGACAGTTATTGATAAGACAAAATTATTTTTCTTTCTAAACATTAACTACAAACTCTTGAATTTTCTTGAAAAGCTTACAAAATTGGATATATTTGCAATTAACTTTAAACTAAAATTTTTGTATTTTTGATAACATTATCTGTAGAGCCAAAGCTGTGGAAAATGTACTTTTTCTTACGTAATATCCATCAACAACCATATAAAATTACCTTTGAGGAAAAAAACCCACAACAAATCACCAACAAACACATTTCCAAACCTCTGCCCTTTATCTAGATCTGAAGTGAGATCAAATTCCTGTTAGTGATTTTAAACAACTAGCAAAGTGCGTAAGCAGCTTGGACATGGAAGGACTGAAAGTCTGTTTTAAAAAACAAAAATCAGGTTGCTTATATGATACTGCTAACCAAAAATAGAAAGTGGAGGTGCTAGAAATCTTGCAAGTAAGCCTGGTAAAGTTTGCAGCACCATTTTGTAGAGACAGGGACAGATCCCCAGATTATATAAATTGATATAGCTCAGACTTTGGGGAAAAAAATGGTTTACAGCAGCTAAACATAGGGAGCTAAGTATGTTTTATGAGTTCACTGAAGCTGCACATACGCATACTGCTATGCTTGATTAAAGGAATTATAACCTTAAACTTTGAGATTTACATGTCCCTGTTTTCTAAAATTGTGGCAAGGTTTCAGTTCATAATGTGGAAAACCAGATGAAGCAAAGTTCTTGCCTGATATTTTTGCTTTTTGCAAAAGCATAGCTGAACAAGGAATTTTCTGGGTTATACTTACTCACGGAACTGCCATTTACAGATACACTACATCAGCCTTACATTTGAATGTATTTTGTCTGAGAGGCTGCCACAATGTGAGTAATTTGTACCTATTTTTTTAAAGAAAGTACAACGAAAAGGTGGGAATAGAAATAAAGAAACAATTAGAAAGTTTTTTGTAAAGCTGACTCCTACCGACAGCTTCTCTGGAAGCATTGAGGTCTGACATATAAACACTGTGTTTACCAACATTTCAAAATGCAGCCTATAATCCGTGTACACTTGTTATTTTAATAATGCTTTTTATTGCAAGCTACAGACAAACAGACAAATGTTTGAATACAGACTACACAATGTGGCTCATAGGTATGGACAGATGCCGACACACTTCAAAAGCTTTTAGTCGTATAGATTCAAAATACATTTGGATTTCAGTTCTGCCAAACTACGGCAGTAAGGGAGAAAGATTTGTCAGTATAGATTTATGCAAATTTTTAGTGTCTAGGAGGTTTTGGTAAATGTGCATTTAACCTGAAGTTTTTTAAATGCACCATTACCAAATGTTGCTTGCCTTTTCCTGGTGAGAATCCTATTTCTAGCCCACAGCAGGTATCTCTGGGCACTGGAAGGTGCTGCAATGCTGGGAAAAGGGAGATGCTTCGTTGTTTTGGGGAAAGGGGGGAAGTTTGCACTAACACCGAATGCTTTGCCAGTAATTCCTCTGCACTTGGGATTGCAACAGAGGGTAGGTTTGTGCAAACCCTTTCTAAAATCCCTGCAAGAAAATACAGATGATTCTCCCAATTTAACATCTGAAAACTAAATAAACAGAACCTTCATATCCTTAGACATCTAACCAACGTTAGCAAAATAAACAAAACCCACAAAGCAGACAGGCTGAGTGAGACATGATTTCTAGAATCCGAGTCTCTGAGGAGTACTTGGAAGTATTAGATCTCACTTCACTGTGCAGCTTTTAAAGGAAACGGCTAGGGCAAGATCGGCTGGTGGTGTAAATCATCCTTGTTTTTTACAAACTAGTGGAGCTAGGATGATTTACTCCAGCCGAAGATCTGGTTCCCCTGAATATAGTCAGATTTGTCTGTAAGTCTTTCAAGTTCAGAGGAAAAAAAAAAGAGATTAAAATCTTTCTACGTATGTTTTTCCATTGCATGAGGAAAAAAGGAAGGGAAAAAAAAAAATGAAAGGACCCTCTAACTCCCCCAAAAAACCTGAAAAAATGTTCCACGCGATTTTTATGGGACCTCTGAGGACCTTGAATTTTTAAGTAATCTTTTTTGATGATTTTAGACAGACCATTAAGCTGAGGATAAAAGTCCCTCTGTTCAATATCTGGATACATTAAGCATTAGGCTTAAAATTTACAGCTTTCATTTTGACAAGGAAAATGGCACGTTTGGTCTCAAGTGCTACCTTGAACTGTTTTTCAACATTAAGACAGGTTGTCAGTCCGAGGGGAGGAGGTCTGTGCACCAGTGGCAGCTGCTGCTGCTCTTGCTGTGTGTACATGCAGGGATAGAAAGACGCGGCATTGCTGCCCGTCAAGAGCTGCAACTCGAGAATGCTTTGTTTTTTAAAAGAAAAAAAAAATTATGCTGATCCAGGGGAAGGCAGAAAGCAAATGGGGTGTCATTTCTGACTGCAAAATGAGTGCTTCATCCAAATATATGAAAGAATCAAAGACAGAGGAAGAAGGAAAATCAAGAATCATATTTCTGAGAAAGCTTTGGGGATTAGAGTAATGAGGAGTTTGACTTCCAGCTTCCCTGGTGCTGTTATTCCAAAACTACTTTCTCTTCCCAACATCCATGAGGATATTTTACCAAGCAGAAACCGCTTTCAATTTTGTCCTCTGTCTGAAAAAGAGAGAGAAAAACAGAAACATTTATTGGAGTCATCTTCAGCTTACTAATCAGGAAGATTCAGCAAGATCTGGTTAGGAATCTGAGAGGGATACTGCCACTATGTTAATTCAATGCACAACTATGTACAGCTGGTTTTAATAGTATTTTGTATGGGGAGAAAAGCAGCCCAGGCCATTCAGTAGTGGAGGGTCACATTTGCTGTCTGTAGGCATTTCTTCTTCCAAGGTTTACCAAGGCTAGCAGTGACTTTTGGTTTGGAGGATTGCTAAGACCTTGAAAAATCTCACTAATTTCACTGAAGGGGCTGGGGGTAGTGACCATTTCAAGTGATGTCAACCCTGTGCAGGATCACATACTTGTCTTTGGAAAAGTGCAGGACCGTCTCAGTTAGTGAGTGTGCCCACCTCTCTTGCAGGTGGCAAGCCAGGTTTGCTGGACATCACAGTACACAGAACTGACTTTCTGTTTTAGTGAGGCAAAAAAGTTTAGTTAATTGATGGTAGAGTGGGCAAAAAGAAGAGACTACTCCAAGAAGAGACTGGCCTTTTTTTGTTTGGCTGAAGTCAGTGGGTTTAAGGGAACAGAAGTTAATCCATTGATTGACCTTCATCCAAATGAAAGTAGAACTGGAAAGTAAAATAACTGTAGAAAAATGCCTCCGGGGTTTTCCCATGTGAGCAGAGCTACCAACAACTGCTGGCATATATGTCCTGGTAATGGTCGCAAATCTTGGGGCAAAAATACTTTGATAACCACAGTCAGAGTATCTCAGAAAGATCTGAAGTACCTACAAAACTGCATCCTATCTAGCTGCAGGAGACAACACATGATCAGGCCATGTAAAAGCAAGAAGCATATGACTGGTTTGCTGGCATTAGCCTGGTTTTATTGTCCCTGTTTTTATTAACTTCAAGTATCTTGTGATATATCTGATACTTGAAAAGAAGGACAGCAAACAAAAGGAGTTGTTGTTTATTTGTTTTTAATTTTTTTTTCTTGGAGGCAGTGAAATATTAACTCTGTGCAAGTACACTAGGCTGTTGTCTGTGATTCTTCACACAGTCAAGAGAGAGCTGACCTACCACCACAAATACCACTCACATGTTTTTCAGAGCCATTAAATAGGAAAATATAATCTCTCAAGTCACAAGAGAGCTGAGAAAGTGAGCCGTAACAGGGTCAACTAAACAGGCTTAATTACGATGGAACTTGTGAGCACTTGCCACCCTTGGGTTCAGGCTTGCAGCCTGATTCAGGATCGCAGATTGGGTCAGACTTATAAATACTTCCATGTAAAAACTGCAATTCGATGATCAATAACTCGAAGTAAGGAATACTCTTGGTGTGTTTTCTTCATTTCTAAAACAGGACAGAAAATACCTAAATGTTTTAAAGTCAGCTGGGCTTGATGAACTTCTTCCTGGGATGGATGAAGTAGTCTCAGAGATGTTACTGGCTTGTCTTTGAGAACTGGATGAGACACCAAAGTCCTTGGAAAGGAGTGTGTTGTGTCAGCGTTTGCATGGGAGGAGGAATGAAGCTATGGCTGTTGTCTTACCTTTAACTCCCAGAAAAATTCTGGAACAAGTAACCAGTGAAATGCTGTGTAAGCACAGAGAAGTTAACAAGATGAATAGCAACCAAATGGATTTGTCAAGAACAAATCATGTCAAACCAATCTAATTTCCTTTTGTGAGAGGATATCAGATCCTGTGGATAAAGGAAAAGCAGCAGATGTCATATTTTCACTTTCGTTAGGCTTTTGACACTGTCTCTTGTGACATTCTGATAAGTAAGCTAGGGAAACCTAATATTGGTGAAATTACTGTAGATTGGGCACAAAATCAATTAGAAAACTGAATGTGGAGAATTATCAGGGGTTTGCTGTCAAAATAAAAGGGTGGATTGAAGGTGTTCTGCAGGAGTCTGTCCTGGGTTCAGGACTCTTCAATATTTCAGTTGCAATTTGGGTGACAAAACTGAGAGCATGCTTATTAAATTCCCAGATGACATGGTGCTAGGAGAGGCTGAGAGTACACTGGAGAACTAGATTAGAATAAAAAATAACCCTCACCAAAATGTATTCATAGTTTGAAAGAAATTAAATACAACTTGATAGGAAGAGCTACAAGTGTCACACTCAGGCTTCTATGTCTGTCTGCAGAAGTACAGGATGGGGGGAAAAAAGCCTTTGACAGAAGTTCTGTAGAACAGGATCTGAGAGATATGGTAGAGCATAAGCCAAACATAAGCCAACACTCTCACGTTGTGAGAAAGGCAAACATCATACTGGCATGTAGAAACAGGAGTATAGCCTACATGACCCATGAAATCTTCCTGCGTTATTTAGCACCAGTAGGACCTCAGCTTTTGAGTAGTGTACCTGCTTTTGGGTAGTGCAGTTCAATAAAGATGTGGCCTGACTGGAGAAAATCCAGAGGAGAACAGTGATAGTGATCAGAGGTCCAGGAAATGTGACCTACGAAGGAGGAGTAAGTGAGTTTTCTTCTGCCATAAAGAAGCAAGTACTGGGGTACACGACAACAGTGTACAACTACTTAAAAGCAGAGGGAGTGTGTGGGAGAGGTTGTGGGAATTCCATCATTTGGGCTCTCACAGAAAACTTAGACAAACATCAGGAATGATACAGAAGGAGCAGATCCTGCCTTGGGACAGGAAAAGGAGCAAGATGACTCTGCAAGGTCCCTTCCAGCTCGGTTCATCCATAATTCTTTGAAAGTGAGCATGACATATTCAGGAAATTCACAATCAGGGTTAAATAATAAAGGAATCAAAGATATGGAGAAAGAAGAATATGCTCTGAGCAAAATCGTGATGACCAAAGGAGCGGAGAGAATGCCAGGGAAGGAAAGGGCAGTTTAGTGCTTGCTATTGTGGCTCTAACTTAGTTGGAGTTTTCCAAGGTCAGGCAAGATTTTGCGCTGTGTCAATTATTTCTGTAACTCAGGAGACAACGTGATATTACAGCTTTTTTTTTTTATTTTTTTAAGAATTACACAGAACTCATATCATGCTATCACTGCTGAATTCCTTGTCTGTTAATGCTATTTGAAATATAAGTAACCTTTTCTCTCCTGGCTGTATCCATTCTTCAGATACATACAGGTTCATACTCCTTTTTTTGCTAGGTAGAAGATACCTGTCTGACTTCAAAATATTAGTTTTATGTGTAGGATGAAGCATGACCCGTTTTGCTTTTTCTTAGTGTTCTACCACAAATAATTGTTATCATTAATTTTTTTTTTAACATTCATGTTTCAGTTATATCTTAAAGTTGTGTTGTACCAGTCTTTAATTTGTTTTTTTTTTTTTTTTCTTAGTATGTAAATCTTCATAGATCACATAGGAGCTAGTTTCTAATCACTGTCTCACTCCAAACAGCAAGACAAATGTGGAACACCTCACATAGCCAACAGGAAAAGATACAGGAATAGGGCAAGCCTAAGCCTTTTCCCTCAGAATCACTTTGATACTTAGCTTCAGACCAGAATAAGGTGGTATTCCCTACCTAGGGCTCTTTGTCAGGAACATTCTCCTGCTGCCTGCTGGAACTCTGCCAGCCTTTTGTTTCAACAGATTCAAAAAGGGGTTAGACAAACGTGTGGGCACCGGTTCTGTTAACATATGTAGAAGGAATTGGCCTGGGAAGTTCCTTCCAACATTGTTAATACAGTAGCTAGGTTTGCTGGGAGAGTGCAAGGAGTGTGGGTGCCAGAAGTGGCCTGGATGGCATGCTTTTCCTAAACAGCATCTACTCTTGCTGCTGTCTCAGATCGAGTCCTGGGCTGCACGGACCAAAGCGGGTCCCAGCAAGGCACTTCTTAGGCTTTCATGTCTCACCATCCTTGAAGACTCAAGGGAGACCCTCCTTTCTCTCACATGTTTCCCCAGCACACAAGATACAGAACTGATAGGGCAGTCACTGAACATGGTTGAGGTGATCTGAATCTCAGTATCTATTTTAACTGCAAATAGTGAAGACGTGAAGGTGGGTTTCCTACAGCCCAGCATCAGAGCTGTGTGGCTATAAAATAATTCTATACATAAAACTTCAGTAGCCATGGGACTATTAAATAAAAATATATATGTACATGTACAAGCATTCAAATTTACTAGGTCCTAAAAGCCCCTGAATCTGTTTATCCCAATTGTTCTAGGTGGCTTGATTTGGTGATTATGCTCTGAGGACAGCTACAAGCATGGGACTGTCATGTGAAACAGGCATGGTTCCTGCCAAAGACTGGGGACTACAGCATTAGGTGGAAGCTTCCCAGAGACAGGATTTCAGTTATGCCTAATTGTTGGGCATTTTAGTTTTTAGAAAACCTTTGGATTGACTCACTTGAGGATGACCCAGGTGGACATCCTACTTCACACAGGTAAAGCAATATATGTCATTATGTAGTGCTGATAAATCAGGGGAGCAGTGACATGTAAGATATACATATACAGGGGACTAAAACCAATCTTTTCTTTCTAGAAAAAAACCCAGACTTTGGGTCTGACAGGTCTGTAGCCAAAAGCACAAATTGAAAGTTTTAGTTTTACACACTTAAATAGTGCAGAGTGGAAAATAACGTTGAGCAGTGTTGATATTATTTGCTCTGCAGTAGTGGTCACGGGTCTGATCTACACTTCGATTGTCAGCAAGTCCAGAAAAAAGAGGATCCCTAATCCAAAGAGGGTAATATTTAAAAAAACATCCTAAATTCTGTTTTCAAAAGTGACTCAGGCACTTAGGAACCCACACTCCATTGAATTTCAACTCACTTTTGAAAGCAGGATGGAGATGGGTTATCATCTTTGAATGTATTGCAAACAGTGGGAATAAGCTCCTGCAGTCCATTTAAAGGCAAGTGTTTAGTTGTCTGGAAGTTTTTATTTGCCATCCAATTCCAATCTGACACTCGCAGCAGAGAAAAATCAGAGAGAGTGTTAGACAGTAGATGAGCATAACTGAGGGCTCTAAATCACCAAAATCAGTGATGTAAAACAGAAGTATGAGAAGGCATTACCATCCATCTACCTGTGCTTTACTGTTTGACAGTTTCGTTCCAGCCACTGTTAAGACAAGTGGTCCTCGCAGGGAAAGGCAATGGGAGAGGCTGGAAGAGATTTCTAGATCCCCAAGGGTATTTATAGGGAAAGGTGAGCCTGGAGAGAAAGCTAAGCAAAAGCTAGCAGAAGTAGTAAACTAAACAGAGTGTGAGATAAGCAGGATATGAAAATTTTGAGAGCTGAAGGATTAGGATTTTTTTAACTGTGGGTCTCCATTGCAATATCTTTTCCACCCTGTAAAGGGCAGGAAAATAGGAGAAGTGGAAATGGCTGCAAGAGAGAATTGACGTAGAGGCAGTATCAGAAAGGCAGAGACAGATTTTTCCAGGGATGAGAACAGGAAGAAACTGGGAAGATGAGATTTTACCTGGAGCAGATTGTATTGAGATGGAACAAGAATTCCAGAAATTTAAAAGGGAGGAGGAGAGAACTTGGAAAAAGAAGGTTTTTTTAATGGGAAAGTCAAGAGGAGAGGAACTCAGGGCTGAAAAATTAGTATTGCAAACATGTAAGTTAAAATGACTGACATACAACTCAGTGAAACAGTCAATCCTTGTCTGCCTTCACTGGGATTTAAATATGTTGTTACACGTGTTTCTAAGTGCCCTTCCTGTATTCTATCATTGTTGTCTCTTCATTTGATGAACTGAACTGCCATGAGTTTTCTAAAATTTGACCAACACCAGATTACTGAAGCCAGAAAATAAATATCTGTCTCACTTACAAACATGCCAGCTTGTCAGACTGTTATTACAGCAACCAGCATGAAACCCTGCTGCTTTTCAGGAGATGTGTTTGCGGTACAGATCTGCAGCAACTCTGGACATGACAGCAGAAGCAACAGCACGTACCCCTGTAACTTGCATTTGGGTGAAGCCGCCAGCCTGAGCAGAGCATTTGTCTGCTTTTCTCTGTGGCTTTAATTTTTTTTCTGATTTCATTGAATACAATATGTTGGTGCTTTGGGCAGAAAGCTGGGGTCAGTTGGAGAAGTTTTAGTGGTCTGACCACCAGTGTTAAATAGCAAAGGAAACTTAACTTCAAAGCAAAATGCATTTTAATAAAAAAAAATAAGAGGAAGAGGAAGGAAATGAAGAGTTTATTGAAGTCATGGAATAAGAGAAAGAGAAAAGCAGCTAGAGTAAACAATACTTTTTTTCTGGTGTTTTTCAGTAGGTAAATCCGAAGTGTGGGAAACTGAAGTTTTTAGAAGCTGTGTCCTTAATTAGTGGGTAATCACTATTACACAGACTGAGCAGTTTAGAGCCGTATTAAATGATGCAGGTCTCCATCTGAGTGATTGGCTTAACTCCAGGTGATTATGTGAGAAACACACAACCCTACATACTGTAACTAAATAAGCTTTACAATATAATTCTGAGGGAATAGAAAAATGCTATTTATTTCATGTGTGTATGAACTGAGGAAGTAAGGTTGCCTATGGTGGCACAGTGATTCAGGCAAGAGTCCTGAATGGAAGTGAATAATGGGGACTGCTCTGTGGTCCTCTTCTAGTCACTAGGCAGCTCTGCCTCTCACGAGTGCTATGTAATATCTTCAAACAAATCCCAGTTCTGAATATTATAATGGCACTTTCAAAGAAATTTGCAGGATTTAAGCATTCATAACACAAAGAAATTAAAAGACTCTGGCAGCTTTGAAATTCCAGCTCTCGCTCCTAAAGATAGCAGTTGTGTGATTCTTTTAAAATGCTAAAGGGGAGTTTGTGAATCTGGGTATCACACCAGGCTGTTAGACTATTAGAACCACTTGTTTGTTGCCATTTCTGCCCACTAAAGAAGGATCAGGGCTATTAGATATCTTTTGAGAAGACCTTTCATTAGCCCAGTACTTTTTATATTGCATTAATACCTTCACTGGTGCCTTGCTTTGTTTTTTCTTTTTTTTTTCTTTTTCCTGATATTGGATCTTCAATATTAGCTATCTCATTGCTTGAGTGACATGGGAAATATCTCTTCTGATGCAAATGATAGCAGGAAAGATAATAGCTTGTACTGCAAGGGACATATTTAATGATTGAGAGAGTTCTCACAGATCAGGTTAGCGCCTTATTTGTGGGTGCAATGCAGACTAGCACATCTGAGTTAATACTATTGACAATGGCTCATATTGATGCACTCAGAAGCTGGAGATGCCAGCTCTTCTATAGATAAAAGGTGGGTCTGTATATGTATATATATGTATGTATGTTTCTATTTGGCTCAGTAAGAATATTGGTGTGCTGCTTTTTGTTCTAGTTTTTGGACAGCAGTAACAGAGAAACCTGAAATAAAACAGAGCCTTCGCTTGCTGGGCTAGCGGCACCACACCTGGAAGCATGATTTGCCTGAAGAAGGGCAGAGAAGGAAAGAATTAGCTCGTGTAGGAGCAATAAAAGAGAGATGAGTGAAGAGGTGAGTCTCCTGCAATCCAGAAAAGGCTCCTAGGATGCCTTCTTTTTAAGGAATTAATCATTGGGAAGCTGGTACACATGCTGTGTGAGGCAAAAGAGTTGGTGAGAGAACCCGCTGTCATAAATGGGTTACTGGTAGAAAGCTCCAGTGGAAAAATTGCATGGAGCAGGAGGAAGCAGCGACCCTGGACACTCTGAAGGAGCACACAAAGGCTGTGCTGTGGTAAGGAGCAGCAAGGCTACCCGCACAAGTTCAACATTTGTGTGCTTCTCACTTTCTGTACATGCAGCTGTCTTTTATGACACATTTACAACTCATTCTTGCATCTACACTGATAGCTCTAAAATCTTGTTTTTGAGAGACAGTTTTCCAGGCTCTCTGTTCTAACTTTACACCCCTACCTCAGTAAATGTTGCTAAATTGGGCCTCCTGCTACTGAGCAGAAACTACAAACAGGTAACTAACAAGTTTTTCAGGTGGGTTAGAGGTCAGACTTGGTATCACATTGCCCATGTTTCATCTCACCATTCAGCATATTTTTCTCTTGCATGTAAAATATTTAAGGGACTTTTTCTCTTCAAGCAGGTTGAACACTGTAATATCGTTTGTGTTCATGGACCAGTGAGCACTCCAGCTTGTCAGTATTCAAATTACTATCAAACTGTTTAGTACCTGTCTAATTAAAACAGAACTCACTTGCTGATCTCTTCATGCTAAAGCAAATTAAATCCTAATAGAAAAAGTGATATATCACTTAGATCAGAAGAAAATTAATAACTATAACATAACCACCTCTTTTCTACTTTTTTTCCACCTTTTTCTGGAAGTAGGGGAGGGGAATGGCAGGCTGTTTTCAGATAAAAACATATGTACCATTGCAATCGTCTTACAATTCCCGGTACTAGCAAAATCCTGCATTTTACTTTAGAGAGAGGTGGAAATTTCCATAGCTGAAATGAAGCACAGTTCCAGGGTTGGAGCATGGGGAGGGGAAAAGGAGGTGGCAAATAGAGGAAGAGAGCATACTGGGGAAGGGGAACGTACCCTTAGGAATGTTTAGAGCCAAATGGGAAGCTTTTGCAATTGCTTTGTCAACTAAAAGAGGGCCAATGCTTCGTGGAAGTCGTCAGTCCTTTTGTTTGTCACTGTTAAATTGTTCAAGTATCCTAGGGGAAGGGGCTGTCCTAGTCTGTCTGATACTTTTGGGTTATTGATAAAAATAGAATAGAGAATATCTCCTTGTTTTCAGTCTATTTGCATAGTTCTTCCCAGAGCAGAATGGTCTGTTCTTCCGTCAACAAAGGGACCACTTGTCTTGGGGTATTGACTTGTTCTATGAGGCCTTCAATTCTTTTCCCTTCTTTTTCTTTTTTTTTTTTTTTTTTTTCCCTTTCCCTGACCCTTCCTCTCACTGAGTTGTAGCACACTTGCCTCTGGCTAGGAATATTAATGAGCATTTCTTTTCAAGAGCTTATGCAGATTCCACTCTTTGAATCAGCTGGCAAGAGGTGCTGTCCAAGTAACTTACCCAGAGTAGTGCCCAGGGGCAGAGCGTATGAGTGCATGGCATGCCTCATTCCCCGGACTGAGAATAAAAGGTCAAAGAGTCGACTTTCGATGTGGGGTGCCTTGTATGGCACGGATGGCTCAGACAGAGCTGTTCACACAACAAAGGTTATTTAAATAACTATAAATTAGGAATGGCTCCTAAAAATGTAAATTTGTATTAAGATGGGGAACTGAGTGGCTCAGGTGGTTCATTATTAACTGCATGAGCCTTTTTATTTTGCTAGTTCAGATCTGCTCCAAGTCAGAAAAGACATAGAACATTAAAACTGCCAGAGTAGTGTTCACTAGCAGGCATGAAATTAATTTAGTTGGCTAAATGGGAGTACATTTTCTGGTAGAAGACTCTCGACCACATTGTGCACTTCCGTAGTAGACAGACAAATTCAGTCAATGAAAATTCAAAAATCCTCAGCAGACTAGATCACTAGTGCTAGAAATGGAGCACTCCAGTCTCCTGGAGAATACGGGCCATTTGAGATGAGCAGTGTCAGGGTGACAGTATGGAGAAATGCGCACTGCTTCATATTTGAATACAAATTGCTCTCTGTTCTCTAATGACATCAAGCCATTGCTTACTGTCCTCCTCTGAACCCTCCTGTAATCTTAGCCCTGGTGGTGGTGGTTCAGAGCATCGGTCTTTACATTAGAGACCTTTTCTCAGGTGGTGGGTTCTGCCCACCATTCCCAGCAGTGGCATTGGGCTGGCATTGTTCAGCTCCCGGTTGACATAAAGAGTCTGAAAGGACAGATACATGACAACATTCTGGGAAACATTCTTTTTAAATTGGGCCAAATCTGATTTTAAGTTACAGGGCAGTTTAAATTGTCTTTGCTAATCCTTCTCACTGGGGTTCTTGTCATAGGGAAAAGAGGTTAGTATAACTTGACTGCAAAAAATGGGTAATATTTTACCTGTAGGAGTCTAAACCAACTATGTGCTAAGTTGAACTGTCATGATTTACTTTACCTAAAAAACAGAGACAAGATCATTGTTAAAATCACCATTCTTGGAGGATTTACATGGTCGCATCTTGTGTTCTGGACAGGATTATGACAAAAAGGGTCGCTCTCCTTGCAACAGTTCGGTATTTTTAACTGTTGGTCCTACTGAAAACGGAAAAATATGCATATATACAGATAAACCTGCAGAAAAAAAATTAAAACTGAACTGTAACTACTGGAGCTTTTTCTTTCCTTTACATCCTCCCATCTGCCAGTATGGGTGAATTCCTATACAAACTCTTTATTCTGTTCCTGGGCCTGAGATGTAAGGCTTCTCCAAGTTGTGTAAGGTTTTCAGGAAGCCAATAGATACATTCCTCCTTTGCACAGTTAGAAGGAGAGAAATGATGATCCAAGGACTGGAGCACTTGGCAGGCTGTGGAAAACTAAGCTTTAGTTCCCTGTTCTGCCACAGATTTCTGCACAACTTTGGGCAAATTGCTTGATCTCTTAATGACGATACATCTCCTGTAAAATTAAGGTAATAGCATAAACAGGCATTTTCTGAGAGTATATATAAACCTTTTGCCAGGAACTGATTGACATTAGCAAGACTCAGGCTCAAATTTAAGGAGATTTTTACTAATACGTTACCTCAAGCCCTATACTGAAACCGGCAAAAATCAAACTTCTGGTGCTCAATGAGTTAATTTTTCCAACTCACAAATATGAATCATTGCTTATAAAATGGTATTATTTGGAAGGGAGAAGAGAGAATTCCATAAAACCTTTGTAGCCCAATGCTGGAAGCTATTGCCACTCCCCACCCGCATTCACACAAAATTACTTGACCTAAAGCTTATTACGCTTTTACAGTTAGCAGATTTTCTTCACTTTGTGGCATAAGTCCTCTTTTAACAGAAATGCCTCTCTGGTCCTTTCCACTATTTCTTCATCACTCTTATGAGCTGGCAGCACAGGGCTCCTCTGATTTTGGGAACCTTTGCTCTGGAGCTCCTTCCTGGGCTTTGTGGTTGAACAGGGGCTTGGCTGCCTCCCCTGCGGTTGGATGCTAGGGACATACGGACATCTGATTTTGCTAGGACAAGTATCTGGATGGATGACTTTTTTCCTTGTAGAGTGATCTTTGGCAAGTTACTTAGCTTCTCTTTTGCTTTTGCACTTCTAAAACGGGGGAAAAGTTTTCACAGTACTTCACGGTGCTTTGCTAGGATTTTCAAGATGTTCTGCCATCCCCATATTCTAGAAATTAAAACTATTATTATCTTTAAATATTCTAATAAAATTTACCAGCTAGCCTGGATATACACTGCTTTTAAAATATTAAATATTTCAAAATATTCAGTAGCAATCATCTCATGTGTGGAGGATAAGTTTTTTAAATGCCTTTAGTGTTGGTTTAATGTTTTATTCTTCTGATTTTTGAAGGAGCAGAGCTAAGCTAACATAAAGAACTGATTAAGCTAAGGAAAATGAGTTCTCAAATTATAGCTATAGTAAAGGTACAGCAAAAAATGCAAGAAAACTGACTAAAAGACGTGATAGGAGTTCAGTGCAACATGTAAAAACTTCAGATATTTACTGGAGAGGTAGAGATTAAACATAGAGATAGACTATGGGAGAAATATCCTTGATATAACTAGCCCTTTCCAGAGCTGATTTTGTTCTTGTTGTACTTGAAAACCTTAACCTCCCTTCCCCGTCCTCAGTTTGCAGCTCTCTAACGAAAATGGTTTCTTTATTTCTATACCAGATTCTTCAGTCTATGATTCAGTTACTTTTTGTGGAGCAGCAGCAGCATCTCAACTGAAAGGCACTTTTGTAGGTGCTACGGATTTTAGCTGTCAGTGTAACATACCAGAATGGAATTACTCTAAAAATATTTCTTTGCATGATGTAAGTTTGCTGTAACTGATCATGACACTCAGGTCTCTGAAGTTATTGTTACTTTCTTCCATTTTGCTGAAAAGCAGTAACAGGAAAACTGATCACTGTGATGTCTGGTAACATTTAGGGGTTACATTTTATTTTGATTCACACTCTAATGCCAATTAATGTCAGTTGAATCATACAAGTTAGAGATGGAAAACACCTATTAGATAATGGCAGGGCATGACTGTTCCCCCAATGAATTCTCAAGTACTTTGTCTCATCTAGTTTTAAATTACTCAAGCAATTGAGGTGTCTCTGGGGAGGCTATTCCACAGCCTAACGTACCTTGCTATTAAGAAATATTTCCTCCCGTTCAGACTAAACTTTTCCTTTGCTTATTTTTACCATATTGCTGCTTGTTTACCCCTTGCTGTTGCTAAAGTATTCCCATTCCTCTCATATGTTTACTCTTTTCAGACTCCAGTTCGTAAATAAACATTTCCATCCTTGTTTGTTATATGCCTGCATTCCCACCTACATTTCTTTCTTTTTCTGTCATCTCCTAATACAGACTCTCCTCTTCTGGGACCTCTTTCTGATGTCAGGCTCCCCAGACTGAAATGGTTATTGTAGGAGCAACCTCATCAGTGCCCTGCATAGACAAACTATTGTGGTTTGTAGTGAGATGCCATTTTGACTGACGCTGGTGTTTCTTGCTCTCTCGTCGCTGCTGAACATAGACTCCGTTCCACTCACCGTTGGTCATATACTTAAGGACCCTGCTGCGTTGTTGTTAGAAATATGTGAGGAAGAATAGGCATTTTAGAGTTTTATGGAGGAAGTAGGGTTGGTGGCTCAAACTGTACAGCTGAGGTGAGCAACATAATAGACTGAACCATGCACAGGCTTCCATGCTGGCCATCTCCGTTATGCAGGAGCTGGCCTTTCACTTCCGAAGGGTTTTTCAAGCTCTTCTGCTCCACCTTGTCCCCAGCTGGTAATGCACACCTTTAATTCTTTACTATTAATTGTTTAAAATGCAACCAACTTGCAGATTCAGTACTGGAATCCTGAACCAGTCATGATGGAGATTAAAAGAGACTGTGGTCAGCCCCTGAGGTGACAGTTAAAGCTGAACAGCAGGTTAGGGCTGATTTTTATTAATCTTCTCTTTTATGTTTTTGTTAATGAAGGATAAATTTTGTGAGCCATATTTCTTGTTCCTCAGATCCCAGAGAAGATTAGTACTTAGCTGACTTAAAAAAAAAAAAATCCAGGAGTAATAGAATAAGTAATAGAAATTGTTTTTTCAATCTTTTCTCATGGTAACGAGTTTTGTTCTTTCCTACTTTCTTTGTCCGTCTGTCCATCCTTTTGTCCTTCCGGGTGAGCAAGAATCTTCTGGTGCTGTATAACAAATTTTCTACTGTCCTTAAAATCTTAAGACTGGGCAAGTCTTATGTATTGTGTGCTAGTATTTCTGCCTTTTAAGTATACAAAACTCCTCTAAAGTTAAGGGAGTAATGACTATATATGTTAAGAAAAATGGAGCTCTATAGTGTTTTTTCTTTTTCTCTAACTTTTATCCCTAATAACAGCAGGCAGTTCGAACATTTCTAAGGAAGGTCCCAAATCCCCTGGTGGGCCATAAGGCCAGAGCCGTGGCGTAAAGCCCAACACCTGTGTTGGCAGTGGTGCTGCATTGCCATCATGGGGGCTCCAAAGTCCCACTGCAGATCCTCACCCCGGGTCAAGAGCGTGCTGGGGGGCTGAGGAGAGATGCTGTTCAACCCCTCAGTGGAGGGTGGCTCCACCAAAGGGAAGTGGGGGAGCTGGGCTGGAGGAACTTGTGCCTTTTCTGAGCAGCTGGAGAAGGAAATTCTGCTTTGAGACTGGGGAGAGGTTATGAAATTGTGTGTTTTACCTGTGCATGGAATGAAGAGCATTTTTGCTTTGTGTCTACTAGGGTTGAATGCTTACAGTTTACTTGGTGAAAGGAAAGCAATGATTCTCCATTCATTTAAATCTCTATCTGAATGCAGGTACCTTCCCACAGATCTTGAGAAACTCCTATGACAAATATAGTGCTTTGCTCATTGCTGTGGCTAATTTAGGAAGAGTGTTTCATTACTCTCAACAATAGTAACTTCAGCTAAATGTAAAATGAATCAAGAACCGGAGGAGGCTCGACTTAAGTGAATGATCTCTGGATAAATAACTCCACTTCTAGTTTATGTCCCAAGCCTAAAGCATTCTCTGGCCCCTATAGACTTGCATATCCCTGGTT
Source organism: Chroicocephalus ridibundus (assembly GCF_963924245.1). Classification (NCBI taxonomy): domain Eukaryota; kingdom Metazoa; phylum Chordata; class Aves; order Charadriiformes; family Laridae; genus Chroicocephalus; species Chroicocephalus ridibundus. The sequence goes on from NC_086284.1 coordinate 147,419,162, forward strand.
GCTATGTTTCAAAATTAAAGGGTCTTAAATCATGTTCATTGGCCTGCTTTTTGATTCAAGCAGGTATGACTGTGTGCAGTGTCGTTACACTTCAATAATGTAGTGTAAATGGAGAAAGAATCCACTTCGTTGCCTTCTCTTGGTTTGCGCTTCATGCACTTCATGTGCTGTGTGGAGGCTAGATCTAAATTCTGCATCAAGGCCCTCTTGTTCCTGCAGCACCCTGGGGAATCCTGTGATAAAATGGGAATTCTGTGGCAGCAGCTACAAATAAATTCAAGTTCAGTTCCTTTTTACTGAATTAAATATGTACATGAATAATACAATTGGTACAGTAACCCTTGTAGTTTACATTATCAAATGCAATTTTTTTATGTGTTCCCTACATTTTCAACATGCCACAGAACTTTGTTATGATAATGTATGGCTGCACTGTAAAAGTTTTCAGCAGAAAAACATCAAGGCTCTGTGCAGGATACACTTAAATTCATTACATCCAGTTTGTGAGATAATTTGTGTTTTGGACACCTGGCACATGTCCTCTCACTCTCTTTCATTTGCTTTAGGCCAAAAGCCACTTCTCTGGGCTTGCGTGAACTGATAAAATCCAAATGTTCCAGCTGCAATGTTTGATACTGCATCTTGAATCAACAGTTTTCTAATTGTTCCTGAAGGTGAAAATAGTTAACACCGACATTTAAATAGCCATAGTTCACTTCTAGACCTACCATTGTCTGCGTTTCGCGTTTTTTTTCAGAGCCTGTTCAAGCAGTGCTATGCAGTGTAACAGTGTATTATTACGTGTGATACCATACAGACCTCAAGTTGGGATAGACCGTGATCCCAAGAGTGACCCATGCGTAAACTCATTTCCTATAGAAATTTTGTGTGGAAGAGAGAAGCAATGAGAAATGCAGTGACTTGTGCAGTGGCGGAGTTGACTACACAGAGCTAGTGGTTTCGGAGACTTTCAATGGGCAGTAGAATGACACATCCTGTCTTGGATGGTTGTTCATGCTTCCCCTCTGCCCCCCCTTTCTTTTAAGAATGGGTGCTGTCTTTCACAATTACTTCATTAGGAATAATTCTAGAACATGTTTTGCAACGTAAATTGCAAAATATGTAGGAATATGCTTAAAAGTTATCAAAGTATCTCTGTGTATTTCCTGGTGGAACAGATACTTAGTATCTACTGAGCCTAGTGGGTGGCCACATAATTAATGAAATCTTTCCAGGACTTCATAATGGCATCTATCATTTTCTTTCTGGTTAATAAGAAAATGACTGAACTTACAAAAAATTCAGCTGGAGACCTCTGGAGCTGAAAGTACAATTTTCAGTCCTTCTTTAATGTAAGCATGAGTTTCAATGAAACACAAATGCAGAATATGTCAGTCCCAGCAATATAGTCAGTGTTTTGCCTTGACTTTTTATAACATTAGACCAACATCATTCTGGTCCTAATTCTAATTCTAAGTTCCTAATTCCAAATTATCCATTTAGGTTTCTTTGTTCTATGTTTTCTAGGATCTTGGAAGCTACAGATGTAGTCAGGTCAGATCCCATCATTCATCTTTCTCAAACTGAATAATAGTTTTTATGGTGGACATGGTCCTCATGTAAAGAAATCAGTCTCTTTTTTATATTGCCATTTTAAATTTATCTTTAATCATTAGATTTAAATTTAGAGGATGAATACAGCTGGAGCATTAGACTTGGTAGGCTCAAACAGAAAGTAGGAAGGGATTATTGTTTGCTGTGTATGTCATGGGTGTCTATATCAGGGCACATGTATCACAGCCAGGATGCCTGGGGTCCTACCCTGGTGTTGCCGTAAATCACTGGCTCCATACATATAGTTAGTTAGTTTAAGCAGAAGTCGTCTTTATTACTTGGGGCAAATTCATTCTTCATCTCAGTGTGTGGAACTTCCTATGATTTCAGCAGGAGTGCCCCTTGCCTACACGTGGGTGCGTTTTCTCCTTGGGGAGGAAGTTCTGGGAGAGATTTTCAAAAGCGTGCTTTTAACAGAGTCTTGTATAACAATTTTACACTCATTTCCTAACATAAAAGATGATACTAGACAATGGTACTGGCAGGACTTGCTTACACAGATGCTATTGGTAGTTTAGATAAACTGTAACACCTAGGATGCCAGATGTTGCGATTCATCCCTAGTGCTTGCCAAACTGTAATTCATATTACGTTGGGGGCTACTGGTTATTTATTTTTCAGCCCACTAGAAGTTTAATTGACTATTCCTCCACCTCTTTTTCCCCTTCTCCCCCTACTCCTTCTTCCTCTCATTTACTTTTCTTCCACCTGTGTTAATACTCATTTTGGCCTGAAGCACGGAGAAATCCTACCGGTCATCCAGGGATCAGGTACCCTAGGCCAGAGTATCCCAGTTCTACTTAATGGTTAGTGATGGCATCCAAATCATTTCCCATTTTCCTATCGAGAGCTGGGTGAGGGGAAAAGCTGAAAACCTTTGCCAAGAAGCACTCTGTGGTGGATACTAAAATAAGTCAGGTAGCAGATGTCCAATCCAAATTTTGGTGGGTAATTAGCTGATTCAATATCCAAAAGAAGCAGGTAATTGTTGTGATTTGTGAATCCTCTGCCAGGGCAGATACTTTACAGCTTGCAGATATTTCTCTAATGAGGGAGGATATCGTGAGCTCTGAGCAGTAAAACACTGTTTTCTTAGTATTCAAAAAGAATGGCTGTTTTTTTTCTTTAGGGATGTTCTTGGCATAGACCGTTCTTGTTCTTTTCTTTGTTATTTCTTGGAAGTCTTCTGAAAACTATTGATGCAGTATGCAAATTCAATGCAGGAAATGTAACGTTATATAAGTGTAATTGGCCTTTTATTCAAAGGCGTTTTTATTCCTCCTTGCATATTTTAGTCCTTTCTTAAAAAAAGAAAAAGAAAAAAATGAGGGAGAGAAAAGGAAGAAGCTTAAACACAATCGTGTATTTCTTCCAAAGAAAAGGCAGAGGAAGATGCTATAAAGATCAGACTCTAAAAAGTAATTGAGGAATTAGAGAAAAACTAATAAAAACAAAAATATGGATATTACTGGAAATGCACAGAATGGGACGGTTTCAGGAAGAAAAAAAGTGTGCCTGGCTGTTGCCTTTCTAGGAGAACTAGACACAGAAGAGAATGGAAAATAATAACGAAGTTCTAAAGGCATCTGTCCTCCCTTCTTTTCACTGTCATTTCATAAGCACTGGGGGGAGAGGGAGAAGTGAGGGGAAGGGGGCCAGGAATCCTAGCAACCAAAATACTACAGATGCAAACACCTCAGAAATGTGTAACTGCTAGCGAAAGTTGAAGAGGGTAGGTTCACTACTTCGATTCCTGTGTTAAATGGAGCAGTGTACGCTCACAACAGCATCGTGAGCCTCATTTCCTCCACTTCCTAAAGCGAGAAGTTATTGTTTTCACATTTGCAGGATTTTGATATACAAAGGTGCCTATGCAATGTTGGGGAATTAAAAAAAAATCATAAAAATTAACAAGGGGATATTGCTTGAATGTAGTTAGTTTGAAGAAACAGCTGGAGCCAGAGCATGAGAGAGGGAAACGGCATTTTGTACCAGTCATTAGCATTTGGGTTTTCTCTTATACTATTTCAGGATTTCCTTTTCCTTTCTAAACTCTGTGTACTTTCTTCCACTTCCCTTTTTTTCTGTGAACCTCTCCTTATTGTTTTCTTTGAAAACAAGAGTCTGGACAGAAGTCACAGTATCTCCACTGAAGTCAATGGACTTTCTCTGGTGTAAGAGATCAAATTTCCTGTGCTCTTCATTGTCCTTGTTCAATTTGTCCCGTTTTCTGCTGTCCACCTCAAACATGACATTCCCCACTGAATTACTTCTGCCTTCTCTTTTTTTCATTTTCTGCTTTTTTTTTTTCTTCTGTTTTTTCCTCTCAGCATTTTCCAGTTAGTAACTCTGCTCCTTACTGCCAAGACAACTGGCAGGCAACTGTTGGTTCCTTCCATTCACCGACAGGAGGAACATTTTATGGCAGAACCAAAAACCAGCCAAACAACAAGCCCACAAATGAAATCATGACCATCATAAGCACCAGTGACAATGAGAGTCACAGTTAGCCGAAGTGGTGGACTTGGAAGGAAAATCCTGAGCCATAGCTCACTACTTCCTTGCAACTTGACACATCTGGCCCCTAAAGTTCTTTACCAGGGCCAGTATTTTAGTAATGGAGCCATAAGATATCGTTGTTTGTAACTGCGTAGAAGATGAAACTGAGCTGTACATACAGTGAAAACGGACGCTGTAATCGTTGCTTACTTTGAGCAGGGCCCCAACCGTACTCATATAAATGAAGCGACGAGAGCAGATTTACATGCAAATCATTCCAGTTCAGTGTGAATGTTGATTTACTGAGGCTAATAAGAGTTCAGCAGATTGTAACAAAGAATAATGGAAGAAATTTCTCCTGGAATGACAAAACTGAAATCTGCTCTAAGCCTTTTAAGGTCATGTAAGCAATGTTTGTCATATTGCTAAACCACTCACATAATCTTCCAATCTGAATTCTAAAATTCCTCCTAGAACCCAACCCTGTATTTCACTCATAACAATACTTGTATATTCTCTAATTGCACAGAAGTACAAAAAGCACAGTACTTCAATCATTACACAAATTAATCCATATATTTAATGCAAGTCACTTATCTAATGACAGCTAAAAAAGAGATAAGTTATTAGGAGTGTGGTGTAGTAGCATTAGGTTATCTTTGAAAGGATGACTGATCCAAAGAAAAGGAAGCGTAGTCTTAGCTGAAATGGTCTACTTCCCTCCTGTCTACTGCAAACAAATTTACCAAACATTTACCAAAAGCTAATTTTAGGAAAGTTGCATTTGAGAATATAGTGATGGTATTGTTAGAAGCTGTCTGTTCTTCTTGCTTTCCTGCCCCCTGTGCAGAAAGGTCTTCCATATGTCACTCAGGGAAGGTTAAAAAATTACTGCATTTTGCCTAAAACAACAGTGAAGTGATAATATTACAGAAAAGAAACACTGGGGACAACATTAAAGTCTAACAGGGCTAAGGAAAAGGGAGAAGACTGCAAATAGATTAAACCCAGGTGTGCATTTAGGCTCAGCCGTACTTTTGTCTTGTGACATGCCCATTGATAAAAGACTCAGCTTTTCACTTTTTCTATTCTGAGTGACTGGGAAAGAGAAGTTGTAAATTAACTGCAGCACAATTGACATCTTGAAGGCATGATGAGTCCCAAATTGGTTCAGTTGCTGGGAACTGTGAAAAAAAGAAGTTCTGGGTAAATACAGGGTATGCAGAATTAAGGCTTTAAAAAGAAGGGGAGAAAAATCATTATTCAGGGTGTTTTCTGCTATTTTCCCACAAAAGTGAATCTTTCCATCACTAACCTTCTATGTAGAAAATAGTTTTCAAACTGTGATCCACAAAAACAGTCTAAGAGCATCAGTAGGATAGAGTATCTCAAGAGCAAGCAATAGAAAGCATGCCAGTTTTGTATCTGGGGGAGCTGAGAGGAAAAAGTGGGGAGGTGAGTTGACAAACCCTCTGTTCACAAACCTTGCCCGTGCAGTCCAAGGGTGCAGGGGGAAGCAGGAGCCCTGACACCAGGGAAGAGCTCCCTGCTCCTCTGACTCACCTGTGGAGGAAGAAGTGTGTTTTTCAAACGCTTTCTTGTCCTACTGATTGTCACTCCCCACAAAATATGTACCAAAAGCAAGACAAAACTGTGCTAATGTTATTTTCTCAGTTACAAACATGGATTTTGTCCACACAAGGCACAAACCTTGTTAAATTGTGTGTGTGCCCATAATCAAGTCCTAGCGTGGTTTCTAAAGCACTGACAATCTTTCCCATGTAGATCAAATCTTTGAAGTTGTAGTATAACTGTTAGATATTTCTGCGTACGCAATTATTATGTGCGTGATGAGCATGATTACTGCTTGGATACACTGTTTGCATTTTACAGTGCTATGTGTAGGATTTACAAAGCCTAGACTATGGCATGCATAGTTGAAGTCCAAATAAACTTTGGTTTCTCTGTTCCCGAAGAAGGAACTTTGACAATAGAAGAAACAATTGCTTAGAAACAGTATACACTTTCTAAAAGATGTGCTGACCTATGAAAGAATATATTTTTTAAAGTTTACACTGTTCTTACAATGCTTTTGATATTTTATGCAAGCTGTCATCTAATGGAAATAATGACCTCAGGGACATGTGTTTATCTTGGTTTTAGCCCACTTAAAATACATTTAGCCTTTAGCTTTTCCTTAGGCCAAAACCACATCAAATGGGCCAAAGATGGAATAAACACACACATACACTCCTGAGGTCATTATCACTTCATTGTAGTTTTGCAGAAGAAAAGGAAAACAAACTCTGTCTCTTTGCATTACTTTTCAGACTCAGCGTGCCCAAGTGATGGTGTATACACCATTTTATAAATGTTTTCTTTTCAGGGATGTACTTAACTTCTCTTTTTGCCCCTGCCACATATTAGTTGCAAACTCTTTTCTGTTAATGCTTCAAATTAATCTTTAAAACGTTGAAAATCTGGAATTGCAGAAATTAGAGCTGTAGTTGCCAGAGTACAGTACTAGTAACTGGCTTTCTCCATGAGCAGAGATTCACAGAAGGAAAAATTTTAGGAAGAAGGGTTAACATTGAGAATCCACTCCTTTTATGAACTGAGGCCTGGACTATTGGATTAGTAGGTCTTAGATGAGGTTTTGTTTGTGAAACAGTAAATAAACTCTGCACCCCAATGCTATTGGGGAGTTACTGACCAGTACAATATATACAGCCTAAAGCTATTCCTACTACTCTCCAAAAAATGGTAGGGGCAAACAAACTTTGTCAACTGACTGTATGGAAAAGCTTAGTTTTCTGCTAAGCCCTGTTTTTAACATGAATATCATATAGCTTGTTTCTGTCATGTTCTGATGTAGTCGCTGTGAACTGCAAGTGATAAGAAAACTTTACTTATCTTTTCAGAAGGTTTAGTTTGCTTCCTAACCTTTACTTAAGAAGGGGGAGAAAAAAAGATTTCTCTGAAGCATGCAACTTAAAAACAAAATCATTTGAAGTCATTGGCAATTTAAAAAATGTATTTAATATAGTGAGGACTTCATCCTAAACCCAAATGGTGCTTGGACACAATGCTGTAAAACAGAAGTTGTTTGTGGAAAGTTTCAGACCTTGTCTCTGCAAAGCCATCCGGCATAAACTGTACTATCATGGACTTCAATGGAAACGAATTTCAAAAGCTCTGGGCTTAAGCGCACACTTAAGGTTAATCATATGTTTAAGTGATTTCCTGCTTTGGAGATTTAAAGTTGGAAATAATATGGTTTGAATTCTGGGCAGGGAAGGTGACCCTGGCAGCCATGCTTTGAATGGAAAGGATGTGTTCTGTGCACATGTATGTTAATTGGAACTGTTGGCACTCATGGTTGAGGCAAACTAAAGATCTCCAAAACTCTGTGCCGAAGAGGACAGTAAGTAACTGATTCACATGCAGGTCTGCCAAGGGACCAAAAGTTGCAGGGAGGTGGGGAGGTCTTTCCATGAAGAGCCTAGGAGCAGCACAGGGTGCTGCAAACCAGTCACTGCAAGGCTGTAACCGCAGTGGCTTTGATGAAACACACACAAGCAGTAGTAAATATGCCAGTTGGTTTCTCTTGCTGGTAACTGCTCAACAAAAGAGAAGGCTGCATTCAAAGGGCCAAGGATTTACTAATAGAGAGACCCAAAACAGCTGTTTGTCCTCATCCATGCATGCATAAATAGCTGTTGTTCTCTCTCATTGCCCTCATGAGACAAAGCCAGAGGTCGGGCAATTCTTCTGGGCTTCAATCCCTCTTTCTGGATGTATTAGACTAGCAGCCTTTTCCTGCATTGCCCTAGCCTCAGGTCTGCTGCTGTCAATTCCTCCACTGATGAAATCGTGACCATAAAAATAATTCCTTGAGAGCTAATACCCATTTTCCAGCCCTAGTTTAATGTGAAATCTTCATGTTCATCATAGAGATGCCGGCATCAGGCAATGTATGATCTGGGGAGTACAGACAGCAAAGGCTGTACATAGTACAGTGCTTACCTTGAGGGGAAAACACCTCCAAGTAGACTTTTCCCTCCTAAAAACCAGACTACGTATCCTTTTGTGGTGGGTTTATATGTCAAGGTTTTGGTGGCACTACTAAAACCTTGCCACATAAATCCAATACGATTTTTTAGTTAAAAAATTAATCCATAGTGTTAATATCACAATTTTATTTGTAGAGGAGCTTCACACTTGTTTTGAAAACAAGTTATATCTGACAAATGACACCATTCAGGTGTTTGAAAAGCATCATACCCTGGCAGGCAGCTGAGCAAATAAAATGGTCGGCCTAATACCCTTTCCTGCTCTCCCACCTGCCTCCAGAGGGGTTACAAATGTGGAAGAGGAAAGAAGCAAGGAGATCTGTAAATGGAAACAACTAAAAGTATGTGGCTGGAAAGCTCTTACCCTTTCTTCTCCCAAAAGTCACAGAATTGCAGAGTCACAGGCCTGGCTGTCGCACTCAGTGCCCATATGGGGCAGCTCCTTCCCCTGTGGACACCCTCTGTTCCCCACCACGTCCATTTGCACACCTGAGGCTGGTCTCTATCCCTCTGCTTTCCGCCCCCTGCTTGACTGCGGGTCTCAATATCCTCCTCCTTCCCCGCCTTCCCTCTTCAAGGCTCCCTGCGCCAGGTTTGCATCGGACAAGAGGAGGGCTGTGGCCAGGCAAGCGAGGGGGACGTACTCCCAAAGGGCAGGAGGAGGGAGAGACCATGGGGTGCAGACACAGCTGGGGAGGGGAACTGGGGACTCGGCCTGTAGAGCTGCTTGGAGCTGTGGGAGGGTTTGAAAATGTCTTTACACATTGGACTCATTTTCATTTCCAAAATTCAGTGTTTCTGGCAGCACTTATTTTTAGTTTGAAGTTCTATTTAACAGTTTTCGAGATTGGGCAGTGTAGTAATTTAGCAGCCCTTATGTGAAGGAGAGAAGGCTGCAGCTTCTGCACCACTTTTAATATTTGTTTACCATTTCAATTTTGTAGCAGGCCGACATTTAAATGTTCTGTTTGCTGTCATTTTGACACCTTCCCTTTATTTGCTTATTTTTAATCTGTGAAAGCGTAATACTTACTGCTTGCTATTTAGAATATGAGGATTAGAGTTGAATTTTCTTTGAGAGTAGGGACGAACGTACCTGGAATGTGGGAGAAAAAACTGGGCTGGAGCTAACTGGAGAGTGTTGCCTTCTAGAGAGGTGATGAATCAGTATTTTCTTACTTCTAGCTAAAATGTATTTCAAGAACAGCTTTTCCTCTAGCACTTTGTTTTAAGTATCTCTAGTCTAGAAGAGAAAGGCAAGTAAAAATTATTATTAAAGGCTCTCCAAAAAACCCCAAATAAGTAGATAAACTTTTTAAAATGCCAGGATAGTTTTGGGTCTGATTGCTTCAGATTGGTAAATGAATGAATGTTTGATATGTTATCTGAGCCACATGGTGTGGTTTCTCCGAGAGTTTTGTCTAAAATAGTTCCTTTGGATTAGAGAACTCCACTTTCTTGTCTCAACTGCACATCAATACGATCCTGAATCTCAACCCAAATGGTTGAAGGCCAAGCTATAGAGCTTGGCATGGTTTTGGTTTTGGTTATACAGTTCCAAGTGAGACAAGGTAACCTTCAGAAGTGGAAAATTAGTTTTCTTCATGATTTTTTAAAATCAAAATTCAAAGCAAAATTCAGAAGCGTGAAGCTCACTAAAAAACTCATGCGGAAGAAAATATTTACACAGTTCCCTGGAATGATCTGAAAGCAGAAATATGCAGAAATGTATTTGTGAAAAGTTAATGGTAGGATCTTTAAAGGTTACCAGATATATTCCCCTACAGGTAGTGAAAAACCCAGAAGACCATCTCTTTCATTATTTGTTTCATTTTTTTTTCTCTTGACATTTGTTCTTCTGTGGAAAACATTACTATGTTATCACTTTTCTTTGATTTCAATTCTTTATAACAGCTCACCTATGGACCATGTCTGCCTTCTCTCTTGTGTTCAAGCATTGTTATAACCTACATCTACCATATATGAACAAATGAGTGCAAGAAAACGCAGTAGCGTGGTCTGGCAGGATTGCAGTACCTGATAATAGGCTAGATCAGTGCACACCAATTATCTTGTATATGATATTTAACCACAGCTGCAAAATTATTAGGTACAAAACCTAGTTTCAGATCTTGCATAGAAAGTGGGTCAGAGTGGCAAAGTCAGGTTTTGGTCTGTGGCCTGTAACTAAAAATATAATTTCCTCTTCTTCCCAGAGAAAGTCTCTGCTGGTGCTCAGAAAGGAATGATCCTCTGTGAAAGGAAGATGGATGCTACTTTACTTTTATGATTTTATGAAAATTAATTTTTATTGCCATATGGTTTTCCACAAGGCAGTCCACATCTTTAACACCAACATCAGCTGGCACCTCTAATCTTCTTTAGGGATATGCCATCAAAGATTCTTTCAGGGATTTAGCTGCGTGGCCAGCGTAGAGTCAATAGGATCTGTATAGTTAGATCAGCTTGCTGCTTTGAAAATTTACCCTGTCGTGTTTTAAACTATGCTGTCTCATTACACAGAAATGAAGAGGATTTTTGTGATACCTTATTGAGATAGCAGCCATGGGGTTTTGTGTATTTTTGTTTTTACAGCATCTTCTTTTGATTAGCTGCCTATTTCTTGTTAAGCAATAATAGGAAAACATTTCTTCAGGCTTTTTTTAAACTCCAGTCTTCTCTGTGAAAGTACAAGAGGGAGAATTTTAAAGATCTGTCCTGTGAAACTGTTATCTCTTTGATTAACATTCGAAATTCTGCTGCTTGTTTTATCAAATTAATGTAACTTTGAAGAAAGGAAAAAGGCAATACTGATTTGTAATAATAGATTTTAATTAGGATGAGTGTTTGAGTCTCAGGAGTCTGTCCCGTGCGCATTTTCAGATCTCTCATCCTCCCAGTGTCAGAACTCTAATTACCACCCTTACAGATCAACTTGTATTTTGAAGATATCAGAAAATACATCATGAAAGATTCTTCTTTTTAATTGCATCCTTATACCCCCTGCTATATGGTTTCGATTGCCATCAATATTCCTCCACCGCTGTTTCTGTGTTTTTACTTCCTTTATTATAGGTGAGCCTGTCGGGTTGCATTTGGAAGAGGATCTGTGTTTAAGCCTCTCTCTGTTCTCCCCAGCTTCTAGCAGAATTTAAATTCTTGGACTCCCCGTGCAATGCCTGGCACGTATGAGGCATTAGATCAGTATAATCCAGCCTCAGCAGCAACAGGGGCCATCTCGGGGTATGGGACTCACTGAAGGTTACTGCTGAGCTCCTCAGACGTGGCTGCTCCCTGCCTTCCCATAGCAGCAGCCTGCACAGGCAGTCCTCACCCTGCCAGCAAGTGCCCAAGTCCTTGTCCCTTGATCGTCATAGTCAGTGTATCAGGAGGGCGGTAGGAAAGGAGGGATGGTGATCCCTGACCAAGGAGCCGGGATGAAAGAGTAAGTCATCACAGAGCCAAGGGGTCCTGCTCCAAGTCAGATGGGCCAGGGTCTGTCAGGGGGGCTTCTTCCTCTGCTGTGCGGACATAGCTTTTAGGAGCACAAAACATGGGTCCCAGTTGCTTGAGGCATCAGTAGACATTTTGCATCCTGAATAGGTGCTCTGAGCAATTGTTTGTTGGTGTTCCTCCTTCTTCTCCTTTTCCCATTCAGTTGCAGGCTCAAGCACCATGATGCACTCTGAGACCTTTCACTACCGACCACAGAAATTTATTATTAACAGATTTTGGTTGATCTCTGAGGGAAGAAGAGTCTGGGTCAGCAGAGAGTTGAAATTAAACTAATTCCTGCACATGCCCAAGCAGAACACCCAGGAAATCCTGTTCAAGTCTGAATATATGGTATCAGCCCCACTTTGCTGCCTCCCACTCACACTGCTCTGCCGCTTTCGCAGCAGCAGCCACTATCACATCTAGACTTTCCATGCCCATCAGAGTGGGCTCTCTCCGAGGCTCTCCACTTCTGCTTGTGTGCTGCTATTCACTGCCGGTCCATCATGTATGGTGAGTTGCCTTCAGAGCTAAGCAGGCATGTCTTTTAAATTCTTGAGAGATTTTTAGCTCCACTTGTAGATTTAATACTCTGTAAAGTCCATCTACTTGACAGTACAGTGCCTGTATTAATTTTTTTTTCTATTCCTCCTGCATCTCGGATCCATTGATAATGAGGCTCATTAGATGGACAGAATTGTTATTTAACAGTCTTCACCTGAGGTCCAAAAGCAGAGATGATAAGGGATGATATCTGTGAGACGTTTATATTGCCAACTGTCATTAATTTCAGAGTCAGGTGAGATGAATTAAGATAAAGTCCCATCCTTCTCTTATCAAGAGTCTCAGTAAACTCAGAAGGGTAATGCTACACTAAGCCACATTTATTTTCAGCAGCGCAGGACAGAAAATTAATGATGCCAGATGAACTCTTAATTTGTTTTCAAAGGCAAATGAGGATGTCTGAAAGAAGTGATACTATTGGCTTAATTGGATCCTTTTCTGCAGTGCTATGATCAGCAAAACTTGATGGTAACGAGTACGCTGCCTACGCTACAGTGCAGGATGCTGAACTTCTTAGTAGGCTGTATGACAAGGAGGTGGCCACGTTCACTAACCCCCATTTGCCAAGGGCTAAAGTGACTACAGTTTCAGTATCCCTGAATTTGTTTCCTCATTAGAAACCCTTAAAATGTGGCTGAATGTCAGAAAATGCCTAACATCCATTTTGTGCAAGTCAGTCTTCTTTTAGAAGCCTTAAATTGGCCCTGACAAAAGTGAAAAAATATTGTTCAGATATTAGCAACTAGAAAAACTAGAGTGCAGGTTAGGTTTTTTTTTTGCTTTAGTTTCAACAGTCACATAGAGAAAAGATATACACACTTGAAAAATCTTGGACGGTATTATTGATCCACTTAACAGGAAACTAGGAGGTATATGTTTAGCAGAAATAAAGCAAGTTTTTAAAATGTAGCATTTCATAATAAATATTTAGATATTATATGTATTTATAAATGCCTTAAGGAACATAATTACAGTAGTTAAACTTTTAGGATATTTTGTTGCGGGTTATTTTGTCTTTTAAAGCTGATGTTGGTGAAATATTCACACCGTAATTTCAGTATCTAAAAATTCAGAAGGATTTTAATTGCAAATTAGTTTATGAGAAATCTTTTTTTTTCTTCTGAAAAGGCAGCTACAGAAGAATCTTGTCAAAGGTGTCTATTTTTTTGTACAAAAAAGATCTGTGGGCTCCTTCCTGGATAATCAGCTTCAGGGCGGAAGGTGACGGCCGTGGGGCATACGTTACGCTGCTGTATATGCTTCGCAGATCAATCGTCTATGCAACAGCCCTGAGAGCTCACAAACATCTACAGAGCATCCCAAAAGGAAGAACCTGAAAATGTAATAGAAAAGAGATTTAGCATAGACAGTACCGATAAGGTTTGTTATTTAAGACAGGCAAAGGTCTTTATTTCATAGTGTATATATATAACCTAACTAAAATATCCAGGACGCTAACCCAAATATACAACTTACAAAACCTCTTAGTAGTTTCCTTTCCACAGTGTTTTTGACTGAATATATTTCTCAGATCCAGGGACCATCTAATGCTCCCTGAAATCAACAGGACTACCATGGGCTTTGCTAAGCATTTGTCTTGCCCACAGTAAACTCGTTAAAAAATTGTTCATCTGTCTTCCTTTAACATACATTTTACTTTTCTCGGGTATAGTCATCCAATATTCACAAAGCTTCTCATGTGCTTCCCTGGGAGTTGCATTTTGTTATCTAGAGGAGAAGCTAGATTCATAATTACCGCACCATTTACCTGCCATAGTAATCTAGTAGCCCAGAACAGGACCAATTCTATATATTTAATTCCTCATGTTGAAAATCATGTTGGGGGAGGTCATTTTTCAATGTAGAGAAAGTAAAATATCATGGTTTTCTTAGGTTATTTCTAACAGGCCATTAAAAGTGTTTAAGAAGCGGCCCATGACGTTTTAACTTACTTATTTTATTACGTATTGCGATGTTGCAAATCTTTCATTTGCTTTGGTTTTCTGACAATCTACATTTTCTGTGCCTTTAACATTATCACAGAACTGCTATGATAGCTAGATGCCTTTTGGTTCATGCTGAGTTTTCCTTTCTGTCTAGATCAATACAGTTATTGGAATATCTTTTTCTTAATGGAAAGTTTGTCTTTTTTTTTAATTTTTGGATCCAACCTTTTGGGGATTTTTTTCCTGGAACCTAGGTTAACAGGGAATCAGGACTGTACAGTTTTCATGTGGTGGTGATGACAGTGATCTCAGCCATCCTACCTAGCCCCTAGGAAGAAAACAACACATTAACTTTTTAGGTGCTGGCAAGATTAAGGGCTTGCTGTTTCCAGTACTTTCTCACAGCCTGCTAAAAAGATAGAAGAGTGGGGAAGGAAATTGTCCATCCAAGTAAATTAGGAACACTGAAAGGTCGGAGTGAGTCAGGTAAAGTGCTATTTTTCACAGAAAGAAAGAAGGATTTAAAAATCTTATTCCACAGGAAAAGATTGTAAGAAGGACACGAAATGGCACAAGATTTGAATCTTGAGATAAGGTTGTAAGAGGAGATTTAAAAAATGGATAAAATGTCACAGGCAAAGAACAGCAATAAGAGTGTCTAATCTGCATTTTGGAATTGGCACAGTATAATCAATTTTATATTGGCTGGCAGGAGAAGTTCATGTATTAACTGGCTCAGCTTTCTCATTTGGACTCATAACTAGATTGTGGCAGTGGCCACATTGCTTTTCTTTACAAATACATAGTTTCTTCCTCCTTATATGCTGAACTGCATTATGACGAAAGTGTAAAGTTACTTATGCGTAAACTTACCAAGCATCCTTTTTCTGTAAGAATATCTAGCTACGATCTTACTGCAGGATGTATGAAAATATTCACAATCCTTGGACTTTTGTCAGTGAGTGTAATTATTAATTCTTATGAGACTGTGATTCAGATATCCACAAATCATTTGCAGGTGGATGCATTTCAGATATATGGAATAATTCCACTAGTTTACCTGAATTCTGCATTTGGCACACAGAGGAATTATTCCATAGACTTCCGTTGCCATTGCATCATTTTTGGAGTGCCAATGAGGGCCACAGAAATATAAACATATGAACACATAAACTTACATACATATGTACGTACATATATACATATATATATATATATGGTTTTTAAAGGTAATACCGACTTACTACCTGGAGGATGTTGTACAGAATCCCTTATTTGACTTCCCACTTCACAAGTAGGATTATTCAAGTCACTTACTGAATGGAGAATGCAGAATTGTTCAATATAAATTGAAAAATTGGCAGACCCTAGTGGCAATGATCTATGTGCACCTCCAGCCAATGTGGAAGAAATGCACTTTAAATTCTTGGCTTTAGAGGAAGTCAAAGGCTCTAGCTAGCATAGAAGCTTGCATTCAGGAAATGTTAATTAAAATTCCCCGGATGAAAATTACAAGATGGACATTGAAATTGTTCATGGCACCTTGTTGTCCAAGCCAAACTTTATTCAATCGTCTTTATTTTCAAGGGAAATAATTTACTTCACAACAGATTTGACTAGAGATTCATTAGTATGAACTACTCAAATAATTTCACGTTGTGAGCTGCCATGCTTGTAAATACCAGTAAAGAAACAAGTCACCAGCATGCTAAGTAGATGACCAGCTCCAAGCACTTTAAATATGCTGAACACAGTTTGTTCCTCTAGGAACCAACCTCTGATGCATGAAGGAGTCAGGCATGTCTGACGAGGCCAAAATGGAGACAGCAAAAAAAATAAAATTTCTTAGGAAGGAGCAATATCCCTAGCAGACTTAGGGTGATGCAGAAGAAATGGAGAACTGAACTTGGAGAAGAGGACAGTGTAGTCTCCTCACAGAGCTTCAGAACCTTTATTTTATGCCAAAGTTGCTCTATTAAGTCTGTAGCTTGTGGCAAAATAAGCTATTGGAGGTGCTTTCATTGAATGAGCAAACGACCTGACCTGATGAGTACTCATACTGTTTGTCCTTTTGTTGTAGTGTTTTCTGACTGCCTTGTTGGATTAAGTCTTACAAGAACTTTCAAATGAGGCATACAATTGCTACACTTTCCAACAAGAAGTTCTTAGGCAAACATTTATTATTTCAATGGATGTAAATATGAAGTCAAACTCTTGAGTCTTTTGGGACATTTCTGAAATTTTCAGTACATCTCCAGAAGGCTGATATGCATGTCAAATTCCTGAATTTCATAGGTATGCTGAATACCAGACAAAATTTAATAGCTGTGATAAGGCAACATATGCACTTCATTGAGTATTTTAGGAAGAAATGCACTGCTAATACACACTGGACTTCATTCCATTCAATTTTTCACTTTCCCACTAACAGTAAATGCATTATTTTTTCTTATGTATTGATCTTCCTTTCATAAGGGTCTTTCTTCTGCAAAATTTCTTTGTCCTTTCACATTTTTCATTGACTGAAAAAAAAGAACTTCTTACATTTAACTTAAGGAGTCAAAACCAAGCATTGAGGTCAACAGAATTATGGAAAAGATGCACTTTACCCTAATATGTTAGTAGTTTTTTCTGTGATCCGATTTGACCATGCTGATAGCACCCATTTATGGATGTACTTGTTAAGTAAGAGGATATCCATAATTTTAGAGTCTTTATAAGAGGCAGAAACAGCTGTGTTTCAGATTTAAGTATTTTTTTCTCTCTAGCTTCAGAATTCAAAATGTACCATCAAATGATTGTCCAATTCATTGATTTCAAATTTGTCCTATTGGTAAGGAAACCTTCTGTTTCTTGGTGTTATTTTGTTGTCTCGGGACTTTCAGAGGAAGTTTGGAAGGGGGATGTTCCACAAAATCAGAGGTGGATTGGAGAGCTCCTGGTATTAAATGAAGTAAAGTGCCTCAGTTTGGCTCTCTTTTTCATATAGCATAAGATATTACGCAGATGGTACTGGCCAATAGCCAAACTGGCTATTGCTCGAGTCCCTCTGGCAGATGCTGGCGGGATATCTCCAGGATGGTATTCTTTCTGTCTCCTTTTCTCTTTTACATTCTGTGCATTTCTCCCCTGTTCAACTGTTTTTTTGGCAGAGCATGTCCAACATAATTAATAATATTGTTTGTGTCATGCCTAAACTTCTACTTTGATTAGGCGTTTCATCTTTTGGAGGGTCTCATGTCTATCCAGTGGCTTTACTTGGCAAATCTTACTGCCAAGAAGACGACTCTATGTCACTACTTATCCACAGAACTGCTTACTTTTTCAGAAAAGGTCTGAAGGGCAACTCTAAAACTATGTAAGGAACTGTGATATGCCGAGAGAGAGTCCTATGAAATTCCAGCAAAGCTGGAGTTCAATTTTAGGAACGGTAGTTTTTGACTTCCAGCTTTTAAAGAACTTGATTCTAGGCATTTTTTGTAACCTCTGACTACATTGTACTCTTGCTTTCTAGACTAATTAATAAAGAAAATTTGGGGCTTTGGAAGTTAGTTTCTATTTGGCTAAAAAAAACTGGTGACATGGAGTCAGTGTATTTTCTTAGCATAATTGCCATATATTTAAAATGTAGGGAAGAGTCTGATCCTCTGAACAGAAGCAGCACATTCAGCTCACAGATGGTTTTCTTCTTGCCAAAGCCTCGGGCTAGGCATCTTTCCCTTATCCTACCAGACCTATGCTGCCTATCTTGCCTTGCTTTCTCTCCAGAATCCATGCAGGCCATGTGAAAAAACATCGTATTTGGTGATTGTTCACATAGCAGTGTTTGAAGCTTGGGAAACCCAATTAGATTTGCATTCCCTCCGATCCATGTGCTCATTCCAGCATCAAGAATTTACCTGCTTATTGATTTACCTCCTTATTCAGATAGGCCTACGATTCCCTCTGCTGCCAAGAAGATCTTAAAGTGCAAAAATTGTTTTATATGAATATTCATCCCTTTAAGAAAGAAACAGGACAGTTGGCATATTCGAGAGCACTTGATATATTGCTAGTATTTTTGCCTATATGACTTTTTGACCTGCAAACCAACACAGCATTAGTTGTTTTGAAATAAAAACCATCCCCATTCCAGAAAGCTCTTGGCATTGTATCTTGATTTTATTTATGGTTTCATACTAACTTGGACTGTTTTACTCTTGTAACTTGGGAATTAATTTATCTGTTTGTTTCATTGTAAAATGTCTAAGATACTAGATAAGTGATAGATAAATATTATTATTATAGATCTTTGTGTATTTCTGAGTGAAAACTTGAACTTGCATTTGACAAAGAACGTTTTGTTCTACCCTTTTATGCTGTTTATTGGTATTTTCCATATATAGAACTTTGTACGACCAGTTAACTCCTAGTTATAACATCAATATTAGTGAGTTGTAAGAATACTGGCAGATGCAGGAAACTTCGTGTGAGATAGCCTAGGTAAAATAAATCTTCCAAAACTTGAACTAGGTTTTGCTTGAAGTTCAGAAATGTGCATGAGAACGCTATTGTCACTAGTGCGTGCTTCAGTATTGCTGGTTAATGGCTGGAGGGGGAGACTACCTTGAGTAGAGACATTTAGACTGTCTGAACTTGATATGCCCATGTATGCAATCTGTGAGTTCTTGTATTACCAGTTATTTTTTCAGCTTCCCTTCACCAAAAAAGACACACACACACCATCTCTCTCTTAGTACTCTTTAGCTAATCACCTCATTCACTACAACTGAGCGCAGCTTTCCAGGGAAGCTGTGGAGCTGCTTGCTCTGTGGGGGGCACCTTGTGCACCTCCAAGGGGCAGCTGGTCCCCCAGTGCAGCTCTCAAGCGCTCTCCAGAGATCTGACATAAACACAGATCAGAGCATGAATTGGTAAAAATGTCATTAAGTTTTCAGATTGATTTTTGTCAGACTGAACTTTAATTGCACTAGCAGTGAACGCTCCAGAAGATGCTGAAGTTTGGGTGTCACCAGTCAGCATCACTTGCTACCCTCTGGTGTCATGGTGCCCTATAGTTTGGTGCCCCAAAGTGCCAGCTTTGCTAGGGGATACATAGGTGAATTTCTATATGGAATCTCATCAGAAGGTAGCAATTGCTTTATGTTTTTCCTGAAAACCACATGAATGAACCCCAAATCCAGCCTGGTTTTCACTTCTGTTAACTTGGAAAAGTTTTCAAGGTTGAATTTGGTAAAAATAGTGACACCTAACATTACCTGGAACTAATTCGAGCTGTTCATTTTACTGGTAACCAGGGGAGAGATACAGGGAAGTTATTGCCCCTCTATTACACAATAATTCAGTGCAACTAGAAAATCTGTTATTTAGGAGATAATTTTAGTTTGCCGTTGAGGTTACAAGGCAATAAATGGCTCCTTGCTGTATCCTCAGAGTTTACCCAGCACATTTATGAGGCTATTTATTGCCCAGTGTACTAAGAACCAAGTTAAATTATCACTACTCTTATCAAATCTACAATTTTTTTTGAAAAACTCTTTTTTCATTCATCCCTTCCTTTATTTCTTTTATTTCTCTTTCCTTGCCAGATATAGCAAAGAGCTTACTTCCTCTGTATTGCTTTTTCAAACAGAATTAGAGTAAATCATATTAAAAGAGCAAAACACTTTGCATGTTAATTGCTGCTGGATTTTATTAGTTCCTTGATTTTAATTGGTTAAAATTTTGTAGGGCTTTTTTTTCCTTGGGGGGAAAAATGTGCTCTTGCTACAATCAATTTTGTTAAAAGGATAATTAATTGCTCTAGTATATAAAGTGAAGTGGTTCACTTACTAAAATGCTCTGTTTTGGATCATAACCAACTTATAAAATCCTACTTATACTAAAATTGTCCAAACTTAAGATTCCCTTATGATAATGGAAAATATTATTCTAACAGTCCACGTACCTTTGCTTTCTCTCAAGTTAGATAAACACTGACAAAGTGTAGGAAGGGCTGGGATAATTTTTCAATTGTACTGATACAAAAAGTTTCTTTTACAGTTTGAAAGATCTTTTCTGTATTTTTTTATACTCTGTGTTATCACCTGATCGAATTTGTGTAAGTGTACTTATGCTTCTGCTTGTACACCTCTCATATAGACCACAGTTCTATGATTTCAGCTTGCTCGTTATCCCACAGATTTGCTCCTTATTTTACATGCCTTTTATGAGGGTGGCCTGGCACATACATATCTAGCATATCCAACTGATACCCAAAATATAACCAATTTTGGCAGGTGTTATGGACAGCAGTCAAGGAGCAAACTATCAACTCCATCCCAGCCACAGAGCTAAGTATGTGGTCTCTGCCATCCTCTGGGGCTAGAAGAGAGAACTGGCAGCCAGGAATCCTGTGCTTTAATTGTGATTTAATTGTAAAGCTGTAGATCAGGACACCCAGAAAGCCATACTTGGTGAATGCAGGAGTGCTGCAGGGGGCAGAAGCGGAGGAAATTAGAAAGCATGTAGTGTTGAAAAAGTCTTGTGGCTTGTGGTAAATCCTGGTATAGGGTCCTGGCTTTTGGGTCCAGATTCATCTTCTCCTGGACGGGAATATCAGTGTTACTTCTGGCAGAGTGCAGCACACCTACCAAATCATGCGCTCGCTGAGGAGCCTCCCTCCAGGGCTTTTTGGTAACATTTGCATGTGGTGTATCCAGCACAGTTGTTTAATTTCTTCCTGCCATCCTCTGAGATGTCTCATGAAGTAAGGGTGATAGGCATTAAAGCAGTGCCATGGCAGTATTGCAGTGCTTCATGAGTATAATGCCAAATCTATCGGGTACTGGTAAGATCACAAGAGTCATGCTGGTGTCATGCTCTGCTCTGCCTCTGGACAAACTTCCTCTCTTTCATGGACTCCTGTCTACCTACCTACTTCCCTTCCCTTTCATTGCTTCTGCTCTTTCTGTACTCCAGCCAGCATCCCTCCTCCTCCTTCTTTGCAGCAACATATTTAGAGCTGTCAGAGGCTCTGGGGAGGGTTCCTGGGCCTCAGACAGCAGATGAGAAAGCTGGCTGGCCTGAGATGGCATGACCTGGGCACCAGGGAAATGATAATCCTAGCAGCCACCATGGGAAGAAATCCTAGAAGGTTTCTACTCCCTCCCTAGTAAGATCTCATGATCTTCTGTGCAAGGGAAGTTCCCGATAACAGTCCCAACGTCTTGTACTCTTTCTTGCTTATCTGTATATCTATAATGTTTCCTAAGGGGTTGGTATTGTGAAAAATACATCTGGGATCAGCCATTACTAGGCCCTAAGCCTTTATTTAGGAGTATCCCAGACCTGGCCACCTTTCTCTGAAGGCAAAAATATTATTCTGGTTTTTATGTTGTTTTTTTTTTTTTTCCATTAATACTTTCACTGTTACTTGTAAATAAAAAAAAATAAAACTCCTCCTAAATCCTCCTAAATCAGTTCGCATCTGTAAGTGATTGCAGCAGAACTGCAGCTGAAGGCCAGCCACCTTAGAAAGCTCCAGCCTCTTTTAAATCAGCTCTTAGCCGAGTTGGATGATGCTGGTCTTGACTTTCACAATATACCCCTGACATCCAGTAAGTACTGGAAACTAATTTGTAAAAATAGGTCCTTTTTAAAACTCTGGTATTTAAAGTAACACACTATCTATAAGTACACATCAGGTGGAAACAAGAATCAGGCACAGCCTTTCAGCTACTTTCATGCAAAATGTAGAAGCCCTTTCCAAGGGGTTCTGATCATGAGGTGCGTCAGTAACACTTCCCCAGTTTCCCGATCCTGTCTTTATTGTCACTCATGGTTACAGATGTTTTCTGGTGTGCTCATTTCTTTAGGTAAGAGCATAGTGACTTGAATTTAGCAAATTTGTTTTCCTAGTTTGCAGACTATGACAAGTGAAACGTTAAACAGACGTGATTTAATTTTGAACATCATCGGTACGCCACTGGGAAATGTTCCTAATGTGAATATGTGTTGTCAAATACTCGAACTGTTGAAGTGCCCACAGGCTTAGCTAATGTGAACTCTGTGTGGGAGGGCATTTGTGTGCATAAAGGAGAATAAACTGAAAACACAGCAAGGATGATATGTTGGCAGGTTATAACCTCTCTATTTTAATAACACTGACCGAGTAATATCCGACATACACTCCATAGCGCGCTCATGCAACGTACACAGCTTTAATCACAGTATGTGATTTTGAGGCATGAGTTAGCAATTATATTATCTCATTAGACTGCAATATAACTTTAGCAAAAATTCTAGTTTATGTAAAGAGTAAATTTTTTTTTAGGGGAGGTGAAGAAATACTGACTTGTAGATGATTCACTGAAGGGAACAGTGGGCTTTCTTTGTCATGGTTACTAACCCCTACTCTCCCATTTTCCCAGTCTCCTTGGACAAAAAGGTCTTCCTCTTAAGCACCTCAAATGTAAGGTGAAGTTGCTTCTTATCTTATAAAAATTGATGAAAAAAGGATGATGTGGATATTCAAGAAGACATATGCAATAATTTCTTTACGCTTCTCTAACAAGATCTTCCATAAACTTTCCAAAGGGATGTCAAAAACTGTCAGAAAATTTTAAAAAATTCTGATAAAATTTTATTCTTTCAGTGACATTGTAAAGAGACACAAAATGGAAAACAGTGACTCTGATTTAGGAAGTAACTTCAGAGCATTGCATATACAAGGTGAGAGTTATTTTCACAATTGTTAACAAAGATTGTTTTGATGCAGAGAGATTATTATTGTTATTGTTTAAGCAACGCACTGGTGTTTCTTGGATATAATTGCAATAACCTCGGTTCACAGATTATTTCCAGGATGATAGATTTCTCCTTCATCAACCTCTTCAAGTTACTAGTCAAGGATAATATGACGCTGGGTGTTGCTAAAGCACAGGTCCGCCTGCTAAGAGGATGCTTTGGTTGATGCTCAGGTAGTGTTGGTTTGTAATCCAATTATTGCAGAAGAGATGGGAGATTGGTTGTAAAATAGAGCTGTCAGACAAGGAGGAGAGGCCATTTCAGGAGGCCTTTTGGATCCTTCAGAGAGCACCAAGACATATGTGTTAGCATGGATCCTACTATGGATCCCACTGAAAGATCAATCTACCAGTTGCTTACAGTAATGCATTGATTTATGTGATGTTTTACAGAAGAAGAAAGAAGACCAAAGGTAAAGCCTCTGTACCAGCGCTTTAAAATATATCCAGCAGGGTGGCTTTGAATCCTTTTCTGCGAACCTAAAGAGGGGAACCTCATTTGCAGTAACTTGGTGTAACTCTTCTGATGTCAATGACTTTACGTCAGGTTTGCAGGATCCCATACTTTCTACTTTTTAGGAGTGGGATATTCTCAGACTTTGGGTACATGGATCATCCAAAAAGTGAACAAAAGATCTTCAGAATTGCCAGCGGAGGGGCAGGCAGGGGAGCTGCTACAACTGCTGCATACTTCAGTTTCTGTTTCGTTTCTTAAAAAATGGGTATGATTAAGAGAAAGCATAATTGCATAAAGACTTTCAATAGCCAGTTGTGGCTAGGGAGGCTGCATTCCAGAACACAGGCATGGATTTTTTGTCATGTCCCTGTGCTCTGTAATTAAATTTTCATTGAATGGCTGAGTCTGACTATTATAATATAATCACTTACAGCTCTCGCGTGTAATTCATTAGAACAATAATGAGTTTCAATGAACAGGCTCCCCACCAGTGATGATCTATGAATGATTTCTACGATAAAAATTCATTTGGGAGGGTGGCAGACATAAGACAGACCATGGTATGCTCATGCTCTGTGCACACCTGTGTATAAATAATAAATACATCTCAGGCAAACATAAAACATTGCAGCATTTTGTGAGGTCATTGGAAGAGGAGTTTCTCTGCATACCGGTACTTTAAAACAAGAGCTGTCTCAACACTCAAGCTATTTACAGTTGTGCATGTATTATTCACTTGTAGGATTATAAGATTCAGTCTGTTATTGACTCTGAGCTACAAACAGCGACTATTTAGTGAGAATCTGTGCTATGTAACTGGTTATCTTTGTTACATAGCTTTGTTTCTGCTCTCTGCCTGGGTGATATAATAAAGCTTTCAGGATGGCTACCAAATGCCTCCAGCACAGACGTTTCAAAGTATTCTTGTTACTGTCCCCTGCAAAAACTAAACCATCTTGAGAAGTATTTGCAGAAAGTGAGTATAGTTCAAATACCATGGGTGCTATCTCACGGGCAGTATTTGAACACGTGCTTGTAAGTCACCCAGCGTTGGTACATGCAGAGCTGTGTACAACAAGTTAGCAGTTTGTTTCCTTTCCTGGTGATCTTTTCTTTTCTTTGGACATTCATGCAATTTGATTAGATGAAATGTATTAGATATCTCAGATTTTTTTGACATCTATACTTCAGGAAACACTTAACTCTTCAGTCCATAACAATGATAACTTGTCAGCCTTGCTGGTGAAAATGGATTTGCCAGGAGTTGCTGGACAACTTCTAGCAGAAAAATTTCATTCTTAAAATACCCTGAGTTGAACTGTTCTGCAGGAACATTCAATGGAAAATGTCTGACATCATAAACCATATATGTGGGCTGGCCACAATTTTTGATTAGACAGCAGGATTTCCATCAATCTTACAGCCCAGTCAGTAGTTTATCTCCATATTTTCTGGTAACAAATTCTGTGATGGACCCTACAGCTTACTAGGTGGGCTGCCTTGCTTGCAGCTCCCCACAGCCTTGTATCGGCTGGTGCCTGCCATATAGGTGAGGGAGCTGCCTGTTTTCCTTCCTTTGGTCTACCAGTTTCCCCTGGGAGCGTTGCTACCTGGGTTCTACATTTTGCCAAATGTAGGGAGCTGAGCAACCTGCCAGCTGGGCAAGCAGAAGCCAAAAAATCTGAGAAGCATATTTCTTTTCAGATTGCTCCTACCTTGGGAACGTTTTGGAATTTCTAAGCTGATGCTGTCTTTGGAGGAAAAAAAAAAAAGAAAGAAAAAGGGGTTTTGGCTTTTCAGCATTTTTCGTGACTTGGGAGTTCTGTTTTTATGCAATCTCTGTGGTTTAATTATTAATGTCTTGGCAACACAAACAGGAAAAGATCAAGAATTAAAACTACAAGAAGAGTCAAATTTCTTCACCTTGTTTTCTTTGCTTTTTGCCCAAAAAAATACAAATTAACTATTTTGTAAAATAGGTGATACTGCAGAAGACAATCTCTCTAACGCATTTTTAAAGTTTCTCTGAAAAACCCAAAAGTTGAAAGCTAGAGATGTATACCTTTTTACATTTTTTCTATGGAAAATGGGAGTTTTCTAGTCTTCCATGGCTTGATTCCATTAAAATATACCAAATATTAACCACAAAATGACAGTCTCACAATGCAGAAAACTGTTTTTCTAAAGGATTAGGGAGTCCCACAGTACCATGAGAATAGACATCAGTCAAAGAACATACTTCGTTTCATTTTTCAGATAGTCTATGTTTCAAGACGACAAAGAAAACTTACCATGGTGCTTCCCATATTTGGAGGCAAAATAAATGATGGGTAAAAGCTGGAATATTGAACCCTATATTTAGAGGGGCTGGATCAGTTCCCTGTGCTGGGATCTGTCCCTAAAGATTTAGCTTATGTCCTGAATCAAAACCAGAGAGGGCATGTTTTCTGATTACAGTTTCCATTTAGGTATTACTTCATTATGTCCTGTTAATGATTGCTAGCTTGTGGTATAAGATGATGAGCATCTAAGAAATGAGGGTCTTGCTGCTGCCGCTGCTGATGTAGAAAAAGGGAACTACATTACAGACCACAAGATGAAGGAAAGAAAGTATTCAAGGCACCTACTTAAACACCTCTCTGTCCTACAAGGAACTGCTGTATTAGTCTGTGGCATGTATGCTAGAAGTTTCATGCTGCTACTTCCAAAAGGTAAGTTTCTAAAACTAGTGTTGGCACTGCAGCAAGTTGGGACATTCCTAATTACATATTCTGACAGATAAAGATGAATTGATCCCTGAACTAGATGGTTGCCTAGGTGCAAGCAATCATGATCTAATTTTATTTGTTTTGTGCAAACAGTATTATAGTCTTGGTGCTTTAAAAAGGCCAATTTCCCAAAGCGGAAAACAATCATGAGCAAAATTGAGTGGGAGGAAAAATTTAAACACAAGAATGTGCATGATAATTAGGAATTGTTTAAGAATGCTTTATTAGATGCCAAAAAAAAAAAAAAAATCCAGCTCTGCAATCAAGAAAGGTTTCTATGGCTGAAAAAAAATCCTACCAAAAAGGGAGGTGAAGGCAGTTACAATTCTCTCTGAAAATAAAAAAAACCTACAAAACAGTATGTAGCAAATGAAAAAAGGAGAAGCTCATCATAGTGAACATAAACCAACATTTAGGAAATAAAGTCAACCAGTGGAGAAAACTAAACACATGAATAAAAAACCTCGGTGCTCAAGAGGGTACCAAAACCAGGAAAACATTTCTAAAATGCATGAAGAACAAATAAAATCTTAGTAATGATACATGCCCAATATTGGATAAAGATGACAAAATTTTCTAGCAATATACATAAATATGTAATCAATAGATATTATATTTTATAATTGGAAACAGACAGGAACATAGTTTAACATGATACTGAAATACCTTCAGCTAAATTTAGGAGATTAAACAGCAATGGTTTAAACGAAATATTTCAAAATCTTCAGAACTGAATAAGTTAATGCTAATTCTATTAAAAGAATTGGCCAAGGGGTGTCTCAAAGTAAGATTGTGGGCACTGAATTAATCTCTAAAGATGGGCAAAATGACAGAGTACTGGAAAAAAGGTAATGCCAACCCAATATTTAAAAAAAAATTATGAATTGGAATACCTAAGTGGGCTGGTTAAGATAGGGATTGTGGAAAAAATGTGGAAAAGTTGAAGTGGACATTGCCATTAAAGAGTGGAATGATGGGTACCTTGTTACTGCCTGTTGGAATGATTTTACCTAAGAAAATGTTTTCTCAAGCATACCCATTGTTCTCTTAATTTTGTTGTGTATTAATACAATGTAGCTGTGTTGCTATAATAAAAATTATTATAAGTATTTGACATAGTCCTGCAGAAAAATACAGCGAAAACTTAAAATAAGTCATGTTGAGTTAAATTAATTGCAACTATATTCCATTAATTATAAACTTATAAAATTGTCTCAAAAGGAATTACAAATGGGGATCATCATCTAAAGAAGACATTTATAAGGTTGTATCTAGTTAGTCAGTATCTTTTGTCTGGAAAACACAAAACAGCTCTTGTCTGACATTGGTAATAATGCAAGTAGTTGTGAAGTGAAAGGCTGTAATAGAAGCAGTTCACCTGTTACCCTGAGGTCTGGATTGCTTGACATAATGGACACATTTAAACAAACATACCTTTTAACACTGTTAAATGTATGTTCATATGTCCAAAACTAATGTAAACCGTGTTTACCATTTAAGGGTTTGTATGCAGGATAGAACAGTAATAAGGAGTCTTCAGAATTAATAACTGAAAATTAGGTCCTGGTATGAAACTTGAGTACAGAGGACAAAATGATCTGTGGCTGCATGTGCTGAAACTGTTATGTAGGAATAAGAATGTAAAATTGTCATTGTATTCAGAATAAGTGAGACTATTTAAACGAAAACTGTGTGAGCTGGAACACTACAACTGGAAAAAGAATTCAAAAAGTGGTCTGGAAAGCATGCCTCTCAGAAATTTCGGAAGCATAAACTATCAGGTTATTTAAGACAAGGCTAGGGGTGATTGTTGGCTGTCAGCATCTGCATAAGGAAAAGACTTCTAGGAGATAGCTGTTTAATCTAGTAAAACAAAACAAAATAACCCAATAAAAGGTACTGCAGGATGCAGTAGCTAGAAAATTCAAACCAAATAATGGGGAGATTTTCATGGTAGAGGTCAGCTGTTTCAACAATTTATGTAAGGATGTAATACTGCCTTTATACTTACAGGTTATATTTAAAGTTTACTGAACAAGTTTATATGATCTGCATAGTCTCAGAGGTCATGGTGATGTCTTCTCTGCATTAGAAAATAAAGAGATTGCATCTTGAAACGTTTGGCTTTGTTCCAAAACCTTATGGAAGTCTAATCCTAACATGAACTTTGCACTAGTTTAGTTTCATGGATCATACGAATCTCAGGAACGCAATGCATATTCTCATATGGAATTAAGTGGAGTTTTTTCTACCATTTCTTTAGTACATATCTTTCTTATCTTTATAATTTCAGTGACAATCATGAGTTTCAGCTTAGAACTTCAGCTCACCACAGTGAGGAAGCTATCAGACAAAATTTCCTTTTGAAGCTTTTCTGTGGGTAGAAGAGAGCAACAAAAGCAAGACAAAAGTATGCTTACCTTCTCTCCATCTAGCCAGCAGGTGGTCCAATATTGTGACTCTGCAAAAAGCTATGTAAATGGAAAGCGTCACATATGGGTTGCTCTTGTATGTAGCTGTGGCGTATGTCTTTGTGGAAAAGTGTAGAGGCAGTTAAGATGATGCTGGAAGAAACAACTCCTGAGGTATCAGAAGTCTGGATGAAGAATCACAGAACCATGGAATCAGACTTTTTCAGAGCTGGAAGGGACCTCTAGCGATCATCTAGTCCAACTCCCCTGCTAAAGCAGGATTGCGTAGAGCACATCACTCAGGACTGCATCCAGACAGGTCTTGAAAGTCTCCAGAGAAGGCCACTCCACAGCCTCCCTGGGCAACCTGTTCCAGTGCTCTGTCACCCTCACCGTAAAGAAGCTTTTCCATGTATTTGATCAGAACTTCCTGTGTTCCAGCTTGTGCCCATTACCCCACGTCCTGTTACTGGGAACCACTGAAGAGTTTGGCTCCATCCTCCTTAAACCCACCCTTTAGACACTTGTAAACGTTAATAAGGTCTCCCCTCAGCCTTCTCTTCTCCAGGCTAAAGAGTCCCAGCTCTCTCGGCCTTTCCTCATAAGGGAGGTGCTCCAATCCCTCAGTCATCTTTGTTGCCCTATGCTGGACTCTATCCAGTAGTTCCCTGTCCCTCTTGAACTGGGGAGCCCAGAACTGGACACAGTATTCCAGTTGTGGCCTCACCAGTGCAGAGTAGAGGGGGAGAATCACCTCCCTTGACGTGCTGGCCACACTTTTCCCTATGCAGCCCAGAATTCCGTTGGCCTTCTTGGCGACAAGGGCACATTGCTTGCTCATGGATAATTTACTGTCTACCAAGACCTCCAGATCCTTTTCTTCAGAGGTGCTTTCCAGCACGTCCACCCCTAACCTATATTGGTGCCTGACATTCTTCCTCCCCAGGTGCAGGACCCTACACCTGTCCTTGTTGAACCTCATTAGGTTCTTCTCTGCCCAGCTCTTCAGCCTGTCTAGGTCATGCTGGATGGCAGCACAGCCCTCTGGGGTGTGAGCCACCCCACCCAGTTTGGTATCATCAGCGAACTTGCTGAGGATACACTCTGTCCCCTTGTCCAGGTCGTTGATGAATATATTAAACAATACCGGTCCAAGTATTGACCCCTGGGGGACACCACTGGTTACAGGCCTCCAATGCGACCCTGCTCCATTAATCACAACCCTCCGAGTCCTGTCATGCAGCCAGCTCTCAATCTACCTCACTGTCCCCTCGTCTAGTCCACACTTCCTCAGTTTCCTAAGGATGATGTGATGAGAGACAGTGTCAAAAGCCTTGCTGAAGTCAAGATAAATGACATCTGCTGCTCTGCCCTCATCCAGCCAACCAGTTATAACATCATAGAAGGCTATGAGATTGGTCAAGCATGATTTACCCTTGGTAAATCCATGTTGACCACTTCCAATAACTTTCTGCTCCTGAACGTGCTTGGATATGACATCCAGAACGAGTTGCTCCATTACCTTCCCAGGGACGGAGGTGAGACTAACCGGTCTGTAGTTCCCTGGGTCCTCCTTCTTGCCCTTTTTGAAGACTGGAGTGATATTGGCCTTCCTCTAGTCCTCAGGCACCTCTCCTGTTCTCCAAGACCTTTCAAAGATGATGGAGAGTGGCCAAGCAATAACACCTGCCAGCTCTCTCAGCACTCGCAGGTGCATCTCGTCAGGGCCCATGGACTTACGGATGTCCAGTTTGGCCAAGTGGTCTCTAACCTGATCTTCCTCTACTGGGGAAAACTCTTCCTCTCTCCAGACCTTCCCCCTTGCTTCCAGGGCCTGCTGATACAGGTTAATGGATAGTTATCTTGTACAGAAATGGGGCATGTTCTTCTGGACAGAGCTTTGATCTGTTTGCTATCCAAGGGAGTTCATTGAAAACTTGTTCTGGTGTCCCTACACAGTGCAGATCTGAGGTATAGCTTAAACATCCTGCAATGATGAAGGCGTTTTTCCAATACACTATTCTACAACATACATTTTTCAGGACTGAGAGTGAAACAAGAGGCAAGTGAAAGAAATCTAATGGTTTGGTGATAAGAGTAGAATTCAGTTTAATATTTTCTCACTCTAGGTAGTTTTTTTTGCAGCAGTATACTTTAGGAATTTACTTTCCTTACAAAGATATGATTCTATTATTAGGTGTCTGAGCAGTGCATATCCTGCATTCTCCTATGAATTTCCCTGGAAGTGATATGGCATGCAACTGCCAGCAGGGATTCTCCTGCAGTCCCCGTTTCCACTGCTCTCATCAATGCGTACATTTGCAGTTAACAGGGTTTTCATAT
This sequence comes from Chroicocephalus ridibundus, assembly GCF_963924245.1. Taxonomy (NCBI): domain Eukaryota; kingdom Metazoa; phylum Chordata; class Aves; order Charadriiformes; family Laridae; genus Chroicocephalus; species Chroicocephalus ridibundus. Next base: position 147,450,118 of record NC_086284.1, read on the forward strand.
GACAACAGCTCACACACTTCTCTGATTGTGTCAATGCCTCATTATCTTACAGATGTATTAACTGAACATGTAAACATATTGACTTCTTTCTGTCCTTCCCAACTTCAACCTTCTCTTGTTTTTCAGTTATTGTCATATCCTTTTGAACCTTGGTCTTGCAAGTAAGCCAGCAATTCAGGCTGAATTCCTGGGGATATTTGCATGAAGAGTTTGTCTCAAACATACTTATTAACATGACACAGACTTTAAACAACAAAACTCTTAAATACCTGCCCATGTTTTATCAGGTAATAAAATCATCAGAGCCACCAGGCCACTAGGCTTACATGCAAGGATTCAACTTCATCACACGGACGGCCCCTTCTAGTTCCTATGGAGTCAGTGGCACAAAGATGCTTGCACAAAATTAACCACGTATTTAAATGCTTGGTTGAGCTTAAATTACAATCAGTAAGGAAAATTAAATTGTCATTATTTAAAATTTATAGTGTTTCATGCATCTTTATGTGTCTGCAGTGCATCTCCAAGAAATAGCAATAAACAGAATACAGTGTCTCTGTCAGGTGTTGATACGTTTATTGGAGACTAGTCAGATGCGATCTCCATTCTTTTAGAAAAATATTGAAGCAGCCCATAGGCCTAGGACTTTCTGATCTATTTAGTGAAGAGAAAGCCAGAACTTTACGAAGAAAAGTAAAGAAATAAAACAAGGAACCAAAAAACCCCTTTGGCACTTAATTCCTATAGATACTGTAAAACCAGACTTGGGAACTAAAGCTCTATTTTAGGAATTCCTTCTTTAATTTCTATGTCAAATAGATCTTTTGATAATGTTCAGAGAGCTTTTAAACTATTTTATTTTCCTTTCAGGTCAATGTAAGGTTTGCCTAGTGGTCAGCTTTCTAAGCTATCGCACTTCCCATTTAAATGTGAACATAAAGATCATTACATTGCAATTGGCACACATCAGGGTTCCCTGATATTCTACCACCAGTTGAGATTTTAGAGATTTTTGAGCTGTTCAGGGGTTGAAAAGAAACCCAAAGAAGTCATTTTATCTAGCCGAAGATAACTGATTTTTCCACAGGAAAGGTAAATGAAACGTATGTATTTTGCATAATGAAACAGATGACAAACTGGGCAAACCGATCTATTAATGAGCTTCCTGTAAAGCAAGAATGCAGGAGAATGAGCAAGGAGCAGAAGGAATCACTCTGATCTTAAAATTTAACAACCACTTCTAATCAAACCAGCTTCTAGGACATGTGAATTCTTCAACTCCCTCCAATGGTCAGCACTATTTGAATTAAAAAAGGCATTGTAAGGTTAAAATATAAACCTTATTCCAAGCAACTTATTCAGGTATGCAATAGTGTTATTTGGAGGAAAACTTGTCTGTCAGGTGTTCGAGTACTGTGATTTAGAGATGGCAGTTTGCAATGCTAAGAAATAAATGCAGCCATGAAGCAGTGAATCTGATTGATCTGCCCATACAAAATACTTCTGTTCCTTCCTCCTTTGAGTGTTTATTATCTTCGTGACAGTTCTTCGCCCTTCGCTTTACTAGAAGCTACCACCAAAAACTGAGCCAAAAAGGGCTGAAATGAATGGGGGTCTTTCCTGTTACTCAAATGGGCTTTGGATCAGGTCTGTATTGGTTTAACTTGTAATCACATCCTCTGCTGAGTGCTCTTATGGAAACTTCCTTAAATTCTGGCGCTGTTTTCTTTGGGCTGGTAGCATGGACTGCTGCGCTTTTCCTCCTGTGAGGTATGTACAGTAGGGTACGTACGTGCTCAGTGTTGCACAGTGAGCCTGTGGACGTGTCTTTGCAAACACCCCTGCTTATGGAGCAGCTGTACCCAGCTTTGCTATTTGCACTGAAGCCAGCCGGAGCTGCGTGCCAGCTTTGATTCCTTTTGATTTCACGGTGAGCTGCCACTTCAAGAGGAGGAGTTTGCTGATAGACATATATTGGTGGCCAGTTATAAACTTTTTCTCACCTAGGGCCTGGGGTCTCAGTTACACTGGGAGCCTGCTATGATCTGTGCTGCACAAAAACATGGTAAATGACAGATATTGCCACAGAGAGCTTAAAAGAATTTAAATAGTCATGATGCTCTCATCCCCATGGTGTCCAAGCATCACCTAGAAAATAAGGCTATCGAGCTGATAAATACAATCCTCAGCTTCCCTTCGAGAAGCAGGGAGACGTGATATCTGGAAATTGCTGATATAGAAGTCTAAATACAGAGTGTATTGTTACTGGAAATACAGACAACGGTGAGCTTGCTTTTGGGGAAATTATATAAGCAAATTAAGTATATATAGTGAAGCCTGTAAGAAAGATCAATACCTTCAAAATACTTCCCAGTATGTTGCTGCCCAAGTCAGCTATCTGTCTGTCCAAAAAAGCAGTAAATACACTGCAAGTATTAAGAAAGGAAGAAAGTAGTCAGGTAATACTGTTTTTTCCTTACAGCCACGTGCTGTGTTGGCTGCTGTTTTTAGCCCAGATGTGGCCATATGAATCCTTCATGAATACAGTCTGGGTTTATTTGGGCTGATATCTGATCTATACATTAATGCTTTTCTCTCTCTTTTTTTTTTTATACTGGTAAGGTCTTCCACAAATACTTTGCAAGATATATAGCAATACAAAATGGCCCAGAGCTCTCAATGGCACCCAAGGCTGTGCTCTGCTCTGTGTGCTTAGACAGTCAAGAAAAAGTGGCTTATTCAGGGTCATTGAGCAACCACAAACTCCCTTTACCCATTTCTCTGGCAGTGCCGCTGCTGCAGTGAGCAGAAGATGAGCTATGACTCTAGTAGGGAGCATGGAATTCCTATGGACCAGGGTCTCTTGCCCTAAGGAAGCAAGGGAGGGTGTATAATTATGGAGGTTAGTGACAGAAAGCACTAGGAAGCCCAGTTGTGTTTGATGTTATACCTGTGTGGCAGTGTGACAGTGAATTTTAATTTAAGCTTTTTGCTATTGGAAGAAGAGCTATGCAGATTATTCCTTCCATTTAAAAATAAAAACAACAGTGGAAATAGCAGTATGTCTTTGTGAAACCATCTGCTCCATTGGAGCTTTTGTATAGGGTGAGAAGAGGGGGAAAGGCTTTGGCCATGCATCTTCCAAGAATGAGATTTTGAGAATTTTCACAGGACACAAAAAAAGCCCCAAAGCAGCCTGAAAGCTCATGTTCTGTCCTTAGGGCATCTTGAAAGCAAATTAAAAAAATTAAAAAAAATCCTGCGTATAAAGGATAAAGCAAGAGTATCTCTGCCTCTTATACAAAAACATACATATGAACCCTCTAATTCTATCAAGTTAAATATTTAGCTTAAAAATTCAGTGCTGAACTGGGTATACTGCTATGGGGAGCAGCCACGTTTAAAATCTGGATATGTTCATAAGTCTTTTTAAAATAGCACACCTTTCATTTTCCTCTTTTAGCTTAGACATTGCGCTTTCTTTGCATGTGAATATAAACTTTGAACCAAAATTGAAGCCGTTATTAGGCAAAGAGGATGTGATACAAATAATTTGTAGTATAGGCTGACACTTTACTCCACAATATTTTGAGGGCCAGGTCCTAGAAAAGTGTGAAGAAGAAAACATATTAGTCCTGGTTAGTATTCCAATAATTCAGTAGTAAAAATTTTATTGTTTTTTACAATGGGCTGTGATAGGGGAAGGAGGGGTCTTAGTATCATATTAACAGGAAAAAGTAGAGGGACATTATAGTTCATCTCATTTGTGGTTACTGATTACATCCTGAAGATGCAATAACTTTTGCTTCTTGGTCCACTTTCCATCCAGAAAAGAGAGATGTGATATGAATAATTTCTAGTATTTATATTAGAGGTTTTTTTTTTCTCTAAGAAATTACATTTTTCCTGACTGAAGAGTAAACAAGAACTGCAGGAACAATAATAACAATATTTAGTACTAGAATACTAAAAGCCTTTTTTTTTTTTTTTGCAATATCCAATAATCAAATATTGATTCTGTTAAGAACTACCTCTTTGTAAGTGCAATACTTAGCACAGATGCTCCTGTTCACTGCAGAGAATTTGTAGCATCTTTACAAAACTGTGAGGGATGTAATGTTAGCTGATTCAGTCCAGGATTCAAACTGGTTTTAGTGTGGATTTGGAGAAGTACTGTTTGTGATGATTAAAATGGGCATGGTAACATGTATCGTAATTAGCTGGACTTAGATTGTGTTTAGCCAACAATGTGCCAAACATGATTTTTCCATACCTATGATAGCAAAGTCATGCTCATGCCACGTATATTTCCTTATACAAAAGGGAATACATTCCCTGCTCAGATGTCTTTCAGTGTTTACTTCAGAAAACACACAGTCAACTAAGCAAATTTCAAAAAAGGTCAGCTTTTGATTTCCTTTTCAGCTTTTGCTTTCCTTTAAGTTTTGGTTGGTGAGGTTCTTTTTTGGTGTTTTTTTTTGTGTGGTTTTTTTGGTGGTGGTGGTAGTGGTGGTGTGATTTTTTTTTAAGTTTCCTTTAAGCTCCCCACAGAAAATCAATTGTGTTTTCTCTTTTTGTTCTAGAGTGATTTTTATGTCTGCACACTTACATACACTCAAATATTCTCATTAGAGAATTATTATTTTTAGAATTATAATGCAAATTGAATCTCAGATTGGTCTGAGCCTCCAGCATAGCTGCATATTAAATGAAATGCCTCTACTTGCAGTACTGCATTTGAATATATCTTATGCTTTGTATGTGTTTAATTCTGCACAGGGAAGACCTTGTTGCTTGAGGGTGAAAGGAAATCAATTTTTACAGTGATTCCTCCATTAAAGGCAGATGTATCAGAGGTCATTCTTGATCCATACGCTGTCATTGTTTATTCATGGGGGGTAAGGTAGTTCTTAAGTTAGGAGAGAAATTTTCCATTAGGACTTAATGCAGCAGCTCAAGACATAAAAGCCTGATGTCTTAGTGCACTCTGGGAAACTGGGGAATTTAAGTCATTACAGAATCACAGCAAGGTCTTGGGGGTCTCTGTCACAATGACTTGGTGTCATCTGAGGTAAAATGGAAAGCAATTGTCCAGAGGAAGAACAAAAGAAATGAAACTCTACTTACCGATCTATACTATTTACACAAAGACCCAACATTAATGGAAAGTACAGATGAGGAACTCTGGTTCAGCTCATCCTTTGAACCTCAGTGGGAGTAATTCTATTTTTAAAGTCAGGATTTTTTTTTCTCTCCCATTCTTGCTTTAGATCTTGTTGTTTTGTTTTTATGCTTGCAGAAAAATGAAAAATAAAAAAGCTACAACAATTCTTTCCCATCTATGGGGAATAGCACACAGGTCATAGACCAAGAAACTACATTACTACATCATTGCTGAATCTCACCAAAATTAATTAAATAAGTATTTGAAATGAAATAAGTAAGGTAGAACTTGCTACAAGGTTTCTGAAGAAGAAACCTTGCAGCTATCAGTGACTTTGAAGTTTTACTACCTTTTTTTTTTCTTATTATTATTATTCTGTGTTGGTGTGCTGGTGTTCGGAGTCCATGACCTATGTGCAGTCCCTTGAGGATGTCAGACATCTGAAAGCCATTGTTGTGAATGTGTTCATTAGGTATGAAGAAAAAGATACTGATCTAAATGCAACAGAATGTCAAACCTCTCCAGATTTTGTTGTTGTTGCTGTTAAGGAGAGAGCAAAATAACAATCCAGAGCTGGTAAATTTCTGTGCTTTGTTTTTACAGAGTAAAATTAAATATCTTTGCTGAACTATTTTCAGAATAGAAAATTCAGAAACCAGCTGTATTTTTGGGAGGTTATTGGCAATAATATTAAAAAAACATGTAAATGAAAAAATCCATACTAAAAGATAGTGGTTCTAATCCTGCTCTTGGAAAAATTCATTTCAAAACTAAAACCGTTTTAGGAAAACAGGGACTGGACCTAATTGTTCTTGATGACACCTTTCAAACTGCTTTGCAAATATTCTCTGTTGTACAGTAGCTTATCTGGAAAAGGTCCCTAGATATAATCACACAGTACTGTTATTGGTATTTCTGCTAATTTCCTTGTAGTGCAATTGCCCTCACAACTCCCTTTTTGTTAGGCATAGGATGCACATAAAATTATAGACAACGTGTGCCTCAAAGGACTTAAAAATCTAAGTGGATATGACAAACAGAGGGAGTATGATTATCCCTAGATTATAGCTATAAATGTGAGATACAGAGAAAGAGAGACTCTCCCATGCAAAACAATACGTGAGATCACCGCCCACAGTCCTCAACGGTATTTAGGTAGGTGTTCAGTTCACATTGAGGCAAATGGGAATTAGGTGTCACGCTAAGTGTATTGGACACTTAGGTAACAGATCCAGGAACACATAGGGACAGAAAGAGGTCACTGTGTCCTGTATCTTGTATTAGCCATGTGGACTTACCCATAGCTCTGTTTGAGCCAAACAAGCCCCAGTTCTTTATTTTGGAGTGCTTTCAGCGAATTAAGGGAAATTTCCTTATATTTTTCAACTACACGTTATGCATCATACACACTGACATTCATATATCTGTCTAGCTCACTGTCTCCTAACTCTTTTGCATGCACTTATTTCTTATGTGGCTCATTAAAAAAAAATAATCCCAATTACTCAACGTAAACAAACGAAGAGGAAGTGTGGGGCTTCAGTACAATTTACTTGAACAGAAGGTAGGAAACATTAGTATTGATGCATTCCAGGACTTGCTAGCAAAGCACAACTAAATTTAGCAGCCAGAGATATTGATTTGATTAAAAATGGTTTAAGACTTGTAAATGTCACTGGAACTTAGCAAAATGAACATTATTAAATCCTTCTGGTGATGGGGAAAACTAACAAAGGGATTTGCAGTGGTTTCTGTAATTAATTGCTCTGTCATGATTTATATTAACTTACAGTACAACTCCATTAGCTCAGACCTGTCATCTCTGCTCAAGGAACCACCAAGTAATCACTACCACATTAAAGAATAAATTAGTTTTTGGCTTGGAGCCTAGTTGTAGAATGTTTCGTTTGTGTCTGCTGTAGACATATGTACCTAATAAAGTTGGGAAGAACGAGTTAAAGTATGTATATATCAATGTCAGCTGACTATATTTTAGAGATGATATGATCAGCATTGTTCATTAGGCCTAATGAATCACTTAATTTCTGTTGCTTGCCTCCTGTTTTGGTGAACACCTTTTGATGAACTATGAAGCAGGAGATGACTGAAAATAGGTAGGTCTCCTGAGATCCTCCTTCCTTCACATTCTGTGGCCTGTGGTTGTAGTAATAACTTCATATGGTTTTTGTTAACACTTCATTACCCCAGACTTGGATAAATTATCCTCCTGCTTCTTCCTCAGTTGCAGACACATGGGTGAAGCCAAAGTCTTAGCTACTACTTACAGTAGATTATGGGATTTGTGAGGTTCTATCAAATCATCTCAGACTTTGATAGTTTGAAGATGTTTTAAGTGTTTTTTCTGTTGGTGTGTCACAGCTTGCGCAATAAGTTATTTTATATTTCCACACATGCTGTAATGGCCTTAGGAGTCTGCAAGCTAAGTCTTCAACCAATTTATCTTTTTCTTTTTTTCTCCTGAGTCGTGGATAAACCCTTTCAGTACCCTTGAGGCACTTCAGTGTATGTCCAGGAAGGCAGCAGTGGCACTTTGAACATGTGTCTGGCTGTTCTACTGAAGTGTCATGTGGTTAAACAAGCGTTGTGGTCAGACTTCATGACTTGTGAATGTGCATCACATGTAAGCCCTCAAAGGGTTTGTCGTGCCCTTGAAGCTTTCAGTCTTTTGACTAGCTACTGAAATTCAAAATGTGTCCTTTATAAATTCAAAATGTGTCCTTTATTAGCTCTGTTGTTTGAACTAGCACATTATCCCCTCCCTTTAACCAGCAATGGGAGCCACACTGACAGCCTTACTGTTTTTACTGTTTCTTAGTATTTATGGGGTGTCGCATGGGTCTCACATCTCTTCCCTGACCTCAGTGAGAATGTTGCCCTTGGAGCCAAAATATGGACCCATGCGTCAAAACAGTAAGCAGGACGTACATCCGTTACCTAATGACAAATGCAACCAGGTCCTAGATGCTCTTGTAACTAGGAGAAGTTTGGACCTAGTTTGGTCAAGAAGACCCAACATGCCTGCAAGCAAGACAGACCCAAGAGAACTGCTTGAATTAACATGCCAGCCTTAATATGCACAAGCTTAGGAACAGGAGATGAGTCAGCATGGCAACACAAGCAGAGGGAATAAACTGGCCAGACAGCAGAGATGTGGGCTATTAAGTGGGTATTTTGATGAAGTGTTATGGACACAACGGACGGCTTGGAGTGATGTCGCATTCCTCCTGATCAGCTGCAACTTGAGATAGTTACAGCTGCGGTAGGGTCAGCTGCAGGGCACACATACACCGAGAGTGCTTCTAAAACATGCAGTGTTTTCACAGGTTCTACTGGACACTGATTATAGGTAATTTTAAACAATTATATATTTATATTAATGGTAATTTCCTAGTGTCCCAGAGAAAAAGCCAAAGCCATGCCTGGCATGTTCACAGAAGTGGTCAGGGCACAGATTGTCGTGAGCTTTCCATCTGTTGATGCCAACACAAGGACAGAAAGAAGTGTGAGTTTCATACCTCCTTTCTGCAGAGGGGTCTATGCCACCCCCCACTGTTTTCAATAGATACCTACAGTAAAACTTAACTTTTTTTTAAATCAGTGAGTTTATCAGATCTCTTGGCATGATGACTGCTCTGCCTTTATTTGAATGCTGTAGTTACAAGCATTAGGTTCAGTGGCAAGAGACACTGTCATTTGTAGTGTCCCAGACTGCTAATCTTTAAATATTGTCGCATCAGCCAGCTCTTTTCTACACATGCCATCATGACTGGCAGTGCCAATCTACTATTTATGTGGATTATGTTCAAACCATCTGTTTTAAAATAATAGTAATGATCTCTTGAATAGAAATATGTATGTTGACGTAGAAGTGCAGGGCAGTGCTAGAAAAGCATTACAAAATGGATGGACATTAATTTGCAAATGTTCAGTGATGGAATAGATGTATATCTATTAAGCAGTCCCAGGAGGAAGAGCAAAACAGGCCAATTCCGCCCCCCCATTATTTTGTTGGACATAGCTGGGATCAGAGTTTGTTGCAGTGTTTGCAGACAAGCCTAGTTTTATTTTTCAGTTCAGACCTAGTGGGAGTTATTTGAAGGAAAGCAGTTGTGATCCTAATACCCCCCACAAACTTGCAAAAAGTACAGATCGCTATCCAAACTTTGTGGTTTGGTCTCACATTTCTCATGCAAGTTTTCAAAACTAGCCATGAAATGAGGTAGTGCTTTTGTACAAACTCGATGGAAACTGGGAGGTAGAAAATCTCAAGAGAATATCAGTTGTCAGGAGATTTCAGTATGTCCTGAATTCAGTGGGAACAGAAAATCTGTGACAATAGCTTTTCTTTTAAAGATGGATCTAAACCTCTAGCTTTAAATCTAGTCTTCTAGACTTCTGGCTCAGACCCATCACAAAATATTTTAGCGCTTCCCTTCCTTGTGCCAGGCAAAATCAGGCACTGTTGTCTAATTTGCATTTCCAAAGAACCTATAACTGCAGTCTCTACAGTGAGTGTTGAAGTGCAGAGACACACAAAAACAATTTTTTTTTTCTTTCTTACAAATCTCAGAGAATATCGTGATCTAGTTTAGGTCAGTTCCTACTTTATGTGAACATACTCATTTCTTAAGCCAACATGGTTCTTGGCTGTACTTTTGTATTGCTAAAGCTAGCTGTTTAAGTTTGGGAACAAATTTGCCAAGTTAGTGTCTGACATGATCATAACAAGCCAAGGGGGTATATCCTCCTCTCAGATACCTTCCATTAACATCAGAGCACTTCCCTTCTTCAAAACAAGGGAAGCTTTACTTGGAGAGGGACTAAATAATGACTGTAGGCTTTGTCTGTGGTAATTTATAGTCGTTTAGGCTGTTTGAGATAGAGGATGTACTTAGGCACACTACACTGTGCAGCTCACCCCCCTTTGCTGTTGTGGTCATTTATGTCACCTGGGAAGGTTTCCTGCAAGAGCAGGTTCCCAGCAGCCTGGGCTCATTCGCCCACCTTTTTTCCTCTTGTGACAGCACTGGGGTAAGTGGTGGGTAGTAAGAGAGAGACAGGACCAACAGGGACCTAGGGTCTGCCGTACGCAGAGCTGAGGTGTTTCTCCTCTCTGTGCTCTTATCTCTGCATTGCAATCATGTGTCACCAAGAGAAACCTTTCTTTTGTGGCTTCAGAGGTCAAAAGAGAGGCTTCTTTTTTGATAAACGATTGCTTGTCGGGCCTGTTCCACTTTTATTTTCTTCCCCGCCAAGGTGTTCCACTGTGAAACATCGGTGGAGATCACACAAGTCTTGTAGCCAAGATCCACGTAAGGTTCACGAGGACATTTGCACAATTGTTTCGGGGTCTCTATATATGGGGATGCAGCAGTATCTTTTATGAGTAGCTCTTGTTTTCAAGCTTTCCTTAAAAATCATAAGGACTGAAATTGAGGAAAATGACACATGAGGTAGTGAAATGACTAAACATACTGAAATAATAGTGCCTTTGACCCCTAGCCTAAGCAGAACCTCTCAGTAGGTGTCTTGGTTTATGTGTTAGGTCCTTTGCATCACCTGTCCTTGGGGAAAACCCCACAGCTCTTCCAAAGTTCAGAAATCTCTGTGCTAAATGTCTAGTTAACCCAAAGTTTTTTTTTAATCTTGACAGCAAGAACAAAAAATATCCTACTGAATTACCTATACACGTGTCTGTTTTACCTATTGCTCTGAAAACAAGGGATTTAGTTTGTTCTCTGGGACTCTGTTGCATTAGTTTACCCATCCAAAGTTCTTTGTTTGATTCTCTTCCTCTGCAGTCTTGCTCCAATTCCATTTGAGTTACTGGTAATGAACCAACACAATGTTGAATTTAGCGTAGCTAGTGGTAAAATCTCAAAGTGGGTAACATTTGCATTGTCAGAAGTGTGGCTAGATGGGACCATGGAAAACTTTTGCCCCTTTCATAGATGCTAGCACCTGAGTCTTTGCAAACACAGTCACAAAAGAACATATGATCTTCGTTCATTATTACCCCTTTCACATTCATATTTTAGTGTATGTGGGAACTGTTCTAACAGGCAGAATAATTGATATTAATGTTGCCATTATAAATTATTATTCTGCAATCATTGCCTTTTAAGAATGGGCTGATGATTTATGCTTTCCATATAAGCATGGGTTTCTTTAAATGGAAAACAGTCAATGAAAGTCAATCGGGTTTTGAACATATAAATTTAATCACTCATCACACAGTAATTGATAATCTCACACATAAATATGCCATATTACCTATTCAAAGACGCAAACTACTTATGCCAAAAGAAATAGAGTCCACACTTAGCGTTTAAAAAATTAATCAAGATTTTAAATATGTTCCTCAGTGATCCTACAGGCCAATAAAATCCTTGGCCATAACCTGACACCAGATCTTTTTCACTTTAGAGATTGCTTGTTAATGGACCTTAATAGTTTTTGTTACACGATACTGAAATAAATCATAGGTCTTGTTGGATGCTTCCTTCCTTCCAAGACCAGTACTCTAATAGCTCAGAGATGAAGATGTTGCCACTTGCCCAGAGCTCTGTCTTCTATTTCAGTCCCTTCATGAAATGACATGGTTTCTCCAACCTCCTCATTTTGCTTCATAAAAACAAGCTTTATTCCTGACAAAATAAAATCCATGTATCATCTCAATTCATTCTCTTTGCCATCCCCTATTCCCCAACTGTTTCTCCAGTCCAGAGACAAGAGCAGAGACAATTTACTGTCTTTAATTAACTATATGGATCTATTAACTGTCTAAATTTCATCTGAGGAGCTCAGCAGCTAGAAAGCTTGGGGATGCGGTGCACAGTTTCAGAGCAGCAGAACTAGAAGTTGTGCACCCACATGGCTCGGTGCAGAGCATTTTGGAAAGCAGCGTTACCAGTGGCAGTGTTAATTAGCTTTAGACCACACCACTCCAACGCATCAGCGTCACTTCTGCTGCTCAATTTGGCTCAGGGTCTTGTAAAAGTTTCTACTGCACAGTCTAGGTAACCTTACTACTTCTCAACTCCAGCTATTGGTCCATCTTCATGCTAGGACACCTTCTCTCTTTAGGGGCTTGAATTAGGTATTGCCCAGACCCAAACATTGCTGCCATGTTTTACTGCTTAAGTATTTCTATGTGCTGAGTAACCTGGTTTCTGGGGGTGTCACTACCTGTTAATTCTTCAAGGAACTATTTGCACTGAGAAGACAGCAGGTCTCTGCCAGAAAGGGCTGTCAACCAAATTAGAAAAAACAACTGAGGTCAAACGCTTAGATGCCAGCATTTCCAAACTTTGAACTAAACGGGACAAAAGCTGTAAATCATGCAGACACTCCTGAGCTTTGCAGAGGTAGGTCTGCAGTGTTCTACCAGAGCTTGTCAGATCAGATATTTTTGGACTCGATCTTGGAAAAATGAACTTAAAAAAATATTATAGTAACCCAGGACAGAAGCCTAAAGCTAAAATAACTGGGAACACTATGGCAAGGAGGCCTTTTAATGGTGTATTTTACATTGCTTTATATGGATAATCTTTGGCTGGTAGAGTACAAGGGAAAGAAAATTGACGCTGAGAGGCATGTACAGAACCAAAGCACAGAATCTCTATAGAGCAGCTCAGAAAAAAAGTTACAAGTGGTTTGGCAAGTGATCGGGCAGTAAACCCATGGCAAAATTATGCGAGATGATGTCTGGAAGACTGGAGGGAAATCAGTAAGTGAGGAGAGGCTGTGCCCTTCCAAAGCAGCAGCAAACGCAGAGACATTGGTACTGGGAAAAATCATAATATGTTTAGGAGACTGTGGCTCCTTCTGCTGCATGGAAAATAGTAGCTGTCTGGGAAAGAGATCTGTGAGCGGAGAGTAAAGGGCAGGAGACTGAGAGAGTTGTAGCCAGCAAAGATAAACTGACACTTATGGTATTGTGGGAACTACTGAACCAAGCAGGCTGCGTCAGACCGGGAAACAGCTTTGTGTTGATTAGGCTGCATCCAGGATACAGAAAGAAATGTATATTTTTTTGGAAATATGCAATGAACTGTATGCACTACCTACTGAGTACTTGCTCTCGGCTAGTTCTGTATAAAAGAGATGGGGTGTACCACGGTTCAGGGACCTCATCTTTCCCCACTTAAATGCTGATCTGGCGGACCCCCACAGTCCTGTCTTGGGTCTATAAGGGAACAGGCAAGACCCCCTGCTTCAGGGGTGCGATGAGTGCGTGTGTGTGCATCGGCACCCCTGGGGCCAGGTGACAGAGGAAGACGGGAATGTCTTAGGAAAATGCACGTGCAGTGTTGTAAACCTACTGCTTTCATCGTGATGTGCTGTTCTTTCTTCCTGCTTTTATTAAAAATGAACACACTCTTTTCTAGCAGAAGAATGAGGGCAATATATGCTACAGCTTTTTCTGAGGTGTTTATTTGATATGTGGTGTCACTAACTCCAGCAATTAAAGAGCTGCAAGTCAGAACTAGAAACTGACCCACCTAAAAATTTCAAGGCCAATTTAAGAGTCATGAGTGTTTACAGCACTGGTTAGCTCAGGATTTTTGTGTATTTGTCTTTTTTGTGCGTACCTTTCGACATACTTGTGGATCACACTTGTAGCTTTTTGGTCTTTTTAGGACTAAAAATGTAGCATATAAGAAACTGAAAGAATAGGTCCTTGTACCACCCCCTGACTCCAGGATTCAGAGCTTGAAGTTTTGCAACATCAGAGGCATTGTTAGCAAAGCTCATGCCTTCCCAGGGATGTTTCTGGCTGCCCCTGCCACCCCTCCTCCTCAGGGCTGGCAGAGTCTGATGGTGGTCTGTGGAGCTCTGCCCCGTGAAGTGGCGCCGTTGTGGCCAAGTCGCAGGGGATGATGCTCGTGGGTCCCCCCCGCGGCAGTCCCCTGCCGTCCCCCCCTGGTCCTGCGTCTGCACCGGGTGTCTTCTCCACCACAAAGACAGCTGGGCAGATCACCACTTTGCCCAACCTCCTTGGGCAAATAATAACGCAACTTACAAAACCAGCTTTTATGCTTTTTCCCCCCTTTTCCCTTTGTGTTACAGTAAGAATGAGTGGACTCAAGTGACTCATACTGCCTGTCCCCTTTATTGGCGGCCATACAGTTCTTGCGGGGCATCGTTCTGAGTCCCCCCAGAGTGGTGCAACATCAGGCCCATTTTTCTCTCGAGCGCCAGCCACAGCTTGTCCCTTTCTCTGTCTCCTGGATGGCACAGACACGGGTTCTGCTCTCTCCTTTCTCCTGCCAGCTCAGTTTCAAACCGCGGGGCTCCCTTGGCTGGGGCAGCTCCGAGCTCTCCTTTCAGCAGCCTCTGAGGCCAGGGCCTTACCCCGCCGGGGCCAGCCTGTATCCCAAGGCTGCCCAGCCCCACGGCAGCTCCAGAGGTGGGCAGAGGAGGCCAGGGAGGGATTTCTGGGGACAAACACCCTGCAGTGATGTGTGACCCGCTCCAGGGAGCTGTGAGGGCGTGCCATGGTTTGCGGCCAGCCCCGCTGTGTGCCGAAGGACAGGGCGCCAGAGGTGTGCCTCTGAGTCACCGCCTCCCCTGGGCTCCTCCGGGCCTGGCACGGCTTAGTCACCGCCACTCGCCTGGAGCCGTGCCATGGCTCCCCCTCTGCTGCCGGCAGCACCCGTGTGTGCTTCCCCCAGGAAGCCTCGTGTCCTCACACCTCGGGGAGGGCTGTGGCACCACTGTGGGTCCCAGCAGGGAGCCCTCTGATTTCGGTCATGGCCAGGGGGTTTGCTGGGAAAGGCCAAGGAGGCCAGGCTCTCCTCCAATGCCGGCCAACGGGGTGGTGGGAGCCTGGCCTGAGCTGCCTGTGTGAATCCCCTGTATGTCGTGTTAAAAGCGTATCTTGTCAGGAAACTTGTAGCAAGCCGTGGGAGAATTTGGCACCGGGTACTGGAGTGGAAAATATTAACAGCCTGTAAGAAAGTCTGGCTTGTGCTGCTGCAGGGAAATCGGCAACTGGCGGGGGTACAATTAGTGTAGGAAACTCCTGAACTCCTCTGCGAGAGGGCTGCGCTCGTACTGTGCATCGGGATGGGAGTTATTGCAAAATAACGTAAGCTTTTGTGATCACCCAGAGACGCTGGCTAGAGCCAAATTGCAAAAGAGCACTGCAGTAACTGTTTCTTCGGTCTAAAAAAAGTCACATTAAAAAAACACCAAAGTAAACCAGCAAAAAAAAGGAAGTAAAACAAAAAACAAAGCATGAAAGAAGCTCAGCTCCGTAAAGATGGCACCTTTAGAAAACTGTGTTAGCAAATTGGCACTAAAATGGTCATGCTAAATGTAAAACATCGCTCCTCTCCCACTCCTGCCCTGCTCAGCATGTGCGAAGGGCAGGTTTTCAGAGGTGTTTGGCTCTGGCCTAATTCTGCTCCTACTGAAGTCACGTGAAATCTTAGGAGGATTTTTTTAAGGGGAAGTTACACCAACACAGCATTTTTCTGAAGAAGCCCACTCAGAATCATTTGGACCATAAACCATCCATTAAAATGTTTACGGCAGCAGTATTTACTCAGCTCAGTGCGACAGCAACTGTGGTATTGTTAAATGTCCGTCTGGCTGTGTTTGCTCCAGGACTCTGAGCAGCTTGGCTGCATGTGGCCACGGCAGCAAAACACCTTCCCTCCCCAGCTATGTCCCCTGCTTCTGCAGGAGGTCACCTCCACAGTGGTTGCACGAAGAGAAAGGGCCCTGTCTTTGTCCCTTCTCCATGCACAGAAGTAAAAGGAAGATTGCGGTATTTCCTGCTAAAGCACTGGGCTGTGAGCTGCCGTTGGTGACGAGCACATACCCTGCAGGCTCCTTGGTGGCTGTTGACCTTTGGCAGAGGGTATGTCTGACAGTTAATGCAACTGCTTCAGCTGCACCCCACCCAAAAACAATCGTAGTCATTTTTTTCCTATGGCGCTGTGCTGAGGAAGAACTTAGGGCTGTTGCTGTTCAGGTCTGACCTCTACCAGCAAGCTTCTTCTAGGTGAAGGAGCAATGCAAAGTCAGATATTTGGACTTTTTGAAAAATTTAGTAATCTGACCTCAAAACTCCAGGTTTGCCTTATTCTTTGCTCCCTCCAAGGCCAAATGCTATCAACATACACAAAATGTAGGAGTCAAATACTTGAGTTATTTGGCTCTCTTAATTCCGTTACACATATATTGCAGTTACTAAAGATGTTGCTGGTTGTGGATGACTTTGTAAATATAGAATTGTTACTTTATGGATGATTCAAGACAAGAAGTATTTTTAAAGTCCTCATGTGATCCAGTGGTTTAAGAATACTTCAGAAATGCCTTCAAAGCACATACTGCATGTGAATGCCAATCTCTTTCTGCTTATGTGAAAACATCGTTTCCACATATTGTTATAAAAATTGCCCTCAAAAAAAAGTCCCAGTTAAGAACTTCAGATTTTACGTAGACCATTGATGCATAATGATATTATAATGTTCCATTAGACACATAAAGTATACTTGAAAATTAGAAAATGTTGATGCTAAAGTTAAAGGTAAAAGCCAACAACCCCAAACTGTTAACAGGGAAGTTGCGACATTGATTAAAATAAATTGTCTGCCGATAGTCACTTGATGTGCTAACATGAACTTTAACAGTATTTGTAATTCTAGCCTAATTAAGATTTTGCTAGGTAATGCTAATAGGCGTTGAGCCAATAACTTCCTTTATCTAAGTGGAACGCTGCAATTATCCAATGTGAGTTACACTCTCGTAACTTCAAATAAAGAGTCTGAGGGAAAAAGCCAAGCCTGGAGTGCTGCTGTACCCCAGTGACCACTGGCTGCTAAGCTAAGCTACAGATGTTTTGCATTTCCCTGGAGTCTGGAGCATGTATCTGTTGAAGTCCAGGGATTAAATGGGGCATCAAGATGTACAGGTACTTTTGTCTCCTCTCTCATTTTGCATGTGAGGTATCCCACATCTGGGGGTCGAACCTATGGAGAAAGGGTACAGCCTGGATGATACCCACCCTAGAGCCTCTGCAGCTTGTAGTTGATACCTCTGGAAAATAAAGCTGTAGGTAGATACTTATTTTGCAAACATCTGTGTGGCGAATATGTTATGGGTTTCACAGCTGCTTGGGAGGCTGCCTACCAGCTGTGAGCTCTCACTTTTGCAGTCCTGCCTGGAGAAGCCAATGTGTGAACGCACCCCAGTCAGCTCCAGTGCAGACTCAGCAAGGTCAGCTCAAACTGTCTTCATCAGCAGATTAAACTAATCTGTCTAATTCTGTGCTGAAACAAATGAGAACTGCTCATAAATTCCCTACCGCTGGGTCTGCTGTGGGGTTGGTCACCACTGGAAGAATAATGGCAGCAAGTAGCTAGGGACCATTAATGTCTTAAGTGCCACTGACATTGATAAACCGGGTGTAAACCCACAGCCTAAGAAATCTCCATATGACAGCCAGTATGTTGTGGTGACTCCCAGGTCTCTAAGAATATACAGTTTAATGTGGATTATGCTGCCTGCCTCCTCTGCCTGCCCCTTGGCAACCCTCCTGCCCCACATATCAGGCGAGTTGTCAGGGTCAGGAAGAGATTCAGAGCTTTCTCCCTGCTCTCCTGCTGACAAATCTATAGATTAAGTAATGCAAATACGTGTTCTTCACCAACAACTCTTCTTCACTCACGCAGAGACTACACATTATGGAAGTGAAAAAACAATATCTTCATTACTATTACCTATGAAGAAAATTTATGGATAAGGATCAGATCACATTTTATTAATTCTGAATGATCCAAGAACCTGTCTGAATGTACTATCGAATGCCCACACTTTTTTATCACACACTTTTGCACATTCAACAAGACTAATTAATTGGTTTGGTCCAGTCCACAAGATTGACACAATCTAGGAATAACTCACATGGAGGACTATCTGAAGATAGGTAAATAGTCTACTTGAATTTAAAGGCAGTATTTAATTTCTGTGCCCAATCCTTTCCAAAGTGGTGCTTGTATTTATTTTCATTCTAGCAATTATGAACTAACAGATCAACTACTAGTTTGGAGATCAAATCCTAGGAATAATGACAAAGTTTAGTTATGACAGAATACAGTGTGAGAAAGACTGTTTCAACAAAATTCACAGAACACCTGAGAATCAATACTAATTTGGACTTGAGGGGAGGCGGTAGAAAATAACCCTTGCAAAGAGTGATCATGAGTTGATAGAATTTAAATTAGATGGCAGGATAAGTGAAGGTTCAAAGGTTCAGTTCAAAAAGACAAATTCTAATAAATGTAGTTTTTGAAATGAGTTGGGCTGAGAAACTATGGATTTAAATACAGAAGATATATAGACTTTAATCCACATTTCAAAATCTGTTAAGAATTTGTATCTCAGCAAAAGGTGAAACATTATCTGACAAAAAAATGTACCCAAACTACCTGTACAGTAGAAATAAGCACAAAGCCTAAAAGGAATGAAAGAGAGGAGTGAACAGCAAAGAGAACTATGTCTTAAAGGTCAGAAGAAAAAAAAAGAAAAGAAAGAAGAAAACAAGAATTGCCAGTAGTAAAGCTACAGTATGCTTTGCAAAGAATATCAAAACAAATATTTAGGTGGGTTTTTTAAACCGAGTCTTATAAATAGGAAGAGACTAAGGAAAGACAAAACATGGTTACTCTACAGTAGAATGCGATAGAGATGAAAAATAGTGTAAAGCCCCAAAAGAAGGATAAAAAATTTGTCTTTCGTCATTAATATAATAATATTTTAGATGGAAAACAAAGGTAGATCAGCTAATAAGAACAAATGTATGGAAATGAAAATGGAGATTATCACATGAAAGGTAACAAGGCTCAAAGAGTTTAACCTGTTCAGGTCTTGGTGTACCAGATACCATTTCTTCAGAGTACTGGAGTGGAAGTTATCTGATCTCTCATATGTTGCGGCAGAAAGAGTTGCCAAATCAGAACCGTACTGTGTGAAAAGAAAATAAATATATACATATATATTCACACAGAAATATATACACATATCTATTTACATACATATTTGCAATATACATATATATTTAAGAGCAGGAAAAAGAGTATCTGGAGAATTATAAGCCTAGTTGTCTGGCATCAGTTGTGAGTTAGGCTTTAAAGCAAAGTTTGTAGAATACAGTAAGGATGCAGGATAAATAGAAAATGAGATAGAATGCAACTTGAATTTAAAAAATTGATTACACCAGAGTAAACTAATAGCATTCTTTCATAAAATAGCTGGTCTTCCAAACAAAGGGAAAGTGGTATGTGCAATCTATCTGGACTGATATGTAGTACTGCAGTACGTAGTTAATGGTTCATTAAAATTTTTTAATAATTTTTTCAACTGGAAAGAAGAAGATAAACAAGAGAGTAGAGTAACGCAATGAGTAAGCAACCTCCATACCAAAGGAATAGTAGAGGTTGAGAGAAATTATTAATGGAGTTCTTCTACAAGTGTAAGGTTGATTTGATTGTATAATTTTGGTACAAAGCGTTGCAATGAAACTTGTTGATGTAAAAAAAAAAAAAAAAAAAAAAAAAAAAAAAAGAATGGCATAAATATCTTACAGCCAGAACTAGATCTTGAGGTCTTACGTAGGGGGGATGGAATAAAGCTGAACACTAAAAAATGTGTGATCATTCAGGGTGTTCCAGCTATCACCTGGAAATGACAAGCCACCTGTATGAGGTGTTTATGGAAAAGGCAAATCTGGCCTTAATATGTTGTGAGGAAGGTATTTGCCATGGGAACAACGAAGGATTTATGCCACTGCAGAGGCCCTGGGGAATCCTCCTGGGGTACCTTGCACTCTCCTGATAAAATTCTGGTCTCTGTTCAACTCAAACTGGAGGAGGTTCTCAGGCAAACTGAGACTTAGTCTGAAAAAGGTAAAAAGTAATGTTTCACTTAGAGAAATGAAAGCCAAGAAGAAAGATTTTTCTTATCAAGCCATCACATCAGGAAGCCTAATGGCAGGGAGAAAAAGGAACTGCTTAAACCAACACACAAGTCAGTGCACAGGCAGGCAATATAAACTGACCATGACTAAGTACTTCAAAGAAACACAAGGAGGACAAGGAAATGTAAGCACAAGGAGATTCTATGGAACAGTTGGGTCTGGTGGGACTGGCTGGAGGAGTGCAGTGTAGGGAAGCATGCAGCAGGTTTTCAAAGGGTGCCCTACAGTCCCAACATCTTTTGAAAAAAAGGTTCGATATCTTTCCTATCTGACAGTCTTTGCTTTGAGGAAGCTCTTTTTTCTCCTTTGTCCAAAGTCATTTGGCCGTTTCTGGTTATGTGAAAGAAATAAGTGATAATGTAAAATTCACTACTTCATTAGAAAAAAAAAAAGTACACCTAGGTGTGATTCAGTAGATAAGACCTGGATGGAGAAATTCCTGCATTTTTTTCTTGTTTTCATTTAAGATGTAAATATTTTAAGTAGGTGGTTTTGATTTATTTACATTTTTTAATTAAAAGAAAATTACAGATAAAAGATGCTATAGCAATCATCTTCCTACAAAAGCAAAATATTGCAATGTAATTAAAAGGACTCCTCAAATTATAATTAGATTTGAAATTTAATTATGACTAGAATACTTCATCCCTATGCACAACTGACACCTTATTGATACATAACCTTTATTGTAATTTTATTACATTTCTGCTAAGATCTTAATCTATGGACTAAATAAGATCATCAGATTTCTGTGAAGGCTTAGATTTAGGTGAAGAAAGCAACACAATATATTCTTCTACATATCATAGCATAGTTAGTTATTTGTGTATTTCTGTTGGATCAAATACCTTGTTCTTTACTTGGGCTCAGCTCTTCCAGACAAAGAGAACTGGCCCCTGGTGTTCAATATCTGCAATACTTTGCCTTCAGCTACAAACTGTAAAAAAAAAAAAAAGGAAAAAATGCCAGCTGAGATGAAACTGGTTTATCTCCTTTTCAACCTAAGCTCTTACCATTTGGTTTGCTGCCTCCCGTGGCTAAATCTCGTTGTGGCAACGTGTCTGCATCTGCTCCACACACATTTTTCTTGCTTAAATTCTTTCAAATCCATAGACACTTTCTGTAATTATGTCCACATATGAGATCTTCTATTCATTGTCAAACGTGTCTTCTGCTGGGAAGAGCAATGCAACCGTTTAAGTAGACCACTCTCAGGTGGTTTTTGATTGTCTTCAAATTTTACTCAGAATTTTATCCATATTAAAGACACTTATGTTAAAAATTGAAACAGAAATGAGGGCTCTGGCAATCAATCAGACCTCCAGGTTGGACAACTGAAAACACAGCATGTAAGAATGTCTCTTCTCATAAGTAAAACAGTCAGACTGAGGATCCCTGGATCTCAGTAGCTCCAGAAGGAAATAAACCTGTTCAGTGGAAGAGATTATAGCCCTAGTGCATGTCTCTAGTTCTTTGCTAACAACTTACAATTTGTTTTAACATCCTTTTCCATCAACTTTTGAGTTGATATTTAATTTATTTTTATAGAAGAGTATGTTCATTTTAATAGAAAGTATTGAAAGTGCCTACTAAATAACATTTAACTACGAATTCTGGAGTAAATAGAGGTGCATGTTCATTAGTCAACTACTGAAGTCAAAATGTGCCTGCAAAACATTAAGTATATAGGACTCACAGGCTGAAACTTTGAAGCCTTTCTCCTACAGTTAAATTTAGTACAGATTAGCAGTACCCAGAGACAGAAACCATGGCTGACCAGCTGATTAGGTCATGAGTTATATCATCTTCATTGGGTGGTACCTCGGAGCTTGTCCTTGTGTAGACAGATACAGCTATGCTGGGTCTGGAAGGTTAGCTATAGTCATGGAGACATGGAAACATGGGCCTTAGTTTGGATAAGCATATGAGTGGGAGCTGCCTGCAGCATATAACCCTTACTCATTGGCTTGTGCAAAAATTTTGCCATTATCTCTGTGTTAGTTACTATCTACATTCAGTTTAGTAAGAAAGGACATCAGCATGTCAAGTAGTAACTATTCAGTTGTATCATCTTTCAATTTAAAGTTATCCACTAACTTTCTGTTGTAATTCCCAGATGTTAGCATTTCTTATGACTGCTACAGACAACAATGACAACTCAGTCAACATAGGACTTTTTTGACATTAAATATAGTAGAAAATTATTAATATGATTAACAAGTTGATACTGTAAAAATTTCTTGCCAACTAAACCATCATTTTGCTTTTTATTGCCTGTGTTTTTAGCATTTTCCTCATCAAATATAACACCTATGGTAAGTTTTAATAAATTGTATTTATTTCTATGTATTTCTCATATTCAGATATGGGAAGGTAACTTTTCAGTATCTGGACAATGTTCAACCATTTTGACTAATACCATAATGAGTTTCTCTTATTGTACTATTATTCCATGTTTCCTACTTAGGCTAAACAATTAGCAATAGATATCAATTTTATTTTCTTTTCGTCCAATCACATGGATGAAAGGGTGAAATATGGGGGAAATATAGGTGAAATATAGCTGTTCTCAGCAGTAGACCTGAAAGCATTTTAAATAGATGGGTTATATTTTTGTTATTCATTCACAAACTGGGGAACATAAACCACCACCTGGCAGGTCCATGGTAGCGTAGGCAGAAGTTCTGTTGACTTCTAGGCACAGCCTGAGTGCTCATGACCAGTGCTCTCTTGGGATATTATTGGAATCTTCTGCTTAGGAACTGTGGTAACAACTGCACTGGTTGTGATAATAGCTCTATTCCAGTATACTTGGGGCAATTACCACTTGGAAAAAAACCCCAGCTTCATATATAGTGGTACAAAGGAACTTGTTAAAAAAGTTATTAAGCCTGAGTAGAAAGAAATCACAGGACAGTTGGCTAAAAAGCCATTAAATCTCACAGTGAACCCACTATGGGTCGCCGCTGAATGATTCCCAGAAATACACTCTCCATTACTGTACTTTGTCTAGGACCAAGTAATGACTCTACGCCCTTTGAAAAAATCCTCAGATGTCTAATAAATTTGCCTTACTATCATGAAAAGTCATCGACATAAAAGAAAATTTGTCCTTTCTGTTCCTTTATCTTTTTTGCCTCATGGTGTGTGGGCATCAATATGAGACCCTGGATGAGGCCTGAGGTTCCCATACCTTTAGCTCTGCCCATTTGTTTGCTCCATGGTCAAGACTACCATCCTTCTGTGGAAATAACCCACCCTGAATACGAGGGGTGACAGAAGGAGCAGTTGGGATGTGATTTTAAAGACAGTCTCATTTAAAGACGTGCCCCTCTGAGGGGAATGTCAAAACGTTGGGCTTGAGCTGCTTTTAGGTTACATTTTAAAAGGATTATAAGATTTAAAAAGCATAAAACCTCACATTGTTCAGGTAAACAGATGGAAAGATGTCTAAATTTACTATTGTTATAAACTGACACAAATTAATTAATTTCCATTTTAATGTCTCTATTATACTAGAGTGAAGTAGGTTATCAGGTTTTTAATTGGCTTTAAAATAAATTTGAGTTGTTTTAAATTGTCAGCAAGTTCATTCAAATTGTCATTCACTTTTAGGTACGGATATAAAAGGCTTTATATACCTTTTACACTACGGGTTTTAAGGTTACAAGGTGGTTACAGAATGTAATTCATGGGTATGCATGCTAATCTCTTCACACTTGGATTAGTTTGGCCATCTCAAATTCTCATTAATCTCTTTCTCTCTCAAGTAATCCAGAAAGCAGAAGAAATGCAAATGTATTTTGGGTGACCAATGACTATAAATATCGAATAGCAAACACTCAAAATTAATGTGCCCACCAAAAAGCCCCCAGAACATAGACTGAAATATCTTTTTTCACAACCTATTCAGACAGGATCAAAAAACAAACACATTGATGAAAAATCGGTCAGTGGCAATTTGCCAACAGAAGAAAGGATGACATTTACCAAATACATTATTTGCAATGGAGAATTCTCCTGGCTCCTCACTGGGTCCACGTTGCTCTGTCCATCCTGTTTGCTTGGACTTAAGGGCCAGATCTAAACTGTTAAATAAAACAGGCCACAATGCCAGAAGGAAATAGTCTTTTCACACGCTACCCCATGAGGCATACCTAGGTATCAACTGGGAGGTACTAGTAGACCAAAGCTGTGGCAGGGAGCATGCTAACAGCAGAGCATGTTGTGTGATGATGTTTTGAACATGCTTTTGCCTTGTTTTATTTCCTAGCAGAGGTGCAGCCTGGGAGACCTCAGAGCAGTTAATTTCTGATTAGCAAGCTGTTCCTAATCACAAACAGTTAATGCAGGAGGAGGAATTTACTCCTTTTCAACACAGCCAGTGTGACCCAGTTTACCTTGCATTCCTCCCTTCCCATATGAAAAGCATTTTTTTGAATGAGGAGAAAGAGTTGATGGTTTAATCTTCTATTTTGCCTTCTACATTCCTGTTGGATCTGATAACCCCTGTATACTTATCTTTACCTTGCCTTACAAAACACTCATGAAAATGTCATTTCAATCATCAAAACTGCAGAGGAGAAACTGAGTCCACAAAAAAAGTGGCCTCACTGCTCTCAGCCCACCTTCTAGTCAGTGTGCTAGCCATTGGGAACGTTACCCCGTGTTTATTTAAATACCTTCTGTAAGCTCTTCTCCAACTTGTTGCTGGATATTTATTATAATATCTACTTTCTAATTTGAGATAACCAACCATTTGAAATGATGTTATAGTAACCCTGTTGTACTGCCCTAATTATAACCTATTTGTGTTTTCTCCGTTTTCTCCCAATTGCTCAAAAATTAATGAGCGTTCCTTTCAAAGATAATATATTGACCCTATTTTAGTCATGTTTTTGGCCTGCTACATTGCTCTTTTCAAGGTAACCTTGATATTGTTATAGACATACATTATAATTTTTTATGCTGGAACTATCTATATTGATTTGACTGTGCCCTTTGATCCAATAAATCACAACATATTGCTATCTAAGTTTCCCTCAATTTGGCCGAGTTTAACTACAGTAGAATGGTTCTCTGGCTACATTAGAGAGCAAACACCAGTCATTTTGTTTAATGGTGTTGAATCTGAGGTGAAAATGTTACATGCGAAGTTACCTCAGGAGCTAATTAGAGGGCTTTTACTTTTGCAGTTTTTATTAATGACCTGTCGACGCTGTATAGTTCATGAAATATTCTGTACATCTACATGCTGATGATATGACCTTGTACACAGTAAGAGCACAGATAAGGTATCAGACCTTGACTGTTCTAACTCAGAATTTATGGAGTGATTTTTACAATTTAAAGGTACAGTTTTCTGCAGAAATAAATTGGCTTAGAATCTTAGAAAAATATAAAACATATAATTAGAGGGGTTGTCTCTTATGCTATAAACAGACCTAGGTGAACTGCTGTGGAAAATAATAAGATTTCCCTCACCTCAGAATATAAATCAACCACAGAAAAAGCCAAAGCTACCTTTTCCCTCTCCTCAAAGGAAATATTGATAAAGCTGGAAGGATCTAGATCTCGATGTTTCTAAAGACTGGGGTCCTTGAGATCTAGGAATGTCTCTCAGCCTGCTACAGGGATGGTAGTTACTACACAAGAAATATCTAAATGCAAGTTATTAACACTCAGGAGTGCAGGGCCCAGGCTTATTTATTTTTCAGGTTTCAAAATGTTTGAATCATTTAATTTTGTGTCCAGTTGCTACTTGGGACAGGAATTGTAACATGTGAAAAGCAAAAGAAAGAAACAAGTGCCATGTTACACATAAACCTGTAAAAACAACCCATGTCCTGCTGATTGCAGGTTGGACTGTGCAATATGAGAGTCTCTGATGGTTTCTGTACTGAGTCTCTGCCGTTATGAGACCCCTTTCTTCTCTCACGGTTTGAACAGAGCACAAATGGGAAGACAAGATCATATTCACGCTAACTGGTTCTGTCAGAAAGTGCTACACAGTCTGGCCAAGGTGTAGACTTTCAGCACGGGCCTAGGTACCAGTGATAAGCAGCATGATAAAGGTAACTTTGGTTCAAATTCATCTCCAAAATACAACGCTGTCATAACAGCCCAGATAACCTCAGTTGGGCAGGACTGATCTATGCCTTAGATCAGAATTTGGTTTGGCATTTTGGAAATATCCAGTGAGAGTGCAATTTACCTACTTTGACATCAGTGGATATTTTGCTGTTGACTTTAGGGTTTCAATCCTCTTGCTTAAACATTGCCATTTAGTCCCATTTTAGGTATTTTAGATTATCCTGTTAGACCTCCACCTGCCACTGCAGAGGCAGGTGGGTCTGCTGTGTCTTATCTTTCTCTATGTCTTCAATAAGCCAGCACATCTCAAACAGCTGCGGCGACAGTGGGTTAGCCCAATGACAGCAATCTGTTCTGAAAAATGTTAAGAGGACCAAGAAGCCAAAGTGCATATTGAAGTGGGTAAGAGGGAAAAGTAAAGGGATTGCTGTACCTTGTAGCCTTCCTGATCAATGCTTTTCAAGTTGTAACTCTTCTTTTTCTTGTTGCAGAAATTATATTAACCAAAGGTCAGCTATGAATCAGCCCTGAATTTGGCCCGGCTCTGTTTGCAACTGTAGCAACAATTGTGACCACGATCTAGAAAAGAGCCAAACATGTGCTTGCAAAGTTGCTTTCAAACCAGCCACATTTTAGGGTTTGGTTTGTTGTTGCTGTTGGTTTTGGGGTGTTTTTTTGGTTTTTTTTGTTTTATTTTTTTAATACAGAAATCCAAAGTGGCAGCATTGTTGGTACTTGGCTATTCTGTTTGCAAGAATGACAATGATTTATCTTGTCTTCTTGCAATGTTTGCTTCATTATTGTTTTTAGACAGTAAGGTTGGAAAAAGATCCTCAATAACAAAACCCATAATCTTTCATTCTTGGACTAAACTATGCTACTACGCAAAGAAGTATGAACCAATTACATAGGTACATAAGTATCATGTACTCTTTGATCTCTGTGTTTGAGTGTGATGCTTGGAGCTTTTAAGTTTTCTGAAACTCAGTGAAAGCTGGATCATTTAAATCTGCTGATGATCTTGTTCATGAGCAAATCATTTAACCATGCCAGGTTGATTCCTTTCCTTTTTCTTTCTCCGTGTCTCCCTTTCCCCTACTCCTCTAGTTTTTCAGAGGATTAACTGCTTGCTTCACTAGATTGCAGAGAGAATTCATTATTTTGTCTCTGAGAGTGTTTGAAATTGAACATGTGCATTTGTTTTTCCTTAGGCATCAGAACCTTTGGTTGCATTTTCTGGCTAAACAATTTAGCAGACTACGTGTTTTAATAATACTTTTCAGTTGGACTTGTATTCCAGAGACACTTTAGCAATTCTGAGAATTGTACTTGATAGCTGCTTGTACAAGCCTGTATTGCTGATGGAGGGAATTCTTTATTTAAAAACCAATATGCCAGTTCATATCTTCTCCAGCTCATCAAGGGATGAATCATTAACTTTCTCATCTCTCCCTGGCCACTTGGATTATGTATAAAGATATACTGCTTTATACCACTGCAGCCCAGGATTTTTGCTGCAGGCAGTTTTGAGGCTTAAACAGGCAGAGAAGAGAGAGAGACACCAGCCAGAAGTGCTGGAAGGTAGCACTTGTGGAATGACAGAATGGAAGCCTAACAATTATCTCTTTCCCATTGACAAAAGAGCTCATCCTCTAATATTTTCAAATTACTCAGCAGCTCTTGTTGAGACATGTCCTCAACTTCTGCCCGTGTCCTTTCTAGAATCACAAGTGAAAGAATGTACTTTTGTTTATTGACATGATCTTGGCCACACAATCTTGTCTGACTTTGGGACTGCATCTCAGTCACCGACAATGGGAACTCCAATACAAAAAAGCTTTTTAAAGTCTTTTTTATTCCAGGAAACTCTTAACTTGTTACATTGGCAGTACCAACTCTCAAGAACTTTAGAGGGTGTAAAACACTTCTTCAGTTTCCCTTTCCAGAGCTGCTGCCACAAACAAGAAAAAAATGTGGGGGGAGGAAGAAGAGGAGAAAGTAAGTTGAGGAAGTGGTTTAGGTACTGAAGAAGAGGGAGGGGGAAAAAAACTCGCAGGAGAGGAGAGAGCAAGATGTAAATATGGAAGTAAAATACGTGGTCAAAATGACTTTTGAGTGGAGAGAAACATTCGACCTCTGAACAACGTGATAACATGTTATCAGCTCTTGAGAAGCAAGCTACAGCAGGGAGCTGTCATAAGAACAGAGACAGATCAGTCTGCTTCAGGAACAGTGCATCTGGCTGTTCACATAACAACATTGCCTTTACGTAGTGCTGTTTCTTGTAGTTACTCTGTGGCGGTAAATCCTAGAAGCTCTGTTCTGGACAAAACCTCTAAACGCTACATGGATGTATGAAAAAAACAGGTTTTGCTCCAAACACAGTTCAATGTGTAAACCCCCAGGCACATGATTATGTTGCAATGGTCTAACAAGTTGCCATGATGACTGGCTGCGTATGTACTCTTAGCTGTCGTAGTGTAAACTTATGTTCTTAAACCCATTTCACTGAGGTTTCAGTTAGTGCATTTCAACTTGCTTGTGCTGTGGCTTAAAACTATGCAAATAACTACTTTGGCTCGGCTAACACGTGGTACTCATTAAGCTGTGGCAATTTGATTATGCATCTGAGCCCAAGACAAGAGACAACATATGGCTGCAGACATAACTGAGGGTATTTCAAGGAAACCAAGGGACAATATAGGTCAGCATGGTAGACGGTGGTCTCAGCACACTGTGAGTTTAATCATTGACAAGTTTTTCCAGATTTCATGGAGAAGGAATGCTTTAAGGAGAAGTTGGAAGAACACTGAAATTGTATTTATTTATGACCGTGAAAACCTTTTGTTTTGAAGGCTGCGAGAACCTGTGGGACAAACCATGAAAGCATTTGTTTGAGTATTAATAGACCAGACAGGAGTAAACAACTCATTAATGAAGAAAAGCTGATAGGAAGTGTGAGTGAGATCAGCTATGAGGTTCCTTTAAAATAACAACAAGTAGTTGATGTTTTGTACTTGATATAATATGGAAAGGATGCCAGCAGAAGAAAGTGAAAGGAGGGAGTGAAATGGTTAAAAGAAACAGGCTAGAAAATAATTTTTGCCAGGCATATTCTTAATGGGCATGAGGATGATTGCTTTTGTCGAGGCCAGAGAAAAGAATGTTGCAGTAATCAAGATGTGCCGTGATTAGTGGATGGGAAGAGCTATATATTAGAGCTGTTATGCAGAAAGAATCTACTAGATAGAGACATAGCCTGAAGGGGTGGTTGTAGAGAGAGATTCAGCTCTAGGATGAAACTATTTAATAAAAGTTTAAGTTTACAGGTAAAGTATAGGTTTGTATTTATGCTGGCTGTCCTAACAATGCTAATAAATCTTAGTTTAATATGCAACACATATTTTTTCCTGCTCAAACCTGAGATTTGCCCCTGAGGTTTACCAAAAACAGAGCATGTGGGAGTTTATTCCTTTATTTTTTGCTTGCCTCCTTTGTCTTTTTATAAACATCTGTTTCTCCTTGTATCATAAATTACAAGGAACTTTTCTTTGTTGCTGCTCCTTTAATTTGATATCGGTCATATTGTGTTAATCACGTGATGTGCGTAGCAATGCTAACTACCTGAAGCGTAACCCTCTTGGCCTGGTTGAGCTCAGGGTCACCCTTCGGTAGGCATAACACGTACAAGAGCTTTGGACTCGTGCTTGCAGGGCATCTCCTCCCATGTCGCTGGTCTGGCAGGCTGCACAGGGCATGCTCTCTGCCTGCCACGCACCGCTACCCGTTGCTGCATGACAAATGCAGTCAGATCATGGTAATGGCAGGCATGCACAGTCTGCGTGCTGCAGTTGTCACTCCTCTGTTGCCCCCAACTTGTTACTACTTGTATCAGCATTTAAAATAGCGGTACACTGATTCTTTCAGGTGAGAGTGTTGGGCTGGGGTGGGGAGAGTTTTGGGAGGAAGAGGTGTGCGACACACAGAAAGGAAAGTGGAGCTGGTGGAGGCAGCCATGGAGGTGGCAGGAAGAGTGAGGAGGGAGGGGGAGACATAAGGGTTTGAGAGGAGCACCAGTTTGTAGCAAGAGGAGATGGGCCCTTGGTAGGGAAGCCGGGTCAAAGGCAGGCCTTGGCTGGCTCCCAGATGAGAGAAAAGAAAACTAAAGCATTGTTAACGAAGCAAATTTCTGCACTAAAACTAGCTTAGGGCCCTGATGGAGCTGGTGAGGGAGGGATGTACAAGCTGCACCAGGATGTGGACAGCAGAGCATGCTGTCGGGGTTTCACAGCTCTCTCGAGATCCATAGCCAAAAGTCAGCCACATGGTGATTTTTGCTACAGCTCTCATCACTTTTTGCTCCCAGGTTCTTCAGTGTGGATATTCACATAGATGCTTTTGCAAATATGTCTTGATTTCAATTATAGCTCTTTGGAAGAAATCATGTGGGCAGGCTCACACATCATGCAGAGACTGAGCGTCAGTCCTGCTCCTCTTCCGGTGAAGCTCGCCAATACTCACAAAGACAAGCCATGCTTCTCAATTTGTTGTGCTAGCCGTGTATGAGGGGAATGTTATTAAACATTCAAGCCTTAACCTTTCCTGACTCCAGGAGCCAGGAACACGCAGAAATCATTCGTAGCAGAGCAGTTTGAGCAGGATTGGTCTTAGGTAGCACTGCCAACAACCTCATCTTAGAAAGACTGGTGTGGCCAGGGCAGGAACTAAATTGAGCACAGATACAAAAGTGCCATGCAACATTCAACACTATTGAAATTCTATGAAAATTTGAAATGTAAAGAAAATCCTAAAATTACACAATTAAATGATGTAAAGATTTAGTTCTCTAGAATTCAATCGCTAACAATGGAGGCCTAGAACCACTTATCAAACTCAATATGGATTACTTTGCGTGAGTCAGACAAGCAGGATTTCAGCCCATGGGGGTGCAAAACAAACTGTAATAACCATAAAAACGTGTAGGACTGCTTATTTATAAACATGCATATTAGAAATGCAATAAAAAGTCCCAGTACAAACTCAGTAGACAGGCTTCAAACAGCAAAAATGGCCAGCTCTAAGTTGTTTCTGAATTATGGCAAGCCCTAAAGACGGCCTAAACCCAATTAACTTTTTTTTTTTTTTGCTCTTTTTATGTTTTAAAAATGACCAAAGAGATCTCTTTGAAAATATATTACCAAAAAAAAAAATGCTCCTAGAATTAAACCTTTTGTGAGAAGCTTCAGCCTGGAGCAAAATTTAATGGCTGAGCTATAAAGCACTGAAAACTTTCATAAAGGGGTTCATAAAGAAACACCAACTGACCCTGAACCCAAGGAGGTCTAGCAAGCTCCACTATAATAAACACAGGGCCTAGTTAATTTTCACTTAAGGGGTGTATGACATTTGAGTAAGATGTGGTTACTTTATGTTCACTTTCAGCACATATGTCCAATAGATATAAATGACAGAGGGGGTTACTGCAGTCAAGAGGTATACTGTAAGTTACAGCTAGTCCTAAATGAGGTTATAAACTCTGTTAGCCAGGGACTTTTCCTTTTCATGTGTTTGTAAGGTGCCTAGCAAGACTGGACAGTGAGACCCTTTTTATCTACATTTCCTACTTCTATGCCTCCTCTAGACTAACAATAGAGAGTGTGGGGTGCATATACAGCTTGTTTCCAAAGTAGTCGCATTAAAACATAAGAACCGCTGTTACAGCTGCTTTCACTGCTTTTATGTTCATCCCGCGGGAACTGCCAAAACCTAGACCATGCTATATCCTTACCTGATTAATTGATTTAAGTTAAATGTAACATTTAAAAAGAAATTTCCATAATTTGGAGTAAATAGAAATAACTCTATGCTTACTCACTCTCTCTAGACATAAGTGTGTTATCTGTATGGAAATACTCTATTCATGTGTTTATCTGTGTTTAATACAGGCATAAACACATGCAATATGCAAGGCATGAATATAAGGCAGAGAAATCCTTCATTGTTTGTAATCGCTCAGACATTATCTGTGCTTTTATAACACATTTTCTTACACCTCAAGATGTTTCTGCTATGGGTGGATTCAGGACTAGTATTTCATCCAGAAGAGAGGCAAGACCTATTCTAGGCCATTGCCTGCTCTTGGCCAGTGAGGGATGCTCTTGCACTAACAAGACATCTGTGCAGGGACTTTAGTCTCATCCTCTCCTTTCTTCATCACTCATCTCCCCTTCACCTCCCTCCTCTCCCCTTCCAACCTCAACCACTGTTGGCCTTCAGGCTAGATCTCCCAGTACAAGTAAGACAGAGCTTCAAAAAAGATCCAATTTTTCAAGCATCCTACGTTTAATTTTAAATTCCACATCTTAGCATTGGTCAGAATTTGTTCCAAAAACAGAAAGGAAAGTGAAGGAAAGGCAGATGTTTGTCAAGGCTATATTTAGGAAGCCGTTGCTTAAATGTGAAAATCAGTTATACTTTAACCATGAGTGAGAAGCACAAAAAGCATATTCTTTCCTCTACATGTGTTTGCAGAACACTTCTCTTTTCTTCACCTGCAATAGCGATATGTTCCTTTCTGCTCTGCCTCTACTTGGTTATCAGTAATGTATTGTGGATCTAACAATGGCCCCTGTTTTCACAATACTTTGTGGAATAATGCCATCCATCCCCATGGATTCATTGGTTCAAAAAGGTATTGGTGAAAGGTGGGATAGATTTACTCAACTTTTCAGCATAATATTCCTATTGTTCACTGCTAGGGCATGCATAACGAATGGCCTTTAGTGTAAACAGCTCAGCCACTGAGCTTAGTGATTACTATGAGGGGTCTGTTTGAGGTGGGTATTTCTAGTTCTTTGATATATGACTCATTAAACCCACTCTATGCAAGTATTGTTTACAGTGCTTGCTGTGCTGGTGGCTTGCATCTGAGTACTTGTATTTAATTTGAAAGGGATTTTGCCTACACTTAAAAGTAGTCTTTAAGTGCCAAAACCACTCTTACATTTTTTCATTTTAAACCATTGGCACAGGAGTGGAAGGAGCTGTGAGTTTCTTACAACAAGAGAAATGACCTTTTGTCTCTACAGACTTCCCTTTGAACTCACTAAACTCCTGTCAACAGAAAGCAAACAGCAGGATAACAGTCTCTTCTCAATGTCTCCAGCCTTTTGTCCTCCCCAAGACGCAAGGGTTGGCCTTGCGCCTCAGCGCTTGCCTTGCTAATAGGAGACAGAGCACAGAAAGATAACTACAAGGGACTATCATGGCCTAAGTTTATTACATATCCTAAGTTCATATTAACTTTTGTACTTTGACACCTGCACTGAAATGATCTAAATTATAGATTGCCATTTTTTTTAATGGGTTGTGATTACATGGACCCATTGCTTTTACTTGGAACCAAAACCGCTCAGATCACGATGGGGCTATAACAACAGGAGAATCCATTTAAATGCTGCCTTGTTGAAATATACTCCTCCATCTGTGGCATGATTGCTGTGGAGCAGAGCCCACACCATTGATTTCATTCCCTCCGGTCAATGGCTAAATGCCATACCTAGTCAGTTTTAAGTGGCACACTTGTTGTCTATATTTTATTCACAGTGATTAGCAACTATGAATCAATGTCTGCTACAATAAACTGCTGTTAGCTTGGCCTTTACTAGTTTCATACTGCTACTTTACTCAGCTACACCTTTAACTTTGCCTTTGCAGCCACTATAAGTTTAAAATGTGGGTTGTGTCTAGGATAGTGAGTAAAATAAAGACTGAAAGCAAGCCGGAGTGGTTGAAGACAAAGACTAGAAATTATGTGTTAAGAGTTCTAGTTTTGTTTCTCTCTGTCCTTCACTGTGGTCATGCTACTGGAGACAGATCTGAACTTTATATACGTACCTTCTGTACCACCTCTTCTGACCCTGAATCTGATTTTAAGGCTGGCAGAATTAAGTGCTGGAGGAGTCCTTCTGCTTGGGAAATCTTTGCTAGAGACAAAGTTCCTGTAGAAATTTTTGTGTCATTCCCTTGTTCAAAGAGTATATCCAGCTGCATGAGAGATGAGACTATCCTTGCATCCTCCAAGATACAGCTCCTGGAACAAGTCCATCTTCTTTACTTACAGCAGAGACCCGACTTCTCTACTTTGATTTGAGACCGAGTCTCTGTCCCCTCTTTTCTCCTCTACACATGTGCCCTCCCACTATTCACGTGGGATTTGAGGTCATTGAGCTGGAGGTACTTTCAGAGAGTGGATTAGAGGAAAATTTATCATCTTGCACATTACATTGTTCTACCAGTCTCTAAAACATGCTGCTTCTTGCAACTGGTGTAAAACATTTATAATAACTGGATAGAAGGGATGTCATAAGTTGAAAATATTGTTTAGTGTTTTGTATTCCTCAGTACTTCATAGACTTTAGTAAGCTTGACTATTCCTTGCTTGATATGTTTGTTTCCTAAACAGACCATTTATGAGTTCTTCTTTATGTTGCTCATATTAAATTAACATATTTGTATCTTTATGATAGTTTCCTCCCTTCCCCCTAGATTCTATTTTCTCCCCTGAAACTTTTGAGTAACTTTAAAAGTTCCATATAGCAGTTAGATATTATTAATACTATTTTTATACACCAGTATGAGCACTTTTATTATTATGATTTACTGTTACAACTGTACACAAAGGCTCCTGTTCAGGTAACTTGGGAATAACCTGTTGAAACCTTGGCTAATAACTCCAATACATCTGACAAATTTGTCAGCATGGATTAATTGTTGTTCAGGAGAACTGTTAGCCATACAGAGCACACCATTTGAAGGAACATTCACAAGATAAAGACATGAGGGAGAACCTTGTCCCTAAAATAAGTTTGTCATTTTCTGCTTCAAAATTTACAAACTTCTGAAGTTAAATCTTACACATCATTACTAATTTATGTTTCTGCTGATGTTAACACTGACATTGTCACAAAGGCATTCACTTCTTAACAGGAGCGAATGATTTTTTGCACAGCACGTCCTGCGTACAAGCCACGAACAGCACGTTGTTTGTGTGAGTGTGTGTTTGAGACCTGTTACCTGTGAGTAAGCATGCCAGTGATCACTGGACTATTCCCATTTACTTATCATTAATGCTCAAGTTTTTCTTTTTTTCTACATTATCTTTCCGGGACTTTACAGTGTCTTGAGTTACAGTATGGGTAAAACTGTACGAGGCAGGTATCCAGGTCGCTTCATCGCTATAGAGCAGTACTTACTGTTTTTATAGCCAGGAATATTTGAAACAGGTCAGACAACATTTTTATGCATTGTAGTACACCTAAACTCATGGAAATTCAAAGGCTTCCTAGAGGTGAACTGTAAATTCTAATGAAGCCCGGGTAAGATTCTGGCTTGGATGTCATCTTGGGATTTTTGTTCTTCTTCTTTTAATTTTGCCACTTCTGTGCTGTGTTCCTCACCGGTCTGCCTCCAAGTCAGGAACCTGAGACTTCCTAGGACCTCCATCTGCTCCTCATAGAGAAATACATGAGTTTTCTCAGGTTTTGTTTCAAATCTGTGCAGAAAAGGAATGTTGAGCTCTCAGACCCTACCTGAACTAGGCTTACTTTTCTCTGGTCATCGTGAATTATTACTCTTCAAGGGTAGAATATATGTTTCTCAATGATGTTGAAACAAAATTTGAGATGCTAAAACATGAAACTGTGAATAGTACAGTAGTATGCAGCTACATAACAATAACAACTAGAGACTCAATATTTCATTCCTTATCATGTCACAGCCTCTGGATGCACAAGAGAAGTCTCTGTTCCAAGGAACTTGCCAGCAAATTTTAAGGCAAGAGTAGGGGACATACCTAAGGACACAACAGATGTTTTAGAATTACTGCAGAGTAATCCATGTATAGAAAATACTTGTTACTGATAGATGTTCACAGAGTCATTTTTATTCATTGAATATTTATATGGCCTGTGCCATGCAGTCTTCTCTGGCTTCTAGGTTGAAGTGTACCTAAGTGGTGAATGTACATCTAGATAATTCCTGTTCATCAGCTATTGTACCCATTTCATTGGAAGGTGAGTATCAGAGAAGGTTATGGCATGTGCAGAATAACAAAGGATCAGAGCAGAATATAGCATCCAAGACTTACAGTTTCTTGCTCTCCCGCCAAGATGCACCTCCTTAAGGGACATTTGCTTTGTGATTTCTTGTTCAATTGACCAGAAACACTCAAGGGCACCTACACTGCCAACTCTCAATGTGTAAGCAGGCAACAGAGAAGCTGATGGTCCTTCTTGTGATCGTCAGTAATAAACTGATAAGCTCTTGAGCTCAGCTCTCTACGAGAGGAAATGTAGTTGTCAGTGTTGGGGTTCATCTGGCTTGTGGGGGCAGTGCGGTCCCATCGTTCTGTGGTTTGTTCTGAGTTCAGAATAGGTCCCGTATCTATTCTGTGATTATCCAGGGCAGCAAGAGATTGGTGCTTGATGACCTTTGGTAAGACTTGATAAAGCTGGGGGCCTCCTACAGCACCTGTATTCCTGACGGGTTTGTGTCTGCAGTTCCCTTGTACTGCCAGAAAAGAGAAATCATCTTGTTCCCCTGCAATTGATAAATCAGAACCCATCTGTATGGTGGTTTGTGTCATTCTTTTACTTTTCTTTTCCATAGCTTTCCCTTTTATTTTTGTTTTGCTATGACTGAATAATATGCAGCCCCACAGCTCTGGCACAGAGAACCTGATGAAAGTGAACATATAAGAAAAATATTAGTGGCTGCACTCTTCATTGCAGAGGTAATGGCCATTGACATTAATGGGAATTATGCATGTGTAGAAGAGGAGTATGGCCCCTTTACTTAATAGAGCCCTTAATATGTTTTAGTGAGCCATGGTGGTGTTCTAAATATCATGAAACCCAAAGGAGATAGAGAAAACAGCCTCTGGCACTGATGAGCTGGATTCATTGCTCTGAGGTGGATGGCTTTTCAGGAATATCCCAGCTTCTCCTTCTCTGGAAATAGCTGTGTATGCACTATTCGTTGACATGAAAGTGGAAAAGGTAAGGAGAGTGGACAGAAAATGGGGAAAGGAAATACAGAGTGATCCAAGTTGTCAGATGTCATACTGTCACATAAATACAGAAAAGTCCAAAATTAAGCATTATACTCATACACACACGTATATATAATTTTACACATACAGTATTTTGTCTGCCTTTTATTATAATTCTGGTCTAGCCCTGCTTTACACTATGTTCTGTTTTATGAAAGTAAAATGTGAAAATCTACTGATAAGCCAAAATAATAAAAACTTTATGGCATGTCAGGGCTATTTTTCTATTATTATTTTTTAACCTTGATCGTGTTATAATAGTGAACATATGTATCCTTGGCCTTAATCACCTTGTCGAGTTAAAGTGTATATTCAACTTCATTTACATGACATATGATCTAATGCTGGAGAACAACAATACCATTGTAGTGCTAATTGAAAACTGTGAGCTGAGAGCCAGAAGAAACCACTGGTCTGATTGCTGAGGGTCCCAGGGAAAGGGATTTATTCCCACACCTGCAGTTGGTCCATAACACTAACATTGTTACCAACATCTGGGTCTAATCAGCACAGAGGCCTTGATATGCTGCTCCTGTGGCACATAAATTTAGCATTATATTCATTTTAAAGGCCCCCTCTTTCAGTTTTTTAAGGACAAGATAGATTCATGGCTCCACAGAGTCTAACAAAGTAGAAACCACAAACAGAGTAAGTTACTGCCAGGTTTCTTAGACCATACCTACCTAGTATATGCCACTTAAATAATGGAATTTTATGCTCAGTTCTGGTTTTCAAAAATGCATCTCCATAGAATGCAAAGTTCAGCTGAAAAACTATGTTTAAGGTAAAAAGCAAACATTCTTTGCCAATTTGCATATATCAGTTTTTATTGTGACATCTGAGCTACGTGAACCAGAGGGATGGATGCAGAACTGGTGAAGGTCCCGCGGTTCACAGGAAAACGCACAGCTCTGCTTGGATTGGTGTCCAAGCCCAGGCCCGGGCAGAGGCAGCCGCATCAGCCAACGCTGCCCTTGTGGGAGAGGGTAGCATGGTCTTTCCAAATGGCGCTCCAGTTCAGTGCAGGACAGACTGAATTCCCTGTCCGCAGTTTGGATCTCAGGCTCGCTTTTACAGGCAATGGAACGCCTCTTGGTACTGTCCTCCTGTATGCGGCCTTGTGCATACGCAGGGCAGTGGGGACCACAAAGGCAAGGTGCTCCGGGTACACCCGTGGGGGCTCAACTGTGCGCTGCACGGTTTTCTCCTCTCATACATAATAACCCATGGTGCTCTTGAGCTGCATGAGATGATCTCTGCACAGAGTGCTGCTTTGGCACGTAAGAAAACTGAGTCTCTCTTGCAAGTCAGCTTCTGTGATTTGTGCTTGAAAATATGCTGTGCCTTAGTTTCGTAATTCTGAGAGTATACTTGCCTCACAGGTTACTGTGAAGCTAAAACCCCGTTCATAGAAGTGATGAAAGTATCTAGAGCAAATGGAAATTGTACAAAGAGAGAGAGAAAAAAATAGGACTGAAAGCCAGGCTGCCTAGGCCAAAGAGCAAAATTTAATTCTTCATTTGTTGAGGATAACCAGTGATTATTTTTGCTAATGCATCCTTTGGCTGTCTCTGTAACTATCCAGCTAACTGGCTATTCGCCTCTGTATCCACATGTATTTTCCTGGAAAGTCTGTACAAACAATGGGACAGACATGGACACCATTACAGAAGGTGGGGGTTTTTTTCTGATATTTTTCAATATCTACATATCTTTAATATCTGTAAATGGTGAATATGACTCCACAGAGAAATTTTGTTAGCGGATCCAGAAATTCATGACTTTTGATCCTACCTCTGGCACTGATCTTTTGTAGCACCAAGCAGTTCATTTAACTGTTGCCCCTCTTACCTACTCTGCCTTTTTGGGATAAATAATGATATAGAGGACTGTTTACCTAAGGTTTCAAGATAGAAAAATGCCGCAGGGGTATCGCAGAGGCTTAACACTGTACCACTGACTAGAGTGAAATTACATCAGTTGGCTGAAATGTAGGGTTTCGTCTTGGTCACTGCACTGTCAATACAAATGTCTGTTTCATGAGAAAACCTGTTTATTGTAAAGGCACAAAATATGTAGCTTTGTAACCTCCACAGCCTTCTCAATACCAGTGGGATGGTGGAAGAGAGAAGAATTTCCTTTTTATTACTAATAACTCCAGGTGGAATTTTTGAACTGAAGAGTCGTAACTTAAAACCAGAAGATGTCAATGGAGATATTAACATGCTGAACCAGATTCTCAGCCACTATAAATCGAGGTAGCACTATTAATTTCGATAGAACTACATTTCACCCCACTTGAGGAGAAGGTGCATTATTTACCGTGTGACTGCAAAATCTGTCACTTGATTTACCATAGAAATGTGTTCTGGCAATAGCAATTGGTTTTGGTAGTATGCCAGTTTGCTGGCTTTGAAGGATTTCCAGTAGCCAAAGGGGCATTTTAGCACCCTGCATCGCCTTACCCCTGTGCTCCATTTCTGCAGGTCTGCAGCGGATTTGTCCCTTTTTCCTTCCAGCTGCATCAATCCATTGTCAGTTCCTCTGCATTTCGGCATGGTGCTGTGACCCCACACGCCTGGAGCCCGCGGGGCTGCCGAGTCTCACCTAATGCAGGCAGCAAGACCCGCGCTCAGCAGGTCGGGAGCGGTGTTCAGAGGAGAACCGCAGGGTGGGACTGTGAGAGACGTTCAATTTGTACCCTTCCTCATTCTTGTCTCACTCATAGCCGCGAGAGCGAATGCCTGCTGTACTTTTTTTCTGTACTCCTGCCCAACTTTGTGACCAGAATGAGAAATTTGAATTTCAATACCTGTGGTCTAACCACAGCTTCCACACACAGGAAAACCTCCCACACTGCCCATGGGAGATGCACGGGAGGAAGAAATGAGATTGGAGTCCCTCGCTGTCTGTGTGAAAAGCTCTCTCTCTGCAGCTGTTTTGGCTTTTTAACTTCTCTGCATTGTTGTGTTATTGAAAGTGATACTTAAATCAATTAAATGCTAATTATTGTAATAATAGACTGGCCAATTTTGATAGGTCTTTCCTCATAAGTTGCTCTTATAAACGGGAGGAGTCTGGCAAAGTTAACAAAACTGAAAAGGTCAGAGCAATGCAATTCAATTTGCTGGTGTGGCTTTATTAACACAACAACTGAGCCACACAGAGATCTCACATTTGTGTTGAATATGGTAAAAATGGCATAAGCACACAGTCACGTCATATAACTGCGTGTCCACTGTGTGGACATGAGAGTCTGCAGGCTTGTATTTCAAGTACTTTACAGGCACATTATTAAAAGGGTATTGTATCTGACTTCATTACATATTCTTCATGATGATGCAAGTAAGATACAACAACTGGATTAGACATTTGAAAGAATAATCAGACTATAGAGAAGGTGTCTCACATCATTCCATGTTTTTGAATCAAAGTGCAATTGCTGGCTTGTGTCACAAGGAGAAAAAAAGGAGTTAAGCTTATGCCATTGGAACGTCCTGATGATTCAGTCGTATTTATTTTAATGTGTGAAATGTAAAAATATGATCAAATACAGATATGTTATTATTTTAATCATAATATCTTACTGAATTTTATGTAGTTCCTTCTAATGTGATACCAGCAGACCTAATGAGCTGTTTAGGGTTTTTTGCATTTCAAAGCATGACCTCTTAAAAATTAGGATATTTCTTTCATCCAGGATCATTTTGCTGAAAAACACCCAAATTTTCAAATATTAACATATATTTGATGTGGAAAGGGACACTGGACGTACCACAACAAATGAAATTACTTGATTCTAAAATGCATTCATAAAATGAAGAAAAACCGAGAAATATTATTCTGATATTTTCTCAAAGTACTTGTAATGGTAGTCTACAGCTAAGCCCCAGTTCTGCAAGTCGTAATAGGAGAGTCTGCTAGGCACGGTGGCATACCCATATGGTGCTGATTGCAGACCTGAAGCCATGTCCCTGAGGTGTTTTCTAGAGATCATAATTTTTTCATTATAATTAAATAATCCAACCATTTTTTTTTCTCTTTATGAATCATTCACAAGCTGAGGTTAGTTTCCGTGACTCTGTTTGCAGTGCGCAACTGGTATAGAAAAGTTAATGTGAAGGAATATCTGACTATGTGATGTTCATAAGTTGTGCGTTTCAGTTATCCAGAATGGCCAGGTCTTCAAAAGGAACTGGAATCATTGCAGAAATGTTGCTGGTTTGTATGTATCATCCTTTGAATTAGGAGCCTGCTGCTATCACATATTTGCCCTTGAAGATCAGAGCCTCTGTTGCGCACGACTGATGATTCACCTAAAACACGTGATTCGGCTTCTTAACCCTCAGTGGATGACTGAGACATTTTAAGCATCAAAGTCAGGAACAGGAAGAAAAAAAAGAGTGAAGTTTGAATATCCGAGTAAGGTGCTCAGCTCTTGCTAAGTACCGTGTTACTCAGGCACCCAATCATTCCTCCGGATTTTTGAAAATCATAGTTACACTACTGATTATTGCAGCAGGCCATTTCTAGACTCCAAACATCAGTGCAAAGAAAAGCAAATGACAGAAGTTTTAGAAGTAAATGTTAAGAGGTATAAGTATAAGCCTTCTTCAAATATTCAAATACGTGTTCAGATACAGTTTTTGCAGTGTTTGAAACTGCAAACTGAAACCCACTTCTAAATTTTTCATAAAAGTGACATCTATGTCTATATCTATGTTCTATACAGCTTAACGTCCATTCTGTTTCAAAAGATTATAAAATTATTGCAATGCGTACCACTATTTTATTAACCACAGTGATACTTTTTCCTGAGTATTCCACAGGTTTTTTTGACTACAGAAAACAACAAATTGTCTTAATTTGCAATGTCAGTCATCTTCAAAATTCCGTGCTTTCAAACCAAGCAGATGATTAAAGGCTGAAAGACCATAATGATTCAGATCTGCACTATATGATTTTTGCATTCCTTCCTTAGAGTTGTGTATAATGTATAAATGATGGCTGATCTAATATATTGATAGGAACAGAAGAAAGCAAATGTTTCCATGTGATAATAATTCTTAAATCTGTTTTGCACTACCTCAAAGAGCCCATGCATCAGAGTTTTCATTAGGGTAGGTTATAGCAAATGTTGCAGGCTTTTATTGCCAGCTTATTACGTAGCAGTTTTACTTGCATCATATGTTTAATTACTGCATTAAATCATGGTTTCTAAACATCAGTTCACAGCAGGATCTTTCTCTGAAATCTTATCTTCTTTTTTCTTTGGCGATGTAACCAATAGCACAAAGGTTTCCTCCTTTTCCCTTTGTAATCTAAATTCCAATTTTGTGTCAGTAAGACTATCCCTGCCTAGTGCAGCAACTCACTACTTACAAGAGCGCAGACGGAAAAGTCCTTTTTTTCCTTGAATGTGCATATTCCTGGTGGAGCTTAAAAACTTCCATAAATCAATAAAGTAATTGCTGCATAATGACCTATTGTTGGTGAGCGTGCCCAGAATGATGTCATTGGGGGGTAATGGAGCTACTGAATCAAAAAAATGGCAGCTGTTTCCAATTTATTTGAGAGTCAGTTGGACAGAAAATTAAATAAACACATAGACAAGCAGGACAAGGGCAAGTCCTTGCATTATTCTTATGATAGTTTTAATTCAATCGCAGAAGTCAGCAGGCAGCTGATACTGTGGCCCAGAGTTTCAGTAATTGCCTGTCTCCTATCTCAGTCAGACTGCACATGCTCATTTCATCATTTTAAGCTTTTGTGACTCAGATTAGAAAAAAAAAAGACCAATGAAACAAAGATGAAACTTAGTTCTTTTTTTCTCCTGCCCTCCCCCCTCCCTTGGCAGCATAGTGGGCTATCTAGGAGATGTATTAATACAGAGAAATTTTCATTTCTTCCTCCATCTGCCTCTATGGGGCCTCTACCCTCCTTTCCCTAGGATACGAAGGAGAGTTTTCCTTTTTTTTAATCACTCATATGTCCTTTGGGAAGCCCCCTAAAGTTTCCTATTCGCTGGGGAGAAAAAAAATGCCACCCGGCTTCACACTCTCTTCTCCGCTGTGAATAACAGCTTTGATGTGCTCCTTTGAAGTTACTGGCTCGAGGCTGCATTAGGAAAGCATCAAATGCAGCCTTAGCACTGCGTGTGGAAGCTGGTAGCATGTAGTGTTTGCACACCGGACTTGGGGGCACCAAACACGCTCGTGGCAGCCGAATGAATGCAGGGGAACACAACAGCAGGTCTCTATCACAGCATACTCTTTTCTTTTGCAGCCTCTATTCCCATTTCTTACTGGCAATGTATTGAGAACTCATCAACATCCTTGATATTTTCCAGTTCTTACAGCTTCTCATGACACCCTTGCACCCTTTAGGAGCCCTGCTATGGGTCATAGCGTTGGAACATCACATCTGACTCCAGTCAGACGCAGGGAAAATTTGGGTTTGGTTCTCTGTTTATTACTTCAGGGCAATATTCCTTGAAATCCTGCTTCAACTGTTATTGTGTTAAAATAATCAAAGTGATTTCTTTGGACACTAAATGAAGTTTGGGTCACTAATCAGTTATTTGGCTTACGGTAAGAATGAAAATGCTTGTTCCTTAATAGTTGGATTCTTAATATGATGGTCTTCACATTTTTAAATGAAGTGTGGGTTTTTAAAATCCCTCTTCTTTCTTTACTCACAGATGGATTTGTGTGTGTGTGTGTGTTTTCTGCATCTGCATAACCAGACACAGTGGAGTTGATGTTTGTCTCCAAGATGGAGAAGTGCTTTTCCATATTTGTCATCACAGATCTCTTCAGATCAGACATCTCTTTGATCATTTTAACTGTGTTTTATATGCTTCATAATTTCCTTGCTGAGTACCTTATGTTACATGTTACTTTATAAATCAATAAATAATAGCAATAATTAAAAGGGTGTTCTGTGGTAGGGAGCTAGATGAAAAAATAGGTTATTCCATTAACCTTTTACCTCTGGAGACAGGAATTTTGAATTTGTGTTAGGTCACAAGAGCAAATCAGTTGGTCTCTTGCGAACTTTAGTCTACATCACTAACCACAGCATCACTTTCTACAGTCCCTCCTGATTGACATCTTTAGCCTGCAAGAATAACAGATCTTTTGCAGCTTGTAAGACTGAGATGCAATGGCAACGCCAGCACCTATGTCTACTGTGCCTTGTTCTGCACAGAACCATTTGTGAAAAAAACCCTTCCAATGGCTTTTATCCCCAAATACAGCCTGAATAAGCTTATCTAATATTTAATTACCAAAATTGTAACTGGTGAAAGTAGTTGTGCAATTTGGAAGGGGGTTCTTTTTAGCCCTGTCCTATAAAGTAGCTCTCAGAGAATATGAAATGTTCATCAAAAGAAAATTAAGGGGGAGTTGATGGTGGTGTGTCATTGTATACCCAAGTGTAGGCAACATATGTGTTAGTGAAGAGCTGTCTATTCCATCAAAGATCTGACTGATTACATGAACTAACAAACAGACCCTTAGATTATTGTTACTCTCATCTCCTTCATTTCCACTTCTCCCTTTCTCCACCAGTTATTGATGCAAATCTGTTGTCTATACCCTGAGGAGGTC
Source organism: Chroicocephalus ridibundus (assembly GCF_963924245.1). Classification (NCBI taxonomy): domain Eukaryota; kingdom Metazoa; phylum Chordata; class Aves; order Charadriiformes; family Laridae; genus Chroicocephalus; species Chroicocephalus ridibundus. Next base: position 147,495,105 of record NC_086284.1, read on the forward strand.
TCAATGGCCAAATGGGTTGTGAAGGAAATAAATACTGAACATTCACAATCAGATAGTGTCACAGTACAATGGCATTTTTTGTGAATTACTCTGAGACTGGGAAGGCAACTTATTAAGTGGAATCTCAGTTTTAAGATGGAAGCTCATCTTAAAAATAGAAAGTAGCACAAATTTTGGAAGAATGGGTTTTATGCTCAAGAATCTGCGTTTATACCATCTGCTTGCTTGTTTCACACAAAAAGAATTGAAAATGTGTAGTTTTCCTATTATTTATGTAATTTGAAAACAAATAGGACTTACATTTTTTCATTAAAAAATGGAAGAACTCTAGAAATTCAAAAGATGCTTAAATTTCTAATTTTTGACTAAGACCTTTCAGCCACACCTACTTTGAACAGTACTTGCTGCCAGCTGTCATTCTTTCTTGTTGTTTCTCAATTGTTTGTCCACTAAAATGCCTTGGGTTCCTATACTGTGTTGTAGGTGAGACTGCTTTGGTTGCTTTTGGTTTTTCTGGTATTTCAGGCAGTTATCTGTTAAATAATATTTTCATTTACCTGGAGCTTGTCAGCTATACAGAAGAGCCATTACACATGGTGCTTCCTGAGCTTTAAAAATTTGTGTGATGTTTCTTTTTCCTGAATTCCTGGAATTATCTGATTTTTTACTGATTCTATGTAAATTTAGCATCACCATTTCCTCCTGAGAAGTGCTCTAAGAAATACAATAAGTAGAAATAGTCATGATGGAGGTCTGTGAAACACTCTGGTATTCAAACAACTGCCTTCTTCCTTCTGTCTGAAGGTCTGATACTCATTTACCAAATACAAGGGGTGGGGTCAAGTCCAATTATAATTACCACATGTATCTGCAGGCCATAACAAAAGAGAGATACAGTGCTTTCTGTTGACACTTGCAAAAGATGCCCCAGAGTGGACTGCGCTTTTTTGTCTATGCTATTCTCGTTGCCAGGATCTCACAGAACGTTCCCCAGCTGATTCTTGGTGAATTCTGGTGTTTTCTTTACTGTGAACTCTTTTGTATCTGGACAGGATTATGCTTTGATTTGAAAGTTGAAAATTACTGAAATTTTATCAGTAGAATACCTTCAGTGACTTAACCTCTTCCTCCTACCTGTAGTTCCTATTTTGGAAGTATGATAGTGATCTGGGGAGGCCTTCCAAGGATGCTGTCTTATGTTTTATGTTGTTGGCCATCCTAATGATAACCTTAGCAGACACCAATCTTAGTAGACTTAGTGGACAAAATCAATAAAAATAGACTCTGTAAGGTTCAGTTCTCAACACCGAAATGTCTGGAATAGGGATACGAAGCCGTTTATGATGGGAGGAGAGTCTGAGCATGTTGTGGGAGGTTTAAGTAAGAGCCAACAGGGATGTAGAAGGAGAAGGAAGTATTGAGATTCAAATACAGAAATTGATAAAAAAGAGTATTTTTTAGGAGTAGGAAAACAAGCGTGACTGTGAAGCTTGCCTGTTGTACCTCCGCAGAAAGTTGTTTTCCTAAGAAACCAGCCTCAGTTTGCAAAAATTCAGTTTTCTCATGGTGTTACCCAATACAGTTTATATGAAACAAGCATCTCTTACAGGGGAAAAACTTTTTCAGAAGGAAGTTTTGCACTGTTCCTTAAGATGATCAGGTTAGATAACACTGAGATTTCTCTGGAAAATGGCCTCATAAGTGGGATGTATCAGAATATATTTTGTCCACAGTTTTTGTGTTGTTCTGTGCTTTGCAATCTGCATTGCTGCAGAGGGTTACATCTACCACTTTGGTTCAGAGGTCAAATTTCATTCATATGCATGTGCGTCATGCTTTTGAAGACTGAGACCAAAGTATTAAATAGGCATTAGAAGCCAACCGAAGGTGACAGGAGTCGGTTGAAGGTGACAGGAGAACAGACTTGGCATAGCTTGTCATGTGGATAAGGTAGGCAGCTCCTTCTCCTTCCTGGAGAAAGTATGGTGCTATTTTAATTTTCAGCTTCAGTTACAGCACCCAAACTACTGAGAGTAACCCAGCCTAGAGAAAGGTGATGCAAGAGTCTCCCAGGGGCTGATCTCAAGCCTTCACACTCCTCAGTCTGATTGAAGGTATTCCTGGACACCTGATCTCCAGGCATAGTAGGGATTCAAATGTTCCCTGTGGCTTCAGACCCCACAGTGAGTGGGGGAATCAGCACCTTCGGTAAAGATGTTATTTTGTAGCTCTTCACAGCACTTTCCTTTCTGTGCAGAGACGCTCCAGTCTTGCGTAGACCCAGCTCTGTCTTGTGCCACCATCCAAACTTTGTTGTCAGGTCCTAAGGATGACTCCTTTCGTATGTATTTTGGGCAGAGAGGTGAAACTGGAAATGGAACAGTAATTAAAGAGTCTGGTGGGTGTAATTCCCTTTGAAGAGTGCTTCCGACAGAAGCACAAACTGTTTCCCGTGGTGATGAAGGTAGCTTTTGTCAGGCACATAGGTGTATAGAGGGCAGCTGTAATATTTTTCAGTATTTTTCAATATTTTTCAAGTCATCTTAAGCTTTGTGATGGGGCTTGCATTTGGCAATACACAGTGGGGCAGACAATACATTTTGTTTGCAGCTGGAATTTTCTTTCCCAATTAGTTCCATATGTATTTAGCCGACCTAATCAGTGAAGCACATAGACAGCTTTTCACAACAGTTGATACGTGGGTCTATCACATTGGTTTTGCAGTCTAGGTTGATTAGCTGGTTCTTTGTGTGAAATAGGTCTGCTGCCTTGATTGCAGAACAGTGCGAGGTTCATTTTGCCTCCTTTCTGCAGCTGTGGAGTGCTGTAAGTAAGTATTGGTCCTGGATCTAGTGGTGAAACTCAGAGTGCTTTTTATCCCAGCAAAGTACTGCGTACGTAAGGTTTATTTACTGCAGTTTATCTGTGAACTCTTCTTTTTGCCACAGCTGCATATTTTCTTTCCAGGTTAAAAATATGTACATTTAAACCAAAGTTTCTCTTTAGTTTAAAATTATAAATCCTTCATGTGAGATTTCCCATTTGTTTGTCAGCCTTGCCAACATTTTGATGAAGAACTTGTGAAAAGTAAGTGAGTGCTGTTTTGCATAAAGACAGGCCTGCTTGCAGGGACTGACTCCTCATCCAAAGCTGCTCATGAAGCCTTTTAACAGTAGCTTCTTTTTCAGCTGAACCTGGAACTGGAAAAAAAGGTACTCCTTCAGGAAAAAACCCAGTGGGGTAGTGATGGGCAGCTCCACTGGACTCTTACAGTACCAATGCAGAAAAGGCACCTCAACATCATCAATTTATATGATACTACTAAGCACTGGAAGAAATGGCACGGAGATATTTTGACAGACCAGTGTTGGTGCTGGAGATCTTGCTCTTCTCTCCTTGGTCCTCTCTGCAGCTCCATTTAGGGCCTCTGCCTGGCAGGCCTTACCCTGGCCCTAGAGCAGAAGTGGCAGTGAGGTGTTTAGGACCTTCTTCTGCTGTGCCCTCCCACTAGGTTTGGGACGTCCATGTACTAGCACAAATGCTAGCCATCTTGCTTCCTTGTGCCCCATGGTGGATACATGCAGCAGCTCTGCTCTGCTCCAGCACATTCAGGAAGAGCGGGAGCAGCGCTGTTGGCTGGAGAGGAGGAATGGGTAGTGTCTCCCTCAGGTCCTCCTCTCCTCTTTCCTCTCTCTTGGAGCAGGAAGGCTCAGCCCATAGCACTCTCCCAACCCCCAGGAAGAATTGGAGGGGGGAGGAGGAGGCACAGCAGGACACAGGAATATTTTTATAGTTATTGCAGTTTTGCAGCTAATGTGATTGGTCGTGTTGGTTTTGCGCTGTATATACTCAGTTTATTGGCCATTACCATTAATAAGATGGAGAAAACCCACCAGAGACCACCACCAGTTTCAGTCAAAAACGAGGAACTCCCACACACACTAGGAGAAACACAAATCGGGGTGAGGTGCAGGGCAGCATGAAGGAATCACAGAATCAACAGAATCACAGAAAGGTTGAGGTTAGGAGGGACCTCTGGAGGTCATCTTGTCAACGCCTCTGATCAAGCATGGCCACCTAGAGCCGGCTGCCCAGGACCACGTCCAGTCAGGTTTTGAATACCTCCAAGGATGGAGACTCCACAACCTCCCTGGGCAGCCTGTGCCAGTTCTCAATCACCCTCATGGTAAAAAAGTTAAAAAGGAATCTGGGACCACCCCTCCTTTCCCATGCCCCCAGAGAATCAAAATGCCATAGCTGTGGCATCAGCAGGGGTATTGGGAGAGGCTGCTTGGGAAAAAGTGTACTGAACCAAAATCTGCTGCTGATGGCAAAGAGACAAGGATCTAAAGATTTTATAAGGACCTCAGAGAAAATGTCAAGCTAGAGGCAAGCCCCTGGGACCCTTATTCTGAGAGAAAAACTCTGAAGCATCTGATTTTTGACTCAGCCCTGAGCCAGGAGCTGGTGAAGAGCATCTGTATAGTTTTCCAAATCTTAGTACCATTTTCCTCCAGGTATGTTTATGTCCAGGGAAACAGCTTCCCAATCATTTATGCATACAAGATTGGAAACCCCAGCAAGCAAACATTCAGCACAGTAATTGCATGCAGCGAGAAAGCAATTGGAATGGAAACGGGACCCATTCACTGGTTTTAGCAGATGTTTCCTGTAGGCTTCAGTGTGGGATTTCCTTTCTCGTTCTGTGTGTTCTTTGACTTCTTAGGGTTACAGCAT